>NC_139224.1:22552571-23085071 GCF_055691185.1 Crinia signifera
TCATCTATTAATTTATCTTTTCCTTCATTAAGAAGAAGAAAAAACTTTTTAAGCTTCATCTGTATTTATAAACTGCCTATATATGTGTATCCAGTTGTATTGTGAATAAAGATTTTCTTAATTCATGGCGTTCGGTTTGTTTCTTTTTAGTAGGTTTAGTGGTGCTACCGGCAAGACGGTGAATTGTTTTCAAGATTGGCTTGCTCCCTTTCAAAGGCTTACATGCCCACGGCCTAGGGTACTTGAAGCTGCTTCTGATTCCTTACTGGTATCTGTATGCAATGGTCTATTAGCAGTGCCTAGGATCTCCCTGGATTAATCTGGAGGTTGACCTTTCACCTTTTGTGGCTCTGACTCTCTGGAACTCTCTTCCCCGCACAGTTCTAGAGGACCCCACTCTAGAATCATTCAAAAATTCACTCAAGGCTTTTGCATCCACTCAGCATTTCACTAATATCCGGTGTTAAGCAAAATATAACGCTCTGTATTTTGTGCTGTAAAGCACTTTGGGGGAAATTTACTAAGATGTGTATTCTACTTCACATGTGATGTTGCTGTGGGCAACCAATCAGAATCTACTTATTTAGCACCCTCTAGAAGATATCAGACATGATCTGATTGGTTGCCCATAGCAACATCACATGTGAAGTAGAATACACATCTTCGTAAATTTCCCAATTAGGTGAAAAAGTGCTACATAAATAACAACATTATTATAAAGCCGTTCCTTTTTTGGTTTGTAAACGTTTGGTTGGCTACGGCGTATTCCTCACCAAGGTAGAATTGAGAAGGGAGATTTATTGAGATTGCAAAAGCTGACCAGTTCAGAAATGATGTCCAAGCATAATACTGTAACATCCAGGTTTGGCAGCCATATGGGACGCCGGACAAACTTAGTGTTTTATTATATGTTTTTTTTTTTTTTTTAAATGGACTATCATTTACAAGGAGAAGGCATGACTTAAACGATTGCTCTTTAAAAAAAAAAAAAAAAAATTCAGCCGGCATCTCGCACCGCCGCCGCCAAACTCGGAGGCTATTCTATTTGGCCGTCTTCTTGGAAATTGAATGTGTGGTGCTGGTACCCCAAGGTTCCAGGTTGATAAAGTTTTTTGCATTCTCATATACATCTGTATCCAAATATGATAGACAGATCCCTAATGTCCTAAATCAGTGCTATGCCCAACCCGTTTCTACCTCATTATTAATGTAACCAGTGTCCTTTGTTGAAGGCAGCATCTCCCTGCCAGTCTCCGCTTTAGGCAGACGCTGCTCACTTCGGGGGGTCGGGCGGTGAGGGGGACCCCCCGGCAGGCTCTTTTGCCACGGGGCACGCAAGCGCCCCTGGCGGTAGCTGGCGATAGAATCGCCAGCCCCTGCAAGAACGGCAGCGGCTCCGTCTGTGTGTGTGTGTGTGTGTGTGTGTGTGTGTGTATGTATGTATGTATGTATGTATATATAATATATGTGGCACAGCAGATTCTGTTGCGCTTTACAATTAGAAACCGTAATAAAACTAACGGGGTAGTAACAGACCGATATAGAGGTAGGAGGGCCCTGCTCGCAAGCTTACAAGATTCTATAGGGATAACAGAAGGGATACAAAAAGATAGGATTCCATACCATGGCAGTCCCACCAGATTACAGGACAGTCCTGAAGGGATGCAATTAGATATAAATGCTACTGGAGGTTCTGGAATATGACAGACTTGCCTGAAGAGATGAGTTTTCAGGGAACGCTTGAAAGTTTGGAGGCTATATAAGAGCTATGTGTTGCTGTAGTCAGATTAATGGCCTTGAATGTGAGTAGAAGTATTTTATATTGAATACGGTAAAATACAGGCAACCAATGGAGGGACTGGCAGAGCGGATCAGCAGTCGATGAGCGTCTATCTAGGAAGATCGGCCTAGCAGCAGCATTTAGAATGGATTGCAGTGGTGAGTCATTTCTTGGGAAAACCGGTAAGTAGCCTATTGCAATAATCAATACATGAGATGAGTGCGTGGATTAGAGACTTTGCAGGGTCTTGTGTGTATCTGACCAATATTGAGTGCAGAACTTGCGATCTCTGGCTCCGATCTGATGGGTGTGAGACTGAAACGCATGCGATTTGCCACTTTTCATTTGATTTCTCATCCTAATGTGTCCAAATCACATAGATGTCTACAGTGTAAAGGTGCCCAGACACGCTCCAATAATTGCATGTGTTTTGGACTACATCGCATGCGATGCGATCTGATCTTCAAAAAGATTGTGGATCACATACTTTTTGACCTGTGCATTGGGAAGAGCAGGCATCGCACCTGCAAAACGCACCATATATGGGCACCTTTATAATTTCATCATCTATGCTTTGGGTGCCCTCTGCTGTTCATGGTTGGTATTGCAAACAGCGCAGGTTATCCTATTAACATGTTGTAAATTGGAGATTACAGGTTAATCTTGCAGCAGGTGTGAATAACGACCATAGAATGCAGCAAATATTTAGATTTCTCATTCACGGGCGTAACGGCTGCGGTCTGCGTTCACACAAACTTTTCCTAAAGCCTACAGTACGTGCAGCAGTTTCGCCCAGCAATAAAATAAATGGAATGTAGGTCAGTGCAAGACAATTACGGCCTGTATCCTGCTCCAGCTTTGCTAAATGTCTGTTGCAAATACTAAAATACTTAAGTGGTTTCCTATTTTACTTTGGGTTGGTGTTATGGCTTTATTTAATATCTTCAATATTGCATTTAGTCTTGGCGACAGGGTTAGGTATAACCCCCCCCTTTTGATAAGCCTGACTCGGTAAAAATAGGTCTTGGGCTGTTGGCACGATGGTTTCACCAGCCCTTGCTGGTCACGCCTAGTGCTAGTTATACCCCATTCACACCTAAATTCCCGGGTTGGGTCCGGGAACAACCCGGGACTAGCGCTGGTGTGAAAGGTTCCCGGGACAAATTCCTGGGCTAATTTGCTGGCAATCCAACCCTGCTAGGTAGCAGGGTTGCTCCTGAGTCCTTCCCAGACTACTGGCTGGTGTGAATGGGGTAGGGTATATTTACCCGGGTTGCCGATCCTCGGTGTCCTGTCCGGCCGGGAATCCACGCAGGCGGCGGGCGCAAATGACGATAGTCATCTTCATCCGCCGCCTGTCCTGTCATTTGCGCTGCTGCCTGTGTGGATCCCCGGCCTGCACAGAGGACAAGCAACCGGGGTGAGTATTCTCATCACCTCCGCCTACTGCCCACCACTATACCGCTGACTGCCCACCTCCTGCCGGCCTTCTTCCAACCCCCTTCACACACCAGAAAATGCAGGGACTTTTCTGGTGTGAAAGGGGCCAATCCGGGAATGGCCCGGCATGATTCCTGGGCTATATTCCCGGGTGGGTCCCTGCATTTTCTGGTGTGAAAGGGGTATTAGAGAAAAACCAGAGACTGAAGGAACTAAGAGGGGTATTCAATCTCCCATCGCAATTCCCGACAGGGGAAATAGCAGTGGGGTCCTATTCAATGCCGTCTTCCCCGACAGCATTGAACCAGGGATCTCGGCAGAATGAGCCTGACTTTAGAAGCAGTCGGGTCTGTTCTGTCAAAAACGACCCGCAATCAAATATCCCCCTTAATCTGTCTGATTCGAATATTCTTTGCTGTGATGGAAATCTGTAAGAAAGTTTAACAGTGAATGCACCCAGTAATGTACACAACGGTAAATGACCTTGTTTTATAGGATAAAGAAACAGTAAAGTTGTGTGGCATGACCCATTGGTTAATTATGCCAGGTTGGGAATGGTTAGCAATGCATGCCCAATTTCTCTGGCAGGAAGAGTTCAATGTTGTAAAGGGCATTTGTTCTCCAGTCCTTGGTCTGAAATAGTTTAAAAGTGGCAAAGGATCAGTAAATGATAATGAACAATTACATGCTCAAAGTATGGTATAAATAGGACTGGTATGGACAAAGAAAGTCTTAAAAAAGGGGATTACCGTCTGTGCGAAGCATGCTTGGCTTTCCACAAGGTGACGTTGAAAATTCACTGAAAGGAAAAAAAAAAATTTAAAGAAACGTAAAAGGTGTATAATACAAGATTCTGTTCGCACTGGTCATGTAAGCTGGGCCTGGGGATAGGAGGAAAGAGCAGGAAAGTTGCCCATGGCAGCCAATCAGCATTGAGGGAATATTTTATCAAGTGCATTCTGTAAAATGATAAGAAGCAGCTGATTGGTCACCATGGGCTCATGGAACCACAATATAAAGGTGACTGTAGTGTGTGGACAGAAAAACTATCCCGCACAATAGGGAAAAGGTGTCCCATACACGATAAAAATCCCCAGAATATCCAAATAAGGGCAAATAAGCAGTAAAGTAGTCAAATACAAAAAGGGATCACATATTAAAATGTATAAAAACTATGAATCAAAAATGAAAAGCAAAAAATTTTAAGAAATAAAGGTACTTGTTTCCTAGCACGGCGCCCGTTGTGGGTAATCGCATACCTTAAGTTAAGGTATGTGACCGATGCGATTTTTGCCCTGTTTTTAGCCTTTTCCCCAACAATTAAAAAATCACATCCATTGCATGCCTTAACTTAAGGTACGCGATTTAACATTGAATGCATTGTATTCAATGTTAAATTCATATGTAAAATCGGGTCCATTGTATGCCATTATAATGGCATACAATGCGACTGATGCGATGGACCCGATTTTACATAGGGTACAATGTTAAATGGCCCAATGGACCCGATTTTTGATTGTATACCCACCCTGATGGGTAATTTGTATGTAAAATGCCCCCCCCCCCCCCATTGTTAACGCCACCCCACGATGAACGCCAACCCGAAGCGTGGCGAACCCGCGAGGGGCGGTGGTACGCGTCCTCCGACCTTTTCATACCCCCACTATCCACATCGGCGTGGAGTTGATTTTATATAGTATGGCGAGCCACTGAGCCGGAAGCGTGGCTAGCGGACACGTAATACCTGTGAAGTAATGCGCGTCTCCTCGCGGGGCACGCAGCGCTCGCCACGCTTTGCGCTCGCCACACTATATAAAATCAACCCCACGCCGACGTGGATAGTGGGGATATGAAAAGGTCGGAGGACGCGTACCGCCGCCCCTCGCAGGCTTGCTGCGCTCGCCACGCTTTGGGGTGGCGTTAACAATGGGGGGGCATTTGACCCATCAGGGTGGGGATACAATGAAAATTGGGGTCTGGGGGGCATTTAACATTGGTTCCAATGTAAAAATCGCGTCCATCGCATGCGATTTGGTTGCATGCGATGGACGAGATTTTTTAGGACCCGATGGATACAATTTTTATCGCTGGTGCCGTGCTAGGAAACAAGTACCGAAATAAATTAACAAAAAAATAAAACAAGTGTCCAATATCAGTCCGAATTAATCCTACCTTCAAAATTGAATAAAAATGGCTGTTTCTTCTCTGCAGTTACATAGAAACATAGAATTTGACGGCAGATAAGAACCACTTGGCCCATCTAGTCTGCCCCTTTTTTAAACATGTTACCTCAAACCATATTTGATCCTTATTTTTTTTGTAAGGATATCAATATGCCTATCCCAAGCATGTTTAAATTGTACTACTGTATTTGCCTCTACCACCTCTGTTGGGAGGCTATTCCACTTAGCTACTACTCTTTCTGTGAAGTAATTCTTCCTCGCATTTCCCCTGAATCTTCCTCCCTCTAGTTTCAGTGCATGTCCTCGTGTTCTGTTGCTCCTCTTCCTGTGAAGAATGTCTCCCACCTGTACCTTGTTAAATCCCTTGATATATTTGAAAGTTTCTATCATGTCCCCCCTTTCCCTTCTCTGCTCTACATATTAAGATCTTTTAGTCTTTCCTGGTACGTTTTGTGATGTAGGCCATGCACCATTTTAGTTGCCCTTCTTTGTATTTGCAGTTTGCGGATGTATTTCGGTAATGTTACCTTTTATCAAGATCTAGCTTAGAATTTTAAAAAGCCCAGATATTTAAACTAAATTACCTTTTTGTTACTTACATAAATTCCTCCTAAACAAGTAAGACCTTTTGATTGACAAGGTTACTGTGCACGCAATACTCTGGAAAAAAAAAACTTTAGACAATTAGGGGGAAATTTACTAATATGAATTCGTAAAAATAGGTGTATTCGTAGGCAGAAATACACCTATTTTTTACACATTAGTATTTTCGGGATTTACTATACCGAAAATACGGCAATTCGTATTCCTAAAGATGGCACATTCCTATTTGTATTTACAAATACGAATGTCTACACCATCGACAGGAATCACCATTCAAAAGAATGGTGATTCCTGATTTACTAAGCAGCCGTATTGGAAATACGGCCGCTAATTGGCGTGAAACGGCCACGAAAATACAGCAGAAAAATACACCTTATTTTCTTGTTGTATTTGCTTTAAGCCTGCACGGATCAGTCAGGTCCGGGGCTGGTTCCCAAAATATGGGGGACAAAATGAGTAGGGGTCCCCCGTATTTTAAGAACCAGCCCCAGGCTAAACCAGCCAGCAGGGTAATGCCACAGCCGGGGGGAGACTTTTTATACAAGTCCCCCCGGCTAAAGCATTCATCCCTACCGACCAGTCAGCCTGGCCAGGGGCCCTGGGGGAGTGGGGACCCCCCCCCCCCATAAAGGTGTCCCCCCCCCTCCAGGACTTACCTGGCCGGACGACTACACGGACGACGCCGACATGGACATCAGAGGGTTACAAAGCAGTCGTATTTTACTGCTTTGTAAATCCCCCTCCGGAACATGACTTGGCATACGACGTGCAGTCGTGGCCATTCGTATTAAGAATACGGATGCAACTTTTTGCATTCGTATTCTTAGTAAATTTCCCCCTTAATATATATTAAGAAAAATACAAAACATCACATACTTTTTTAAATAGATTGCATCACATCTAGTTCAAAATGCCTGCGATGTGCTAAAGCAGCGTACGTTTTGAATTATATGTGATGCCATCTAGTTCATAAAGTACGTGTAGCACATACTTTTTGTGCTTTGCAATGCGCTGGAGCGCGCCTCGCCAAGCAGGATCGCTCCGTGTACGGGCACCTTTAGTTACGGTTCATTAAAGGATGTTAAACTGCTTGAAGGTAGGTGATGCATATGAGGATTCCTCGGGTGAACAATGAAATTTGCTAAATTCAGCAACTATCTCTAACGTTATTCAATAAAGAGGGAAAACCATGTTTTGCCATGATTTCTAGTATTAATGTTGATGGGTGCGTGGACGCAATGTTGTTCCCCGCTAATTATATTATCACGTGAGACGTGGAGACGGGCAGGTCCTTGGTTCAATTCCCACCAAGGTCCTATCTGTGTGGAGTTTGTATGTTCTCGTGTTTGTTTTCTAGTCCTCCAATTTCCTCTCAGAAATAAAACCTGTACTGGTAGGTCAATTGACTTCTGACAGTTATAAAATGCAGATAAAAAAGAAGTTTATGAGCGTTAATTAGAGGAGACCGCAGTATACATTATCTTTGACAGTTATGCAGCCCTGTCTAGTTTAGCTTGATTTAAAAAAAAAATGCTGCAACTGCTGCCACCTAGTGGACAACCCGGAATGCTTAATTTTATACAAGCCACTTCTAATCCAACTCAATGCTCTTAAAATATTCATGGGCACTAGGTTACGAAGGGCTTTTGTCACAGTTTACAAAAAAAAAAAAAACACAGCAACTTCCGACACTAATAAACTGCAGGAAGAAATCCGTTTATTTATACTAACCTCCCAGAACAGTCTGTTTCTGGACATTTCGGCTCTTAAGGGCCCTTACTGTGAAATCTCATCATTTTCTAATCTATCATTATATTACAAGTGAGTGCAGCTATCTCTGTGATGATGAATTATCATATCAGCAAAGCCAGCAGGAAAGCATTTCAGAAAGTCTTCACAGACCAAGACTATTATTATTTGTGATTTTTCTCTTTTAAGCGTTTCATTTTAACCTTAATCTGATGTAATCTCTAAAGCGTCTGTATTAAATACCAAAACTCAATGTGGACATGGAAGCATCTAATATGGATAATGTGTGATATCCCGGGCCAGCCAGCGGGCCATCGTCAAGGGTGCCTGTTTCCATCTTATTGGGTGACAGAGGCTGGCACATGGTGTTATATGCGTAGCTTGCAACCCGCCCCAACTACGTATGGGAGAATACCCCGTTCTCACTGCTGCAAAAACCCGGGTATTTGCCAGGGCAAGCAGTAATTTCCCGTGTCCTGTCTCAGTGTGAACGGTTGTTAGTAAAATTCCCGGGTGTAATGCCCCGGGAATTACACACAGGTTTTTTTGCAGGGTTTTTCCTGAGTAATACACGGGTGTATGGCAGTGTGAACAGGCTTTGCATTTCTCAAAGCTGCTTTTTCAACAGCCAATCAAAGCTGCTCTAAGATTCCACACACTTGTTGGCAGGCATACCAGGGGAAGCAATGTGAACGGGGCAAACATGGGAATTTCCCATGCAGGTGCAGTATGAATGGGGTCTGTAGAGCTGAGATGCTCTACAAAAACCCAGCAACAAAAACCCGGGTTTTTGCAGGGGCGGCAATGAGAACATGGTATTTTATGTACTACAACCTATATTCAGTTTCTGTCTCAGCATAATGGTAATACTAGATTTAAATTACAATTAAAGAGCTCCTCCTAAAGAGACGTGTTGAAGTCACAACAGACACAATTACTATGAGTGAGCCCCATATATATTACCACACCAGCCGGCCACGTATGTGCCTTTCATCAGTCCTGCACTTGGATGGCCATTCCATTTTTTTTCTTTTAAGTGCTACACTAAAATGTCACTGCTTGGCTCCCTTTTGTCATAGATTAATATCCATGCTACTTCTGATCAGCAACCACCAACCTTGAGGAGGGGGCAAAAGTACAGTAGGGACTCTGGCTGGGACAGATATGGAAAGAGGAGTTTCAGGAGCATACTGTATAGTGATAAGGAGGCCAGAAGTATACGTGAGGAGAGAGGGGGGGGGGGGGGGGTGGGCAGAGGTATAATTGGGGAGGCAGTTGACAAGCATTCATGGGAAAAGAGGTATATATGGGAAGGGGAGATAATAGGCCCGCTTGGTGAGGCAAGGTGCACAGGATATATGGGGAGATAGAGGTATACTTGGAAAGACTTTCCTATATTACTGATGACTCATGGAAGCAGGTGTTGGAGGTGCATTAAGGATACATCGGGTGGGGACATGTGAAGGATGAGCTGTTATGATTTTCTAAAGCCTTTTAGGAAGCCCATTTACTATGGGATCATATATACAATGCGATCGAAGCGGGATCTACCAACCAGGATCACATTGCAATATGCAATCCTAATGGATGAATTTATGTAGAGGTAGGGCAGGCATGTCCAAACTATGGTCCTCCAGCTGTTGTGAAACTAAGAGTCCCATCATGCCTTGCCACAGTTTTGCTATTAGGGAATGCTAAAACTATGGCAAGGCATGCTGGGATGTGTAGTTTCACAACAGCTGGAGGGCCACAGTTTGGACATGCCTGAGGTTGGGGGGACTCTGAAAGGAGCCTGTCCCTGCAAACTGCTCAGCCAGGGCAAGCGTGATCAGCGCTTACCCCCCGCTAAACGATCAGCAGTACAACAAGTAGCCCATAGGCTACAATGGGCTACCGCCATCTCAGAATGGCGGTAGCTGCGGGACTCCATGCGATGCTGCCGGATATCGGTACATCGGGCAGCATCATATCCACCATAGAAACCTATGGAGGATGCGACTGCCGGGGGGCAGGAGAGATTGTAGCAGGTATCGGAGATTCCTGCTGCAGTCCATCCTAGATACATTCAGGAAGTACGGGTAATTTGGGGGGAATTAGCCGCAAATGTTCGATTGTAAATGGGCCTCTATGAGAGCACAGCTCCTGTAATACCACTCTTGGCCATTGTGCGCACTGTAGAGCGCCACCATTCTTCTCTTACTATAATTGTCATTCCTGCTAAAATTGTGGAGGATGGTGTTTCATATACCACCCTCGAAAAATTCGGTACTTGTTTCCTAGCACGGCCACACCGATTCTAATCGGGGGCATCGCAGGTAAAAAAATCTCATCGGTCGCATCGCATGGGTGCTAAAAAATCGCATGCGATGGTCCCGACGCGACGTGGAGTTGAGAATAGAATAGTGTGGCGAGCGCAGCGAGCCACCGAGCCCGAAGCGTGGCGAGCGCAGCGAGCCCCGCGAGGGGACGCGGATACCTTCAGTTATACGCGTCCCCTCGCGGGCTTCACAGGTGTCCGTGGCGACGCGGACACCTGTGAAGCCCGCGAGGGGACGCGTTTACCTGTGAAGGTATCCGCGTGCGCTCGCCACGCTTCGGGCTCGGTGGCTCGCTGCGCTCGCCACACTATTCTATTCTCAACTCCACGCCGACGTGGATAGTGGGGGTATGAAAAGGTCGGAGGACGCGTACCGCCGCCCCTCGCGGGCTCGCTGCGCTCGCCACGCTTCGGGTTCACGTTGATCGTGGGGTGGCGTTAACTAATTTTGGGGGGCCATTTCACTGTTCTGGGGTGTTTTGGGGGGTTTCTGGACCATTTAACATTGTTCCCTGTTGATTTGGGTAAATTGAGCCATTTAACATTGTTCCCTATGGGAAATCGGGGCCATCGCGTCGGGACCATTTAATGCTTATTTAGCCGCATGCGACGCGACCGACGCGATTTTTTTACTTTTCAATGCATTTCAATGGGAAATCGGGTCCATCGCGTCGGGGGCCATCGCATACCACTATTAAGAGCACAAGATCAATGCGATTGTGGCTGTGCTAGGAAACAAGTACCAAAAATTCTCTATGAAATTGTGACAATCACATAAAAAATCCGTCCAGCGGTTCTCGAGATTAGCATAAACGAACAGACACACAGACACTTACCAGAGATTTTAATATATAGAGATGATGACCAGACCCCTCCCAACTGTCTCGATGTAGGTGGGATAGTCTAGATCTGAGGTATCTGGCCTACCGAACCGGCTGCTGGAAGGTATGACCCTGTTCACCAATGTCTTGTGAGAATTTAGAGGTGGGGTTAGGCTTACCTTATTTATTCAGAAGCTTGGCACATCTTTGTGCTATGGTAAGTTTCCCACTGTGATGTTGCTGTATCTTGTTACATCTGTGCTATAATTTTGTGAAAGATTTGAATATGACACGTATTTGCATTAACGCATTACAGTACACAGCATTTGTTATTCACATGGGCTAGCTCAACGTTTATCAGCCACTAGTGTGACTTGAGCTGTTCTTAAGTGTGCCACCAGAGCTGGAGATGTCCACACTCATTTACAGCCACCAGCACTTGTTTAACTGTTATTCACTGGTCTCTTATTTTCACGTGAGAACCATTGTATTTGATTTTTGGTCCCTTCATATGTTACCTTCAAAAATTTTAGTTTTTTTCATATGGGGACCAATGGATCCGTGATTTCTTTCCCTGTGGGGGTCTGATGGTGTGCCTTGGAGATTTTAAATCTCGTTTGGTGTGCAGCGAGTTGAAAATCACTGAGCTAGCCACTCCACTCCAGCACTTTACTATTGTGTGATCTCCTGCTTCCAGTAGCAATGATACAGCACCACAGGTAAACATTCACCAAAAGAACCTTTCCAGGACACATCGTGCTTCATAATGTCCTTTTCTACCGAAGCAAATGAATGATTAGAGATTATGGCAAACCAGGCACCTGTACAACATCAGACCAGGCAACACTTTCCATTGGCTCGTGCAAACGTCTGTTCTACCCTGATTTCCTTTCACAGCGACAAAGCCATATCAGCTCTAAAGCTGGGTGCACACTATACAATATGTTCCTTGAGTGATATCATTAGCGTTGGACCTTAAACTCCCAGGCAAACAATCTAGCACATACACAGTGAATTATATCACTCTGTGATGTCATTGGCCCCACTCAGAACACGCAGTTGTTAACGATGTAGTCAACATTTGACTGTATGTTCATCATTAACAATATAGGACTTAATGCAGACTTGATAGCTGCTGTCCGAATTTGCAGAGCCCTGTGATCAGTTAGCCGCCGCCCACACAGAGTGAAATTTCTCCATTGTGAGACGAATAAAGGGATTCTATTCTATTCTAAATCCCACCCTTAGCAAGTCTGCGTAAGACTTGCTAATGGATCGCCGATCTTGTTCTATCTGCAAATCCAAATGCAACTCACTCACTATCAAATGATTTTCCCAGTCTGTGCAAGTTGGAGCCTTCCCCAACTCTGTGACAGAATCAGGCTGATATCGCCGGCGCTGACGTCACACGCCCTCCCTTTAAATGCCTGAATTTTTCCTGCCACCCCACAAATGTCGGCTTCCTGTCAGTCAAATTGTGAGGGGATTGCGATTAGAATTATCACTGTTTTTTGTCGCTGCATGGCCTTGCTCAATTGCGCTACGATCAGTACACACGCACAGTCATTTGATAATCGATACGATCGCACCTTTAGTTATTGGGCTGATAACTGCACTGGGCCGGATGTGTGCATGTCGCAATGGAAAATAGAGTGTGAGTTCTTTTGGCTCAGGAAAGGATATGACTGAGCTCAGTGCTGTGAAACTCATTTCAGAAGAGTGACCACGCTAAAGTGCAATTAGGGCCTTATTCTAGTTCACTCTTTCTGACAAAATCCTTCTTAGATGGACAAAACCATGTGCACTGCAGGGGGCAGATGTAACTTGTGAGAGAATTAGATTTGGGTGAGTTATTTTGTTTCTGTGCAGGGTAAATACTGGCTGGATTATTTTTACACAATATAGATCTCACTTTAAAGTAAAACCCCACCCAAATCTAATTCTCTCTGCACAAGTAACATCTACCCCACCTGCAGTGCACATGGTTTTGTCCATCTAAGAAGGATTTTGTCAGAAAGAGTGAACTAGAATAAGGCCCTTAGTCGGGAACCGCATCTTTATAGTGGCCGTTAAGAGGATCCTTACTGTATAAGGACTATTTTATCACGCCCTACTCCCCTGTGCTGTACATTGAATCAAACCTAAAGTTATTATTGATATATCGTTCGGCCTTCCTGTTACTGAGAGTTCAATGCGCACAGTAGAGGAAGATCACAGTGATATATGGAGAGAGTATGAGATCAGCCCTGTGGGGCCTGCTGGAATAAGTTATGTTTTGTGTATGAAAATTAATTTTGTTTGAGACATTATAAAAATGTCCCTGTTCTTCCTCTCGGAGAACAACACGTGCAAACAAACCTTTGATTCTCTGCTTGTGCCTCCAGCTAACAGAATCCATCCTTCAGTTATTTAATTAAATCAACAGAACACAGGTCATGGTATGTGACTGCTGCCTGTGGCATGCTCCGACAGCTCTGTCCTAGTCATCGTAAAGGCTGCATATACACACCTGCGTATCGGTTAGGAATATATATATATATATATATATATATTATATGGTACTGTGCACAATTTTAGGCAGGGGTTACAAAAATGCTGCAAAGTTTTAAAAAAAATAGGTGTGAATAGTTATTTTTTTTTTCAATTAACAAAATGCAAAGTGGATGAACAGAACCGGGAATCAAATATTTTGTGTGACCATCCTTTGCCTTCAAGACAGCATCAGTTCTTCTAATTATACTTTTTCTTTTTCTTTTTTTATTCAATAATCTTTATTACATCTTTTTTCTTCTAATTATACTTACACATAGACACTAAGAGCCTTATTCTAGTTCACTCTTTCTGACAAAATCCTTTTTAGATGGACAAAACCATATGCACTGCAGGTGGGGCAGATGTTACTTGTGCAGAGAGAGTTAGATTTGGGTGGGGTTTTACTTCACAGTGAGATCTATATTGCAGTGTAAAAATAAAGCAGCCAAGTATTTACCCTGCACAGAAACAAAAAAACTCAGCCAAATCTTATCCTCTCTACACATTTTACATCTGCCCCCTGCAGCACATGAACTCAATACCCTGCACCCCTGTACAGTGCTGCAAACATTGGATTGTGTCATTTAATTAAAAGCAAATTATAATAGTAACAATTGACTAACCGTGAAATCAAAAGGTTGCTTTTCCATATTCACCTTTCTTGACCCATTTGTTGCTTTCTATATAGTCAGCCACCTCTTCGGCGCTGCCCTCCCATGGTGATGATGAGGGGGATGGTCGAAGTGTTGGATATAAAACATTGGCTTAGTCCAGGTTTGTATGTAATGATGGATGTTCCAGCAACAGAGCGATTATCAGCATGTGCCAGGTGCCGCTGTGATCTTGCTCCCAATGAGAATTTGACAGGAAGTGAACATTTGGAGGTGGTAATGGGATTGGCTGGAGAAACATAGGCGTGTCATAGACCTTTTCGGGGGGGCTATCACATGGCGTCTATGCCACCACTACTTTGTCCAGTCTGCATAGCCACAGGCTTACCCCCTTATGCTGGGTACACATCAGGCCAACTTTCATCCAACCATCCAACTAGTTGGTTGGATGGAAGAAAAATATGGTACTGGATGGGAGCAAATTGCAAAGAGCAATTTGCTCACAAACCCAGGAAAATGGACAAAAACATTCAGTGAAATTAATTAAATCAAACAGATCAAACTACATTACTTTGAGCATCAGCTTTTTTCCGTTTCCACATTTTGGACCAAATTAATGAATTACAAATTACATTTGCTCCCATCCAGTACCAGATTTTTATTCCATCCAAACCAGCTAGTTGGATGAAAGTTGGTCTGATGTGTGGACAGCATTAGCCCCGATGATCCTTGTTGCAAATGTGTACGCAACTGCAAAAGAGCTTGTGATTGCTCCGATTGGGTGTCTCTATTCCTTCCCAGACGGCAGCCTCATTGGCTGCTCCATAGCCTGGAAATTCATTATTGCATTTGCATACAAACATGAATTTGGACCAATGTACGGCAGCATCAATCCTAAAATAAAAGTAGCATTCCAACTATATAACAGTAATTACTAAATGTCCCTCTAATGTGACTGATAACTTACAATAAAAGTCGTTGTAGACTGACTTTTATGTTGCATGGAGATGGCTGAATTCTGGACGGGTGCTGATGTCATGTGACATTAGCCACCCGCCCTCAGCAGGCATTGACACGCTTGCAATTGCAGGGGAAACGCCCAGAATTTCTATGGGAGCGCCCATAAAATGCTGGGCGTTCCTTCCAGGAGTGAACTGAATCGGCCCTTTAGTTGTAGAGTTTTATCATTGTTTGCGTTCCCCGGAACTGTCTCTGTGAATACCTTGCATTGTTTGTGTATTAGCGCCATTTTGCCTGTGCACTGCTTCAGCTCCTGACATTTTTCAAACACAGTCTGTGACATGTCAGGTAGGAGCTGATTGGCTGGCTGTTTATTATTTTATCACTTTTGAAGCTTAGAGAATCTGGCCTTTAAGTCCAGAGCCAGATAAACAACCGGACGGCCGGGTGGTAGCACAACTGCTCACACACAGAGCTACCTCACTGGGAGGGGTGACACTGTGGCATACAGTATCATACCCTCCAACATCTGAAGGGCAGGAATCGGTACACATTCGGGAAGGGGGTGTGGCCATGTGTGAAGTAGGCATGGCCACAGGGGAAGTGGGCGTGTTCACACCCCCTTTCCGAATGTGTACTGTGCATTTTTTTTAGTTCCATACTCCTTGCCTGGCTGCCCCATCCCCGTTTTCCCTGCTCAGCATGATTTTATATTCTAACCATGCCGCCCTAACCCCGGGGAGGACTCACCAGCGCTCCACTCCCCAGCACCCAGACCCGGTCACTGCACATCAGGTGCGGGGCGGCCCTCACACCCGACAAGGAAGCCGCTAGTATGTCAAGCAGGTATCAGGGAGAAGCTGGCGCAGGGCACTGGCATCTCATCCAGCGCTGCAGCCATGTCCCGTATTCGCCTGCACAGACCGATAGATACACCCGGCGCACTCGGCTACTGTCACCAAGTCTCACACGCGCCCACACAGCCTACAACTAGCCGCTTCATTGGCTGCAGCACACATCACTCTGCCCAGCACAGCCCTCATTGGTCAAGTCGCTCGCACTTTCACAGTAGCATCCTCACTCTGATTGGATGCATTGCTGACAGTTTCCAAAACTACAACTCCCAGAGGCGCTGGCTGGCTACAAAAAAAATCGGTACATTCGGTACAGTTAGATTTAGCCGGTACAGACCATTAAAAAACGGTACTGTACCGGCTAAATCGGTACAGTTGGAGGGTATGCAGTATGTGAACTAGGCTTTCTGTAAAATGGTTCACACAATAGGGCAGATGTATGAAGCAGTGATAGGGGAGGAGAAGTGAGCCAGGGGAGAAGTGACCCATGGCAACCAATCAGCACTGAAGTAACATCTATTATTTGCATAATATAGAATCATACAGAGCAGCTGATTGGTTGCCATGGACCACTTCTCCTCTGGCTCTATTCTCCCTTATTACTGCTCATACATCTACCCCATAATGACAATGTTTTTGTAAGGGGCTCCCACAATTCAGTTACCTTGGGGCCACCACAAACATCATTCTGTAAATGTCACCATCGCTAACATGTATCTTTCAACTAAAGATGTATAAAGAATGAGCTATAAATACTTGTAAAGATTTTTCACTAAAGAATATTGATTAAAAACTACTGTAAAATAATGTTATCCGCTAGTTGACATTATTAAGAGAAATTGCAACAACAAAAAATCCTAATTGACGTTAACAAAAGACAGGAAATGTATTTATTTATTGATTAACAGGTTCTTCTATAGTGCAGAAAATTCAGTTGCGCTTTACAATAGAAAACAGTAATAAAGCAAGCTCCGTAGTTACAGAGAACCAAAACAGTAGGAATGATATTTTGATTCACTCTTATGGGTCCTACATACGTATCGACAGGGCCGCCATTAATAATGTTGGGGCCCGGGACTGACCTTCAGCCCGGGCCCGCAGTGGCACCCCACCTTGCGCGCGCCGGCACCCCCCCCCCAATTACTATTACTTAACAGCGGTGCCGGCGGCGCAGCATCTTCTCCCTCTGGGACTCGGAGCACTCACTGCACAGTGCAGCCTGCAGAGCGCCAAGCCCCTCTGTATCCTAGGCTCGGTGCTCTGCAGGCTGCACTGTGTATTGTGCACGCCTGGTCGCCGGCACCGGCTGGGGGATTTGTGTGTGTGGGTGTGGGGGGGGGGGCTGGAATGGTGCCATGCCACTGTGGGCAGCTGCCCGGGCCCCTCCAGAGGCCGGGGCCCGGGACAGCTGTACCCCTGGCACCCCCCTGTCGGCGGCCCTGCGTACCGATATTGTGTGATTTTTTTAAGCGATCTGACTTGATTTGATCAGATCACTTAGAAAATGACCATACATCGCTCCGTGTGTGGGTGCTATAGTGATAGCCGGAGAACACTGGCACTGACAGATCACTTAGCACATATCACTGCACAGCGATGTGTGCGGAGTGATCTTGCTGAGTGATTTGAGCAATCTAGCATCGCTCTGCAACATCGCCCTGCAACATCGCCACATGTGTAGGCACCATAAGAGTCCACTGAAAGATCTCATGGCCTTACTTCGGATACAGAAGCTCAAAAATCACAAAGGGAAAGGTGGCAGCCTTATTTCCTGGTTCTGTGATGTGTTAAATTGCGATTGCACACTGGCCGTCACTTTACATGCTGGACAGACTTGCCCTGTGCTGGCAGCCCCCAGCATGCAGTTGCATTTTTGGGTTTTTAGCAAAACTGCAGATGCTACTGATGTTAAAAGGACATAGGCTATTATTCAGATCGGATCGCAGTACAAATTTGTTCTCAAAACAGGCAAAACCATGTGCACTGCAGGTGGGGCAGATGTAAAGCTGTGTACACACGGGGACAATTTCAGCACATATCGCTGGCAATATGGTCACTGAGCGACCATATTGCTAGTGATTTCATGTGCTGTGGGAGATAAATCGCCGGGAGCCCACTCCCGCTGCCAGCCCCTCATGGTCGCTTGTCGCAGGAGCAAGCTCCTCCGATTATGGCTAAAAATTGCTGGTCGCTGGTGAAAACCATACACTGAGCAATATATTGCTGAGTGATTTTAAGCCAAAATCGCTCAGCGACCAAATCGCACCGTGTGTACAAAGCTAACCATGTATAGAGAGAGTTAGATTTGTGTGAGTTATTTTGTTTCTGTGCAGGGTAAATACTGGCTGCATTATTTTTAACACGGCAATTTAGATTTCAGTTTCATCACACCCCACCCAAACTTAACTATCTCTGCAGATGTTACATCTGCCCCACCTGCAGTGCACATGGTTTTGCCCATTTTGAGAACAAATTTGTACTGCGATCAGATCTGAATAAGGGCCATAATACATGTTTTTTACAAGCTTCTTATGCTGCTTTCAGACCGCATAACTGGCTTTGACCCTGTATTTGAAAACGGGTCTGCCAGGTAAAACCCCTTTTACACTGCATCTCTTAAACGGTATATTACCGTTTAAGTGCCGTTTTTTTTTTTACCTGGCAGACCCGTTTTTTGGAAACTTTCCAAATACAGGGTCAAAGCAAGTGCGGTCTAGGCAGAAGTCCCCCCCCCCCCCCGGAGGAGCCAGAGTAGGCAGCGGCGCGGAGAAGAGCAGCAGCAGCAGGTCTGCGCGCTCAGGTTGAGCAGCAGTGGGTATATGAAGGGGGAGAGGTCCCGGCAGCGGCTACTGATGGAGTGGAAGCGGCTCCGGAGATGGAGAGCCAGGCGCACGCCAATGCCAGCAGCAGCACCACCACCGCGAACAGCTCTCTGCCCGGGCTGACGCTGGGCTGCAGCCTCTGGACTTTGGGGAGTGGACGTTCCTGATGCCCGCCGCTCTGCTGCTCATCTGACACAAAGTTCCCCTGTCCACAGCGAGGCATGCTGCCTGGATTACAGGTACCAGGGGAGGGGGGGTACCAGTGTGGGGTCCTAAATACCGTTTCAGACCCGTTCAGACCTCCAAATACACGTGTCTGAAACGGGTAGAACCCTACTTTTTTACCGTTTCCAAAAAAACTTTTTCGTAAAATCACTCTGCACCTTTCAGACCGCTCAGATTACCGTTTTAAAATGGTTAAAAATCTGCAAAATACCGTTTTTTTTAGTGCGGTCTGAAAGGGGCATAATATGCCCTAGTTTTCACTGTGTAGAACAGCAGCCTTTAATACATCCGCAGTAATTATTAAGAGGGTAGGGGCGGTGCACCGGCGCACTTAGAATTTAGCAACTTTTTCTGCAGAATAAGCCAAAGGACTAAGAAGCGAAACAAAAGTCACATTGTGTGTATAATTACAACATTTGTGTTTTCAATCATTTGTTGTTATGTTTTAACCTCCAGCTAATTTCCATACAATATAAACAATAAAATAATACAAAAAATAAAACCGTTACTGAAGGAGATGTAATTTCTTGTAATGCGTTTTCAAGTTACTTGGAAAAGTTCAACAATTAAAAAAAAGTCAATTTTGTCACCCCGGGGGCGAAATCTTGTCCAACTTTCACATTCATGCACGACAAAGACTTCTAATAAAGGTGATGGAAGTAGACTTTTTTTGGTAACAGTTTAACAAATTATTTCTAGACAATGTTCCAGGATGTGGCCTGTTTGAGGACTTTTATAGGAGACATTGACAAGACCTGCATAATAGACCTTGTGTTAATTGTCACTGCAATTTGTTTGTGGACCCGACGTCTTGTCTTCAGGACCAGTTGAGCGTGTGCAAGTCTACGGAACACAAACTAAAAGCTCTCACGAGATCCAGCACATTCACATTTTGTTTCATTCCCCTACCGACCACCAGTTCTATCTCTGCCGTAACCGTGGTTTGTGAAGTCCCACGATCTATACCTCTCTCCATCGACCTATTGTTCTCCCCTGCATTTCCTTGGTGTACGAATGATAGCTCTACACTACAGGAAGTTAGCTGATAAGTCGACCATATATAGTCCACATGCATTAGGTTGACAGAATAAAAAAGGTCAACAGATGAAATATTGACAGTGCTTTAGTTTGATAGGTACTCACTCACCAACGGCCGACCTGTTTTTTGGGGGCTTTTCGCCTGTTTTCTCATAATTGACTTGATTGGCTTTGTCTTTACAGAGACTCTCTACTATATATATTTTGGAACATCTTTTTCTCCACCACCTTGGTCTTCTATACTACAGGCCTGATTGTGAATGGGACACAGCGGTGATGACAAACACAGCGGAGCAATGTTTTTGTTCTGTGCAAAGTCGCTGTATGCATGAGTCTAGAGTCCTTGTACACAGTCACCGTTAAAACGCATCGGAGATGGACGGCCTCAGAACGGTTTTGAAAAAGTTTTGGACATTCCTGAGTGGTGACAGTGTGTTGGACGCACGTAGAGATGGCCCTTCCTATGGGCGAGATAGCACTTGCATACAGAGACGCACACTTACCGGCATAGCAGGCCATATGCAAATAATCTGCAACTTCCATAGGGCTGCTGCAACCAATGGTGGCATCTGAAGACAGACCAATCAGTATGTCAGGGTCAACAGGCACAGAAAGTTGCCATCTCAGTCTATGCACAATCGTTTACCAGGGAAGCCTTTTGTATTAAACGGCAGATGTGACAGGCAAAAGATACAGCATACTTGCCTACTTTTGAAAACTAGTTTCAGGGAAATTATAGTTGGCAGTAGAATTCTGCACAGCGCCCCATTGAGGGGGTCTGTCATGCTCCACCCAAAGGGCGTGTCTAGTTCCATATATGGAGGGATTGTGAACGTGGCACCTAGAAGCGTGGGTGTGTACTGCTACATCCAAGAGGAATCTTTTAAAATGACTTATATACAAATATAGATGAGCCCCAAAGCAGTTAGTAAGAGCTACTATACTTGCTAAAGTGCTGGGAAATGGTGCTGATGATTCAATGTAAATGTTTCTGTCTCTCGTTCCTTTTTTCATCAAAATGGAACAGTATAATGTGGACTTGGTGAAATGAGGGAGATTGCTAGACTAATGAGGGAGAGAGGGAGATTGCTGCCATGTCAGGGAGTCTCCTGCAGAATGCAGGAGGGGAGGTAACGATGATGTTACAGTGTAATGTGGGCTAGGTGACATGAGGGAAGATTGCTAGACTAATGAGGGAGAGAGGGAGATTGCTGCTATTTCAGGGAGTCTCCTGCAGAATGCAGGAGGGGAGGTAACTATGATGTAACAGTGTAATGTGGGCTAGGTGAAATGAGGGAAGATTGCTAGACTAATGAGGGAGATTGCTGCTATTTCAGGGAGTCTCCTGCAGAATGCAGGAGGGTAGGCAACTATGAGATACAGACACGGGTGAGCTGCACCTGCCTCAGAATCAGGCTCCCACAGATGCAAGTAAATTTACGGTCAGAAGAAAAGGAGAGGAGGTGGAGCAAACAGATGGGACCACCACCATCCTTTGCTCTGTAGCCTCGGTTCCATTTTCCTAATTATTCCTCAAAATTTTCTTGTACTATTTTGAAGACTAGAAAACAGTCCATTAGCAGAGTGCATCTTTACAAGCTCCAATTTTCAGATGGATCTCTTGCAAGCGGACACAGTTGCACAGATGCCTATGGCTCTACATAATAACATATATGTATTCTTACCTGTAAGTGCAATGCAATTGCGGCCGAGTTGCATTCAACTTTTCCTCTATTAGCCTAAGAATAAGGGACATATGTGTGATGTATGAGTGCAGGAAACCATTACCAAGTGGTAACTCTGCGTGATCCTTTATCGTGTGATCTGCTTTCACACTCGCAAGCCCCCCCCCCCCCCCCCCTAGGTATAGTTGAGTGTGTTAACCCCTGCGTCCTGGTGCCAGGTTACACAGCGTGATGCACTATCGTTGGGGGAGATAATGATAACTCAGAGACTCAGACCCATTGGCTCCATGGGGATAATTGGATAAGATTTAAAACACAAAAGGAGAAGGTACATCTTCTAGCATTAGATCAATAGTATCAAATGTCCGGAGCAGACGACTGCAGGAGTCGGTACTGTGAAAGATCTCAGCTCCCAGAGGCCACAACATTAACCTGAACCACGACACAGGACGCAAAGGCTTTTACCCGTATTGACTAAACAATAACAGGAGCTTACTCTAAATAATATATCACAAACAGCGGCGTAGAATGGAAGCAAAACCTCAATTCCAGCTGGTTTAACATATAAAAATGATATAATATTAAGAAACATGTACTATCCCATACTGCTGATTTAATTAATGTGGCTATTGCTTGAACACCAAGCGTGGATTGGCGGTCTACCGTCTGCGACTTTATGCAAAGTCCTTCCATGGTGCACATCTAACTGTACAAAGATTGAAAACGCCCGCTGTCCACATCCGCAGGTGCTGAAATACGGATTGGTCTTACTTTAGAGGACACACCGGTCGCATCAGCCTTAAGGCAGGTACGGTTTCTTCATCCGTGTATGGCCTCCTGTGTGGGTGGTTGAGGATCTGTGCAAGTAACCACTTTCACTGACACGCCTGTGCCACATCCATAACGTAAACCAAGCCGCTTCCTGGGCACACGCATTCCTTTTCCGTACCTCTCGCTCACAGCAGCGCCTTTGTGCGCACATTCTGTGAAATGTATGCACCGCAGGACAAGGCCATTGCGCTTGATTTAAGCACACAAATGCAGCCTCTCCATGCACTAGGAACCAGCAACAACAAGATATTTAGGGATTTATACAAAGATAAACACAATTTGTTCTTCACTTCTTCTGCATTGCGGGCACGGGAATAAATGTTGGAATTTGCCCACATGCATTGTTGTATTTATCTCGGAGGTCTGGCTGTCCCTATCCGCATGCTTGGTCATAGTGGGCTAGAAAAACACGGGCATGGCGGGACTGTTTTCTAATGACATAGCAAATTTGCGCGCAACTGGAGAGGCTCGGGCATCTTAGAGGCGAGACGCTCCATCTGAGACAGCATCGATTTAAAGGTGCATCCAGCGTTCTTGTTTTTGTACTCATGCAGCGGATGTAAGAGGCCAACAGTGAGAGTTTCTACGCACAAGACGGCATTTGAAACATTAGCAAATTTTTGAATGGCAGGAAAAATGATTTCCCAAGGAGCATCAGGCTTCTTACCTTGCATGCAGAAGACACAGCAAGTAGAAGTCTTTCATTCTGCAATAGCTCCACCAGGTAGCAAATGTAACTATGATCAGTGGCGTAACTACCGAACCGTAGCCGAGTGGTGGCGGTAGAAGGGGGGTTGCCAAATCACTGCAGATTCCATATGGTCTGGCCTTGCGCATGGAATCTGCTAAAAAAAAAAAAAAAACACCCAAAAATGACCTCAGCGTTTTTGAAGACAGATGTTGGAGGTCCTACTGGACCTCTAGCATCTGTCGGGGGAATGCAGCGTGTACAGCGCTACGCAGAAGTTCCGGATTCCAGAAGCGCTAGTGTGCTGTGAGTCTGCAGCCCTTGGACAATGAGCATGTAACCCCCTGGCACCAAGCATGTAACCCTTGGAAACAAGCAAGAAACCCTTGGAAACGAGCAAGTAATCCGGTGGCATATCTATAATGGGTGCACAGGGGGGCCCACACTGCACCCTTTAAAAAAAATACTTACCCTCTGGAGTCCAGCAGCGGACCGCCGTGGAAATCATCATAAATATGGAGTGGTGACCATTGTTCCAGCAATTTGTGCATACACTCTAGTGCTCAGACTCCACAACACTGAGCTGCTGGCGGCAGCAGCAGCCACACGAAAAATCACTGGCAAAATGGCCACCGCGCCAGATTCCCGCATGCACAGTAGGGTCTGAGCCCTCTAATGACCAGACCCTACTGCTCCCAGCGCTACTTCTGGCAGAGAAGAGGGGGGGCAGCCAGAGGAGGCAGTACAGGGGCCTTTCTACTCTCTTAAAATGTCCCTGAAGTAACTCCTTGCAACGAGCATGAAACCCCTGGCAACAAGCAAGAAACCTAACCTATGTCAACCTAGACTCATGTCGATCTTCCTGCATGTCGACCTAGACACACGTCGACCTAAGCAACTTGCTTTTGACCCAATGACTGGATCCCAAAAAAAAAAAATTATAATTAATGAATGGGAAATGCAACAGGAACTTTTATTTTTTTGGGCAGGGGAATGCAAAATTTCTAGTTACACCACTGCCTATAATCTGTTCTGGCATCACAAGTAAAACCTACTGTATTTATTTGTGAATTTTTTTTTTGTTGGTTTTAAATCACAAATCTGACATACTTGCTGCACAATTAAGAGAAGGGCTGATCAATGTTAATTTGATCGCTTGATTATATAGCCATTCCATAAATATAATGCCATCGTTAAATGCTGTATATATTTATGAGTGTATTCACACATGAGTGCTAGGGACGTGTTTGCTCAGGTGATCGCGCATTGCTGTCTGGCATTATCCTATTTTGCAGAACAAATCAAACACACAGTCAACTTTAATGTAATTACATGGTAAAATTTCCTAAGGAGGTGTGTGCAGGGCTGCTAATAACGGTATAATTCACACGTCTTTCCTTGGCGACGATTGTCACTTTTACTGGCTAATTTACTTTGAGATTATGCCGGTGACATCATTCAGTGTCCAACAAGGGCTCGCTCATCATCCAGCTGTACATTTTATCCACAGATCTAATGGACGGCTAGCGAGCGGTATATGCAAGGCAGCGGGAGGCAGCGAGCCTTATAATTATTAAAATCTGTCAGAAGGAAAATGATCGCTTTATTTTTCCCTGCATTTATATTAAAGTCTTGTTTGTGTATACTTTGTTCCTTTTTATATATACTTAGCAGTGAATCAAAGGGCCGGATTCAGAGTTGATCAAAAAAGCAAAATCTTTCTAAAAAATGGAGCAACCATGCTTAACTGCAGGTGGGGCAGATGGAACATGTGCAGAGAGTTAGATTTGGGGGGAGTGTATGGGCTCCTTAAGAATCACACATGAGGGAGAAGACCACCATCAGCTTCTGTGTTTGATTCTCGGTCATTTTCACACACACCGGCCCATATCGTCTGTCAAGAGGTATCAGCAACTTGGACAGTAATAAATGATATTAATGTTTTGTCAGTTTGGATAAAAGGGGCTAATTCAGGAGGTAGAGACTATGGCTACAGTCGCTGCGCACTTTGTGCTAAAATATGCAAAAGACTCTAGAGCAGAGGTGGGCAATTATTTCAGCTGGGGGGGGGGCACTTAATACTTCCAGCTGATATTCGAGGGACACATTCCAGAAATAGTGGGTGTGGTCACTCAAAAGGGGGTGTGTCTTTGAATGTATTGTAGCACACCATATACCCCTTTTACACATCATGCAACACAATAGTAGGCCCCTTATACTTGCCCCTTACATGAGTAATGCCACACACCTGCCCCCATTAGTAATGCCCCACACCTGCCCCTCTTTAAATATTCCAAACATCAGCTGATTGCAGCACCATGCAGTCACGGCGTCTCAACCATCCTCGGTGGCGGCGGCGCTGCAGCTGTAGTGACATGAGGGGGCGGGCAGCTCGGTGTTGCTGTGTGTCAGATGGCGGCTGTTTATGCACACAGCGTAGTCCTGTGGCTTTTCGCGCATGCGCCACGCCTGATGCCTGCTATGCACAGGACAGCCGCCATTGGACACACATACAGCAGCGCTGAGCCAGTCAGGAGCTGTTTGTAGGACCACCATCGGGTTAAGAGAGTATGAACCTTTGTCTGGGGCTTGGGTGACATCAGCAGACAACCATGGGGCAGACAGCACCCCCACTTCAAAGGTGGAGCTGGCTGCCAGCCAAATGCATCCATCTTTCTACACAAAGCCATGTGCATGTGCGCCTATTCAGGAAGACGGCGGTATGAAGCACCACAGCCTTTGCACTGTGCAGTCAGTGGCACTTATGAATTGCCTCAATTGACTGTGGAGAATGGCAAAATAATCACTTGCAATTACAAGTCTTAACGGTGCCAAACATTGCGCCGGGTATGTCCGGCAGCAATGACCAGCAATTATTGCTCAGGCATTTGAAATCTTCCAGAAGGCTCAAAAAATAAACAAACAGTGTTTGGATTGGTTGGTGGATACACTGCCCATTGGACAGACAGACGATTATCCGTCAATGTCAGAGAATTGGTCTATCTCGCGGATGGTGAATGTTAGTGGGCTTGATTCAGAACAGGGATGGAGTGTTCGGGGTCATTCTACAAATCAGGTGTGTGTCGCCCTCATTTTGTAGATGGGGCGAGGCCACAGTCTTCGACTTGAGATGCAGATTTCTAGGCCCAACATGCCTGGTGAGTCCAGCCATCCAGAGTAACCTGTGGCTTAACGCAATTGGTCAGATGACTGTGTCTTCGGATACAGTAGCGAATCAGAGAAGCCAGCAGGAGGTGCCACCTCCCGTGGCATTAGCATACATTTGAATCCATTCCAAAATCACCCCCATTGGCGGAATACAATTGATGGAATTTACTATACATGTATATTTTGAGATTCTAATTTTACAAACAAAAAAATTAAAATAAAAAGTTTTTATTTATACATAATATAGTAAAAAAAAAAAAAAAAAGGAAAATTTAACTAAGTTTTACTTCAATTCTGTTGATCATTTATTATTTTTAGTGCAATAACATTTACTACTGTTCAGTTCTATAGAAATAAAAACATTACACTTGCCCAAGGAGTGCAAATGTTCCCTTTCACTTAAAAAAATTCAAATAAAATTAATTTTTGCATCAAAGGGAGAAGTCGATCCCCAGATTTAAATTAGCAGGTGCTATGCACATTTGCACCAGTAGATGGTGACCTGTCCCTTCCCTTCCACACGTCAACGACAGATAACACTTTAATATGCTAAAAAGAAACTTCTGCCTGATTACTGATCAAGAAATTAAAATGTGCTCGGCGAGAACACAACGTGACAGTGTTGAAAATGAACAATATGTCAGGCTGCAGTTAAATTCCTCGCTAATGTATACCAAATGGACACTCACTTCTTTCGCAGCATCAATGAGCAGTCATTTAAATCTACCAAACAGCGCGGTGGATTGATGACATTTTCATTAAGCATTCTCTTAGAAAGTGTTTGCTGAAAAACAACAAAGAAATCAGCCACAAATAAATGCATAAGAGGCCCCCAAAAAAGCCACATACGAGACATACGCTGCAACATTATATTAGTCAGGCTGGCATAATAAATGTGTCTAGTGACTGATGACAGTCGGGGCATTAATGAAGCACAAATGAATGGACACGGAAAAATGTAAAGATAAACTAGCATTAAAAACCTCAGAAACAAGCCTAGGAAAAACTCCTATTCTAGGAGCGAGAAAACATAAAATACCTTCAAATTCGCGTTATTCCACCTATAGTTTACGATCATGGATACAAAGGAGGGCGTTTATGAAATTTCGTGCACAGCAAATACGTTCCGCAAAAAAATAGCGACCAGGCATTTATTTTTTAAAAGGTTCCAGGAAAATGACAGCGATAATCAGATTAGTGTTCAGATTATATTTATGGAACCTTTTTGTTGCACACGTATCATTTTTGCACTGGTTTTAATAAATGTGCCCCAAATAGCAATGTAAAAAAAAAAAAAGGAAGGTGGAAACACATATAGGTAGCCTGATCAGCTGCAACGGAATTGGCTTTCAAGTCACGCTGGGAATGGCAGTTTTAGAGCAGTTTAAAAAAAAAACACCCGTTAGCATTTAAGCGCAACATCATTTGCAACGCTTTTTATATTTTTACACCGATCTAATGCGGTGTCCGATGAGATGTCCCTACTTTTCCTCCACTTGTTGGAATCTAGAAGCGGCCAGACAAGAGATGTCGCTAATGGGTACTTATGTAATATCTGGACTCCCGGTTTTCTTATGAGACCGTGTCCGCTTGCCACGCTTCGGGTACGGAGGCTCGCTGCGCTCGCCACACTATATAAAATCAACTCCATGCGTAGTTGGATAGTAGGGGTATGAAAAAATGGGGTGCATTTAACATGGGAGTCCAGATAATACATAAGTACCCGCTAATGTACTACATTAAAGGGTGCTGGGTGATAAAGTCTTGTGATTATTATAACGCAAGGTTCCGTAACAATGCGGACAACATCTTTCCGCTCCAGGCGCAACTCTTCACAGGAATTCCAGTTCAAGTACAGTATAACCAACCTGTACAACGGGTGACGCTCTACAGATTGCAAGCTCTTCGGGGAAGGTTTCTCATTTTGGTCACAGATCCTCAGTGCCGAGGATTTATATTTAAACTGCAATGAGGTTATTGCCCTCGTTTCAAAATCCATAGAACTGAATGTTTAGATAGATTAATCTACCTATTTATTGCATCTAGGTGTGTACCAAATATCACGTTTAGGTTACCAGGTGAGAGTGTAATTAGACACGAAGTGGGCGTCTCCAATCAGCGAGGCGGCTGTGGCAGGCTGTCCCGGAATAGCACATGGTGGCTATCAACGTCATAGCCCATTAAGGTGCACAGGAAACGTGTGATGCGTTAAATATGTGCTCAGCCGCAGAACATCGCATTGAACTGAACGTGGAATATGAGCAGCAGCAAAAAGCAGTCAGTAAAGTGTCCATCCCTGCACTACACCTCGATCCAGAGCTCCCTGTACCTCTTCATAAACCACAATGCCTGCTGGTGAGAAGTAGCACTGCAAACAAGGAGTTAATATATGGTCTCGCTGCATAGCTAGAGTTACGGTGAGCTCCTCAGCGGAGTCTCTATCACTGGACATGTAGAGGGACAGCGCCCAGGGTCCCAGGATAGCTCTTCTCTGTGTTCTCCAAGAATAAGAAGCACCCAGGCAACGCTTAGTTCCCTTCCGGACAGATATCACTTATCAGCCCTGGTAGAAAAAGGAAACCATTAACCACTTCCCACACAGGATGGTACTGTGACGGCAACAGTAAGGAAACAGGAGAAAAGGCATAAAATGTATAGACAATTATGGCACTTTAGGAGAACCCTCTCTCTTTATATAAGGACACACATAGAATACACAGAACAACACACGGGATTATATAAATAAGTCATATCTGTTATTCAACCCTTCAGTATCACAATGTGATGGACAATTGACATTTTTGACCAAAAATGATCTTTCAGAACTATAAAATGAAATGTGTGTGTAATTATATATATATATATATATATATATATATATATATATATACACATATACACACACACGTTTATGTGTGACAGAGTACATTGTACAAAGAATACTCGTCTATGATGTAACTACTGTCTAATTATAACAGACAAAATCACCACACTTACAGAAATAGAAATAATGAACAAACAATAACAATATAAATCATGTTTTTCGAGCTGCTAATGGAACCGATTTAATTCTCATAAGCAGCTGTGACTGCGCAATAAGCATTTACAGAACAGATAAATAGAATCCACCACTTGTGCGCATTACTGGGGCCATACTGTAAAATAGTACCGGCAAAGCACATTGTGCACCATTATACATGCATGTGCGCACAAGTGGAGTTTGTAGTTGTGTCCTGTGTCTGCCTTGCTTTCCTGTTGCCTCCCATGGTCCAAAAAACATACTGGTAAGTTCACCGGCTTCTCACTAACTGGTCCCAGAGTGTGTTGGTCTGAAAGTCTGAATCGATTGCAAGCTCTGCTGGCACAGGGAGAGAATAAACATTCACGAAGTGTTGTGTAATAAGCTGATGATATATTAACCATTTTTTTTAATACAGCGCTGACGTAGTGCAGTACACGGACATGAAAGAAGCAGGTTACGTAGAGAACACTTGATCTAATTATTCCTATGAAAACGGTTATAGGTTTATAATAGATACCAGGTTTTACTATAGTAAGGGGTTACAGGTAGCAACGGGAATTGGGGGAACACCCGGCAGTGCAGTAATGAGACACGCAGGGTTATAATAGATGAAATGTACATATCTCGCAAGCACATTCTCGTAGCGTTTACACGGTAATACATGTGCACTGTGGCCTGATGTTGTGCGTGTCTATAGCTATAACAGTGTGCGATGGTGTCTCACAAATCTCAATGCGATGGCACTTTCTGTGCAGCCAGTCTGCGATCCACTCGCCGTATATAATAGGTTACGCCAATCACGCAGGAGCAGGAACCTTAAACAAGAGAGAGAGAGAAAGAAGAAAAAAGTAAAACAGACATAAGGAGAGGCCAAGGGTCCCCGCAATGAGCGCAGAGGGGAGGACGAGGAATTCCCCTGGGCTTCAGCTGCCTCTCACTGCAAAATCTGGAGAGGGGGCCGGAGGGGTGTTGTCCCATGAATGAACTTTCACCTCCTGAACTCTATGGGTTTTTTTTTTTGCGACTTGAAAAAAAAAAGGGGGAATGGAGAAAATACAGGGAACAGAGGGGAAGAAGAGGGGAGGGGGGTGTCTGCTTTCTTCCAATGTCACTACCACCTCTCTTATGTTGCTCTATATGTCCAGACCCTGGAATTAGATCTGTAAGGGTACCCAGCCATAAAGTGTCACCTCTGACACACCCAGCATTGCATGTCACAAAACGTGGGTGATAAATATGCCAATAAAGGAAGAAATATACGAACGCGGGGAGAACAGGCCCAAAGGGACTCGCCTGGTGGTGCCAAGTTTACACCTGCTGCAGAACCTCTTGCAAAACAAGAGAGCGACCCATCACGCAGACCCCAAGAGGCAGGTGCGCTGCACAGTGAGGTTCTGCAGCAGCAAGGGCACTTAAGCACCATAAGGCTACCAAAGCTACCTGGGCCAGGGGGGGCAACAATTGACCCCTCAGTGCCAGCACCCCACCCTGTGCCCCCCACTGATGAGCACAGCCCATGTTCCCAGCCACACTCCTCCTCACCTCCTATTCTCCTGGCCAAATCCACCCTCCCACACCCCCTCCTCTCTGCTCCTATCCCCCCTTCTTCTACAGCCTGCTTCTCTATTTTGTGTGTGTGTGCCTGTTCCCTCTCCTCTGCTGCCCCTGCCTCTTGTTTACCCAGCAGGTGGATGTGACGTCAGGGACTCACCACCGCAAAAAACAACAACAGCTCCCTCCGCCGGGGACAGCAGCGTGGGCACCACTCGGAAAGTGGAAGCAGGAGAAGGGGGGGCGGCGGCGGGAGAGAAAATAGTGCCTGAAGAAGGGAGGCAGCAGCCGGGAGCGGTGGACAGGGGAGCACGCACACCAGCCCAGCGGGGGAGAGCAGCCGCCTGCGGAGAGAAGTGGTCCCTGCTGCGCCCCAGTCATCTGAGCGCCCGGGAGGAGGGAGCAGCCGCCGCCAGTGTGCGCGTCCTGCAGCCGGCAGCACAGCACAGAGCCCGGGGCGGAGGGATCTATTGTTATTTATTGTGTGTGCGGCCGCCGCACTCGCTGCCCGGGATCGCATGTGTTGCATTTGCAGCGCAGGGATAATAAATGCACCGGGAGAGCGCTGCCGCCGCTGCTGCTGCGGGTGAGTGTTGCACTTCCCAGCCCGGGACTCTGTTCCCTGCTCCCCTTTATCTTGTGTTATTTGCATTCAGTCACTTTTTGTCTTCAAACTTCTACTATTTTGCTATTTGCCCCCTACTTACCCCATCTGCCAGCCTCATTGCCCCTCTAAAGTACTTTTCTGGCTGCATTGTGACTTGTCTCCATGGCTACTGGGATGCTGGAGGCTGCTGCAACTAGTTTGCTCCACTTAACTGGGAGAAAGTTTAGTACATAGTGGGGGGCACTCTTCCCAATGTCCTGCACCAGCTGCTGGATGCTCTGCCACTGAGTGACTGGTGCACTCACTTCTGCCACTTTCACTTGCCCTGGTCATGCAGTAGGTTGCTGGTACATCTGTTACCCCCTGGTCCTAGAGAATTCTGCAAATTAAGTGGTAACATAGTATTATATAACCATGTGTAACTTCAGTAACTTTTCTATGGAAGTGCTCTGCCAGTAACTGCACATCTGTATGCTGGTCACTGAACTCCTAGGTAACTCTTACTGGGGTGTACTGCAGGCAGCTGCCCCTAAAGTACCCTAGTTCTGTTACCCCCCCTGCTTCTTTGGGCAAATTAAGTGATAACATAGTATTATATAACTATATGTAACTCAAGTAACATTGCAGTAGAAGTGCTCTGCCAGTAACTGCACATCTGTATGCTGGTCACTGAGCTCCTAGGTAACTCTTACTGGGGTATACTGCAGCCAGCTGCCCCTAAAGTACCCAGGTTCTGTTATCCCCCCCTGCAATTTGGAGTATTCTGCATATAAAGTAGTAGCTTAGTAGGACAGTATTATATATCTATAATATGGTAGTATCCCCCTCCTCTTCTTTATGCTGGTCCCTCCACTCCTAGGTACCTGTTACTGAGTATTGGCCATATAGATCCCAGTTCTGTTACCCCCACGTCCTTATGGTATCTGCCGATGAGGTGGTAACTTATTATGAACGTATGTATAACTCCAGTAACTTTGTTCTGGAAGTACACCCCCCTGTTTCTCCCCATCTATATGCTGGTCCCTGCAGTTTCAGGTGCCAGTTGCTGGATGTCCTGTAAGTACCCTATGTCTGCTACCCCCCTCTTAAAGTGGCAGCCTAGGTTTGCAGCATTACACAACGATGTGTAACACCAGCCACTTGGCTCTGTAAGTTTTTTGTACCAGTAACTAGCCATCTATATACTAGTACCTGTTGCTGGACCATTGTTGCAGCCATCTGCCCTACACACTGCAACACACTGACCCGCACTAAAACTTTCTGCTGGTGCATTGTACAACTCGAGAACAGCAGGTGCAGAGTGTCCATACAGTTTACAGTGTCACTGGATTATTCAGGATTTTCTAGCACTTGTGTTAGTGGAGTACACTGCCCTTACTGAAGTAGATCTGGGACCTGTCAGCTTCTGTCCCCTGGCTGGGTACTGTGACAGGTGATCAAGGAGGATGGGGAACCTCATTTTGCTTTCATGGTAAAATCTCCACACTTGTAGTTTCTTTACTTGGCTTGTGTTTCAGTCCCTGGCCATTTGCATTGAAGTTACAAAATGATGTGATGGACAGTCTCCTGTCCATCGCTAAGTGCTGGGGGGGGGGGTTAGTTGCATGTGTACTTTTTCTGGTGGATGCGTATCATTGTAATTACGAAGCTGGTCCCAAATGCCGGATAAAGTTTCAGGAATAGGTATTATCACCAAGATTTCCGGTGACACCAACTCTTCCCTGGTCAATAACACATGTTCTTGCAATTGTCCCATCATTCTTAAATCACTTGATACAATTTAGTGCAAAGATACCCTTAAGGTGCCCATACACCGTGCGTTTTGCGGGTGCTACGCAATGCGCGCTCCCGCGCACAGCCCATCGCCCAGTTCAAAAAAGAATGCGCTGCACATACTTTTTGAACTAGCTTCGGAACGCATCGCACGCAAATCGCATGCGGTCTAGTTCGAAACGCATGCAATTATTGTAACGTGTATGGTCACCTTTACGCCAAGTCACACAAATTGGGATCGTGGTGTTATCGACCCTTAACTAGGCTTCTAGACACTTTGACAGTCTAATTCCCGTTCCTTAACTCTGATGTTAATTAATGTTATTATGATATGACACTTATGTATAAACAAATAATATATTTGAATCCTGGAGAGTTGTGTGGTACGTCAATATATCCATGCATATGCTTTGATACATTGTATCCATTCATTCATTCATTTATCTATGCATGCTCAGGCGGGATCAGACAGGTTTTCTGAACACATTGCAGAATAAAAATGTACGAGGGGGGGGGGGGGGGGACAAGCAAATAAATTATTGCCTAAAATAAAATATATTTAAAAAAAAAATCCTGTGCAAAGTTTATTCCAAATGCCAGTGGAAGTTGACAGCCTTCCTTCCCTTGTAATTGCTGGTATAATAATTTCCAAGTCTTTTTCTGCAAATACCATCTGTAAGATGATTATAAATTATAAACGCTCAGGCTTTGAACCATCTGACACGATGATCCTTTTTTTTTAATTTTTTTTTGGATAATTTTTAATACGGATGCCCAAAACCAATTTCTCCCCCCAAAAATATCTCTCTGAAAGCAGAAAAATAAAATGAGCCAAATATGAAATAAAAAGAATTCTACTCATTGTTCAAATGATGTCAATGTTGTAGGGTTAATGTATGTCGTTTGCATGTATAGAATAGTTGTGCATTGCTTTTTTTTGTATAGATTTTTTTTTTTTTTTTTTAATTTATTTATAAAAAAAACTTAAGTTGTACCTGCAAACTTTATACAGGTAAATCCTGTATCCTGTTGTCTGGGTAAGTTTACATATAGTACTGTTTTATAGTTTGGGCAACGTCCGTTCTGTAAAATAAGGATGGTTTGGACTTTTACCTTTTCGGATGACATCTGGTCTGTCTTACTATACGTATACGCACAGCTGTGGAAGAAGACGTTATAGTTTTTATGTAACCAGTGATACTGTATTTTTTTTCTTCAGGTATTGGTTTTAAATGATGGAAGGGAAAATCTAATCAAACAATAAGATTTTGAAATCAAGTCACGTAGACCTCAACCAGGTGTGTATTTATAGCCTATATGTACTAATATATATGTATATATGTGTATGCATGTTTGTGTGTATATCCAATTTTTTTTTATTTATTTAAATGTAGCACCCAATATCTATTGCTTTTCTTTTTTTAAGTTTGAAGGGTTTTTTTTGGCAAACTCAGTTCCCTAAAAATGTGCGAGATGCCAAGTAAGTCACAAAGGAGAAGTATTGTGTGTTTAATATATTGCTGTTGAAGCATTCTCTTTTCTTTTTGTAGTCTCCGGATTAGTCATTGTCTGAGTGAGAGAGAGAGAGAAAAATCTCTTTTTGTTGGGGAGTGGTGGGGTAGGGGGGGTGTATAAGTAAACAGCCTTCAACAAGTGAACCTTGACAACCTAGATTAAGGAGTGCAGTGGAGATCAAACACAGCTTCTACAGAGCTGTTGTCAAGTACAGGCTGGCTGCCGGCTCTGGGTTAGCAAGCCTACAAGTTCACTTATGCACAAATGGACTATTACAAATGCTGGTCTTTGTTGTGAAACCAAAGGTGCAGAATTCTGAGCACAGATTCATAGATTTTATTACACATGGATTTTTTTGCTGTTCAGACAAAATGAATTAGAAAAATCAGAGCCCTCAAACAATTCAAAGTTTATAATTTTTCTATAAAAATGCAAATAAAATGAATTTGGTGTTCATCTCTTAGGACTACACTTGACAGTTTGCTTAACTTATCTTGCAAGGCACAAATTACAGGTATAGAACATGAGTTGAACAACTGTGTGGTCTTTGAGTATGATTGGAATCTACTTTATAACTCATGTATACTATATATAAAAAAAAAATCTAATTTTTTTTAGGAGGACTTTCTGCTTTTTTTATTCTCGTCTTTTTTTTACCTTGTGGTTTTGTTTTTGATACTTTTTAAATGCTGAAATTGTCGGTTTTGTAATTTTTAGATGTTTATTTTTTAAATATAGATCTTCAAATCTGTTTTAACTGCTCAGTAATTGTGTTTTTCTGGTTTTGTGAAACAATAAAAATATGTAAAAAAAATGCTCAATTGAGATTTGAATCTGTGTTCTTTTTTAATTTCATAAATCTGGATAAATGTATTTGGTGTTTCAAAAGCCCCATTAAAAAAAAAAAATTGCCAATATAATTCTGTATATTTTGTGCAATAATCTACATATATTAAGACAAAGTATTTATATATATATATATATATATATATATATATATATATTATGCTATTTGCAATTATAACGTTGAAATTCCAGGTGTCTTTGTCTGTCCATTCATATCAGGTATTTCATTATATTTTCTGGGCGTGATTGCACCACTCTATATACTTAAACTTTTATAGTTTTACTTAAATATGGTTGAAATATATTAGGGGCTGTCAGGCAGTGCCATAGATTTTGTTTATGGCATAAGCTACTTTAAGTACTTGTGCTGTAGAAACTCATTTAACCCCCGTCATGAAGAACGTTAAGTGTCGAGATGAGGGTTCTAAAAAGCCTGTCTTGCCCTTTGCTCTTCTGTAATAATCTTAAATTACTGAGATTTTACTGTACCTTCAAGGGATTGGTTTTCTAGGTCTTCAGAAGAGTGCACAGATTTAGTTATATTGGCTTTCTACCTCTATGTAGCACTTATGGATCATTTTGTTTTTATAAGCTGAACCCACCTTCTTGGTCTGATACAGAATTCTTTTTTGAGGGGGGGGGGGGGGGGTTTCTATGCAGTCCAAAATTTAGCAGTTTATTCGGCGTCCATGCTTGTAGTAATTAGAGATTAAAAATTAGACAGTGGGCTGAAATTTCAGTATATCGTAGTGATTAATGCACAATTCATTGGACACTGAATTAAAAGAAGAACATAAAGTCATTTATATTCTGCAGTTTTCCTGCACACAGTATTGCCAGGCAGTTCGGTGGCTGGCGTGTCAGGCGGAACGCAGACCGGTCGCGTTTCACTAGATGCTCTTTTCAGACGTACTTTACTTAAGCAGCTTTCCAAAAAAAAAAAAAAAAACTCCCGAGTTTTATACTTTATGTAAAAGAATCAAACAGATTTTATAGGTTTTTCTAGTGCTGTCCTGAATTTGAACGGTATACAGAAAAAAAATAAAATGAAGGATTTACCTCCAAATATGTTTTCATGTATTTATAGGCTTGGAAGTGTTTTGTGTTTCCCATCCGCAATTCTAACACCGGGATTCCATATTCCTCTAGTTCAGGGAGCGAAAAGTAATAAACAGATGGGAAAAGTGGATAATGTCGTAAAAGATGAATTTAACGCTGGCTTTTTCTTGCTGTATCTGTACCGTATATGGTTTACATTACAGGGCTCCCTCTTTTTATCACCTGTTAAAAATAAAGCCCCAAACTAGGTGACATTATAAAGACGGTGAAAGATAATGTCTTTCATAAGCTTTAATTTATAAGCCTATTCTGCAGTGAATACCCCTAATATTAAGTAAGGGTTTTTTAAAGAGGGAGCAATTTATTTACCTGTGGCAGGGTGTGCGCTTTACTATAGAACACAGCATTGTTTTTTGAACACTTTAATTATAACTCATAAGGGGCTGGATGCACTAAGCTTCAAAAATGGAGAGTGATAAACAGCCAACCAATCAGCTACTGCTTGACATTTTTCAAACAGTCGTTGACATGACAGGTAGGAGCTGATTGGTTGGCTGTTTATCACTTTCCATTTTATTAAACAGCCAACCAGTCAGCTCCTGCCTGCCTACCATGTCACAGACTGTGTTTGAAAAATGTCAGGCAGGAGCTGATTGGTTGTTTTTTTATCACTCCATGTTATCACTTTTGTAGCTTAGTACATCTGGCCCATGATCTTAAGCACTTCTTTATATGCCAAAACATTCGCGGGGTGGGCAGGATGGAGGCAGTCAGGTGGATGGCGCATGGAGACGCCCAACATTTCCTGGGCGTGCCCACAAAAATGGTGGATGTGCCCAGGAAACCGCTGGGCGTCCCTAAGCGAACACAGGCGGGCCAATGCCTGCTGGGGTGGGCGGCTGACGTCTCATGATGTCTGTGCCCACCCCGCTCTAGGAACAGGAAGATGGAAATATATGTCAGTCAAGACTGACTTGCGTTTGTGAACGGGAAATGGTTTCGCTCCCGTCCGAATGGTTTCGCTCCCTCCAAATGGAGGTTTATACTAATCCTCCATTCACAATGCGGCAGTTATGTTCGTGCGGGGGCGGGTATTTGCACGCCTGACGGGCAGCATTAGAGTACTCGCTAAGCAGCGAAATTAAGTTGCTTAGCGAGTCAAAGCGAATCAGGCCCAAAATATACTTTCACCCCGGTTCAAATCTTTTTTGTTTTTGGCTATTTGGATAGTATTACATCACTCCCCGTGTCCGGGAGCTTAATATTAGATTGTAAGCTCACTGGTGGAGAGACACAGGGCCTTGAGAATTCTCAGTGCTGCCAATGTTGTATAAAGAGGACACTATACAATAGTCATTGGTAAACCTTCTGTTGCTCTGAAGCTATATGTGTAAATCCACATTTAACACCTTTCCTGACTGACTTCATCTAACTTCAGTTATTGATCTGTTCTAGAACCAGCTCTTCACATCAGTTATCCCTGATTTTGATGCAACTGAGCTACAGTCAGAGGATAAACGTATCAGTAACTGTTCGCACTATGAGCCTGAACATACAACTGGGCTAAGACATGTTGCACTGTGGGTGGAGCTGATGTGACGTGCGTAGAGAGTTAGATTTGTGTGAGGTGTGTTCAAATCTATATTGCAGTGTAAAAATAAAGCAGCCAGTATTTACCCTGCACAGAAACAGTAAAAAAGTAACTCACCCAAATCTAATGTCCCGCACACACTGGGCGAGTTGAGCCTCTGTGCTGAGCAATACAGCGCTGCACCAATTTGTTTCAACTGAGTCAAATTGGCAACTCACATATCTGTTATGCCACTTTCACACTGTAAAACCAGCTTTGACCCGGTTTTTGAAACGTTTCTTAAAACGGGTCAGAGCCAGTAAAACCCCTTTCACATTGCATGTTGTAAATGGTATATTACTGGTTAATTACCGTTTTTGCACCTCTCACCCATTCCCTGGTACCTGGGCAGCGAGGGATCCAGGCAGCGGGGTCTCCCCCGCCCCCTCCCCTGGTACTTGCCAGCGTGGGAATCCAGGCAGTGGGGTCTCCCCCCTCCCCCCCCCCCCTCTCCCCTGGTACTTGCCAGCGCAGAGATCCAGGCAGTAGGGCCTGGAGCTACATCTCAAGAGATCATAGGTCATGCAATAAGACACCGGCCCAAAGCGCACAAGTCATTCGATCAAAAAATGGGATGCGGTCAATTTCCCGGCGGTCAAAATCTTGACGCCGAAATCCTAAAACTTTCTACCTCCCGACACCCATAGAGGGAGAATAAATTAGCATGGCGAGCGTAGCGAGGCAGGGCCCGCTGCGTGGAGGGTGCAGCGAGCCCAGAAGGGGGGCGATCCACGCCCCCCCCCCCTGTTGGGATTTCGGCTGTCGGGATTCCGGCATTGGGATTTTGACCGCCAGGATTCCATACCGAATCCCAAAGAATGGTTAAAGAAGAATAAATGTAATGTTTTGGAAAGGAAAAGTCGAAGTTCTGACTTTAGTCCAATCTAAATGTTGTGTAAGGACTTGAAGCAAGCAGTTTATGGGATGAAACCCATTTCAAGCTGTTTTGTATGAAGAAATAGGGTGAAATGTCCCAAAGCTTTTCTAGACTAGTCAAAAATTACTTTAATGTTTATATGCAGGGTCAAACCAGATTCTAGGGAGGTGGGGGATTCAAAAAAATTGGCACCAGCTAAAACCGCGTACATAAACAAACTTGCTGGAAATCCACGTGTATGTCAACTTTGCGGCCATTTTGGCACATGCCGATTTGACCCCAAAATTGAAACGGCATCTGCAAAAGATGCACAAAACAATGGGTGAAAACAGCAATGATTGAATACCCCCTTAGCGTTTAAAACCACTCCTACAATTAATATGTAACCCTCACCCTACACACTCAGGCTCCTCGGGGGCATGCATCTGAACTGAACCACCCATCTTGCATTTGAACATCACTGAACTACCGCTCACAGTGCAAGAGGCCGGTCACCCACTTCCTGTGTTGAGCAGTTTCAGCAACACTATATATGAACAATATAGGGTACCATTTACAGATGGGCATAAGGATAATTGCATTTTGGGGGTTATTCTGGTTGGTTCTTAAGCCTGCGAATGCCGGTATGTTCGCGCGGGCTGCGAATGGATGTTTAACATAAACATCTATTCGCAGGCTGTGGGTGTATAACCACATCATTCGATGGTCGCCAACCATCGAATGATGTGGGTATACACCCACAGCCTGCAATTATCCTTATGCCCATCTGTAAATGGTACCCTATATTGTTCTAATGTAGTGTTGCTGAAACTGATCAACACAATCCTTGTTGAAAAGTTCTAGCTAAAGATATAGCCTAAATGCGTACGTGCGTTTCAGTATTCAACAACTGAGGTGTGCGTACGGCTCCGATTTAGCCATTTATATCAAGAACACACACATTAGGGATCACACTAAACAAGGTTTGCAAGATGATAAAAACACATTCCCTGATTTTGGCCTCTCCACTACAATTGCTGTTTGGGCGAACGTGCATTAAATCAAGCATTTTCACCGATCAGCTGTCCCTCCTTTTCTTCCGCCACCATTCTATTTTATATTTAACCCTTTGGCTGCCGAGTGAATTTGACAAAATAGGTGTAAAAAAAATTGCCAAAGCAATTTTTTTTTTTATCATAATGACCTGTAATGTTTACCTTTTTTTTTTTTTATATATAGGAAATATAATATTCTTTTTTTACAGAACATTTTTTTTAATTTGAATTTATATAACAAATGTGAGAGAGAAGCTGCTATTTTTAGCAGATATTTTGAACATCCTTCTTAGAGATGTTGGCACTCAAAGGGTTAAATAATGACGCCGGACAATTTTTCTGCCACTTCTGTCTATTATAGTGTGATGGTCTTACGGTTATTGATTATGCATTCGGTACAGGAGCTGTATTAAGCCGCTATGGTATATATAGAGGGGTGATCCCTATTCTGATGTGGTTCCACAGCTGTACAGGAACACTGGGTTATGGGGCTGATTCAGAGGTGGATGCTATCAGTGTAACTGCTGTGTCTTTGTGCACAGTGACTGTGCTAATATATGAAAAAGTTGCAGGAGACTTCTTAAATAGACGTCTGCTGCTGGCTGCTATGGTCTGCTGCTGCGTCCAAGAACGAATCATCAGATCCTCCTTGTGTGAATGAAGGATGTCTGGTGAAATGACAATGCTGAAACCAGTAAATCTGCATCTAAGATCGACAGTGTCTAGGTTGTCAGTCAAAAGGTCAACCCATGGAAATGGTTGGCACTCCCCTGCTCCGGCAGACCAGATGTTAATAGATATTGATAGTGTGGCTTCTTGCTTGGCCTGGGGAACGAGGCGTAGCAGGAAGTGCTGTAGTGGCACACTGCGTGCCGCTATAATACGTCTCACCCCTGAGTATTCACGTGCAGTCTAATTTATACCAACTCTCCAAAATGTGCTATTGTAATGAGATAATGAATAAGACAATGTTATTAAAACAATTTGTTTTTTAATGTTCTAACTGATGGATATAGGGCGGTATTCAATTCCGGGTCACTACTGTCGTGCCGGCGCGACAGTCATGACCCCGTCCCGTTCTCGGCCTACTCGACTGCATCTTGGCAGGCGGGATTCAATGTTCCGCCTGCCGAATAGTGGGCGTGGCTGCGAGAAACAGCGGTGGATCGTCAAGATCCGACCGTGCGCTCGACTATTCACGTCCGTTATCGGCAAAACGAGCCCAACTGCTTTTGAAGTTTTGCTGCGATGCCTGTTCAATGCTGTTGGGAAAGGCAGCATTGAATAAGCGCCCGCTGCTATTTCCCCCGTCGGAAATAGCGGCGGGGGATTGAATACCCCCTTATTATTCAATTGTGGGCATTTTTAGTCTTTTTTTTACCCATGTCTCTTTCATTTTTGTGTTCAAAATATACATTTTTGAATTCCAAAGGCAGCATGTACACGTGGTCCCTTTTTTCTGCCCTGTGTGGCGGTTCAAATATACCCCAAAGTATCAAGCAATCAGTTTACAGGTTGTATTTGAAAAATGACAGCAGCAAGCTCATTGGTTGGTAGTTTATCTCTCTACATACTTTCATAAAACTCTCCCTGTGTTTATTGCTTAATTTTTTGTAGCATTTTGTACATGGAGAAGCAAAAAGCCCTCCTAGATATTAAAGGTTAACAAAAACAACATGGCCGAGTTAGTTGTGGTACTTTACTGCAGCTAATGGATTCCGTCAGGGCTATCGAGTTGGGTGCTGGACGGGGTCCCGACAGTCGGGATCCCGACAGTCGGGATCCCGACTGTCAAAACACCGACAGCCGGGATCCCGACGGCCGTCGGCTGTTTTCCCTCGTGGGTGTCCACGTCCCCCATAGAGGGAGAATAGAATATTCCCACCGTGCCCGCAGCGAGCCCGCAAGGGGCTTTGTTGCGCTCGCCATGCTGTCTGGGTCCGGCAAGTCGTAATCCCGACGTCGAGCTAAAGACTGTTGGGATCCCGACTGTCGGACCCCTGTACCACATCCTAACGAGTTAGCCTAGCGAAGCACAATCTGCACTAAGCGGATGCAGCAGGCCGTTTGGCACGGCAATGCATGGGTCGGACTTATCCTGGATACCCATGTGTTATCACCCAAAAACTGGTAATTTTTGTCACATAAAAGGGCTATATCCTGAGAGGGTGAGCTGCAGCCAAGGTTGATACATCCCCCCCCAGCTGTCCTGTTCAGTGTGGCTGCATGGCTTGCACACCCTTCCTTACACCCCTGGATATTTAGAATTTTAAGGCCCATACACACTGGGCGACTTTGATCTGAAAGCAGGTCAGTTTTGTCGTTTGTCGTTTGAGCTGCTTTCAGCTTAAAAGCGATCCAGTGTGTACGGGGCAGCGGTGAGCGGTGATGTGCGCTCCCGCATTCATCAACATCGGCCGCTGGTATTATATAGCGAATGGATGGACGGCTTTTACATAAAGGGCCTCTACACAGCCACGGGGGCCGTCTGAGGTCTATAAACAAACACCCACCAAGAACCATTAATAACTAAAGGCTGCTATACATCAAGAAATGAGGATATCTTCGTCAAAACCAATTGAAAATAATGCTATTCACAATTTTTAGTACATAATCTAAACGTGCATGGAATACAGTTTACCATTCATTAAAAAAAAAATCTTGTATTATTATTATTATTTTTTTTTTATTGCCTCTTCCTGTATTTTTTTATTTACTGATCTTTAACCTTTTGATCAATTTTTAACCTTTCCTGCACCACACTTAAACTTGACCCTAAGGGGGATATTCAATGTTGGGTCAAGACTGTCGGGCTGGCCTGACAGCCGTGACCTTGTCCCGTTCTCGGTCTGCTCGACCGAGGTTTGCAGGCGGGATTCAATGTCCCGCCTGCCGCGGGTCGAGAAGGGGGCCTGGCCGCGAGAAGCAGTCAAGAGCTCGTCAGTTCCTGGCCGTTCTCAGCAGAACGAGCCTGACTGCTTGCGCAGTCAGGCTCATTCTGCCGAGACCCCCTGTTCAATGCTGTAGAGAAAGACCGCATTGAATAGGTCAATCTCCCGCAGCCATTACTGATGGGGGGAGATGGCTGCGGGAGATGGAATACCCCCCTAAGAGAGATGACTGGCTGCATGAACAATCACTGCACGCTTTCATTGGCGTGAGTGGAAGTTGCCATTTTGTTTGCTCTGATTAAAAAGGAGTTTACTACTTTCCCTTTCACACAGAAAAGCAAATTACTACCCGGTAATTTGCCATTAAGAACGGGTCTTTTTTTCCTGTGCGAAAGAGTTAACCCGGGTTCTAAATCACGGGTCTCTGACCCCGGAATTGGGGTGGCCAATATCGGGATTGGCGGGATCCCGGGATTTGGCCTAAACAACGCCGGGATTTGAATCCCGGGATTGGATCTTCCAATCCCGGGATTTCGGGATTATATGCGCATGCGCATATCTTATGCACTCGCTCAGACGCTACCCAGGAGTTCCTGATCCCCTGACTGCAGTCTGGAGCGGGTATGGGCAGTCCGACCTGCGCAGCGTGACCTCTGACTATCCCGGGATTGAGCATTTTTCAATCCCGATTCCCGGGATTGAAAAAATGCCCCGGGATTGGCATCCCTACCCGGAATTTATCAGGATTGAGGATCCGGGATTTTCGACCTGGGTTGACCCTTTCACACAGAAGAAATACTGTTGTTAAAGTGCCCATACACGTTACAATTATTGTATACAGTATTGTATACGATATCGCATCTCGATTTTGTGCTAGACAAACTTTTTGTACTAGATCTCATCTCATCGCAAAACCGAGATGCAATATTGCATACAATACTGTATACAATAATTGTACCGTGTATGGGCACCTGTAGAAATTTTTTACCTGTTAATTTGCTTTTCTGTGTGAAGGGTGGTTAGGCTGGGAGCGGCAAAATGACCCGGCATTCAAATGGCGGGTAAAAGCTGGGATTTTCAGACCTTTCTTTCCGAAAGTGGTATAATACTGGAGTCTCAGCAACTATGGATGTATTCAACTGCGGATTGGTGGGCGACATGTCTGCGCGCTAGAGCTTCGGTCTAATTACTGCCATTTTCTTTGAGTGTACACAGCTTTTTTTTTTTCCCTCTCTTCTGCTGTTGCTAATTATTAAATTCAAATTATTTATCCCAGGGCTTTTTCTCAGTATTTCCTCTTTCTGCTTTTATTTTTTTAACTGGCGTTATTTATTCATTAATTAGTAAATCCAGCATATTAACACATCACTGGAGTAAACTCGTCACATTTCCTTAGGCAGCCGAGAAAACTCGCTGCAACTTTATGCGACTGGACAAGTCCTGCTATTTATTTGAGATAGGGGAAGCGGAGAATGCCAAAATATATTAGCGCAGATTAAAGGACAAGTGCGTTGGTAGTGGAATGTGTGAAATAGAATCAGCTGTGTTTTAATTGAGATGCGTACTACTCAAAATGCAGAAGTAAACATTATTTTCATCTTCTATGAGGGGAAAAATTGCACTGACAACAATCAAAATATAAGTGGCAATAAGGCCCTAGAGGGTATTTTTTTTTCTTTCTTCTGCATACAGTAAATTTCCAGCTATAATGCCAGGCAGCATTATATGTCTAGTTCAGGGTAAGAAACCTGATTTTTCCATCACTTGGTCAATTTCTTAAGATGTTTGTTTAGGTCTTGTTTGCAAATAACATAGTTAATTTTATGTAGTGTATTTTTTTTTTTTTAAAGGACGCAGCAAAAAGAAAAAAAAAATACAACTATGTCCGGTGCACACTATACGATATGCAGCACCGCCGATATAGTAACCATATCTTCAGTGCCCGAAATTGAATGATCTGCAGGTAAAACACTTAATGGTATCGTTCAATGACGTCACTGGGACTCCCGTGAACTTGCAGTCACTGACTATATAGTCCGATTTGGCTGAATGTACAGACGTTTGGGGTTTTGTTAACAAGCTGCGGGAGAGCGTATCATTAATGATATAGTGGGGACACACTGAACAATCTGCATGATGATATCATTAGCGTGCATATCATTGATAAAACTCGTATAGTGTATACCCACCTTTTCAATGTTATTTGAGGGCAGAGAGTGAGAATGTCCTAGTTAAAATAAAGAGCAGAGGGTTGTTTTCAAAGCCTCACTGCTCAATACGTCAGCGACCATGTGATTGTGGTTACTGTAGAAAATCGTCAGAAGTATTGATTAATAAAACAGTCTGAATAACACAAACCAAGCATAAACTGTAATGATCTAGCTGAGCCCTATAGCCTGGCACATATATTGTGTTTAAACATATTGCTTCTCCAATCTGTACCCAACAATGCAGCTAGACTTCCCTTTCTCTCAAGCTGTTCCACATCTGCCTTGGTTCTCTTGGCAGATCCCTTCACTGGCTTCCCTTCCCCTACTCTACAAGATCCTCACCAAAATGTACAAGTCCATCTCCAAACCCACTTTTCTTTACATCTCCAGCCTACTCTCCATACACACTTCCTCCTGCCCTCTTTGTTCAGCCAATGACCGCTGCCTTTCCTACCCTGTGGTTAGCAGATCTCCCTCCAGAATCCCATGCTGCCCTACACCAGCGGCGACTCCTACCTCCAAGCATGGAGAGGAGACCACAGGACACTGCCAACCGGTTCCTGGTACCTGCGCAATAGATGTGGCATTATTAATAATAATCATTTTTCAAACACGCCCTTAAAATGATAAAAGCTAATTGGTCGGTACTTTCTCACGCTCTCCAAGCTTCGACAAACCTCCCCTCTTTGTTGTTAAACTCTCAATTTGACTGTTGCATTCATTAGTCACAAATAAACCCATGATATCATTTATGTAACCCATTTGGAACTAAATTGCTTTTTGTTATTTTTCGGAAAGTGTTATAGCTAAAACCATCACAATTTATAAACCAAGTTTATGAGAGGAAGACTTCCTTTAATGTGCAGGTATTTTCTTTAGATTAAGCCTTGCAATATAAGGATTGTTGATGCAGGGTCATTAAAAATTTTAAGCATACTATCAATTTCTGTTCTTGCAGAGTCTTGCACTTTACAGATTTTATTTTTTATTTTTTTATTTTATTTTTTTCTCTCTTCTTTCTTCAGCCGAGGGTTCTGCGACCATAATTTCAAGTACATTACGCCTAATGTCCTGAATAGTGATGTTAAACTTCACGCACCCATGTTTGATGTTCTCTCTGACAGGAAAAGCAGCAAGCGGAACAGAGAAACTGATACGCCGTTGATACATCCCGCCGCCCTCTCGATCCGGCCGTATTCCATGCTTTAAAAGAAGCTACTCAGTCTTTTTTCTTTTTAGCCTTGGGCAGTAAAATTGAAAGTGCGACTTGGTATATGAACACGGCGGAAAAAAAACATTTATATATTTCCACTTGAAGCTTACATTTAAAAGGGGTATGCTATTGTAACTTGTCTTATCGATAATAGTGGTTTAATTCTGGCTTCTCTGCTTGGGCCAACATCGTACAAGTAGGATGACAGAAGTTTAGCTTGGACCTTTTGGTCACGTACAGGTGGGCAACACTAAAGTAGTCTTCATTTGTAATTTTTTTTTTTGAAGATCTTGCGCAATACCAGTTGGAATGATCGATGTGCAGCTTAATTGTACATTATTTTCTAGACCGCTGTAATGTTGGTAGATATAGTTCTGTTGGGTTTGTTGGAAATGGGGCTGAGAAATCTTTTTGCAGTTGACCACACGTTGTTTGGAAATTTTAGTCCTCTACGTTTAAAAAAAGTCAGCATCTAGATAAAAGAGAGATTTTAAAGCAGGTTGGTTGGGCCCATTGTTTTTAGATCTGGGTATATATAATATAAAGTAATATATGGATCCTGGGAACTTTAAATCACTGGTCTGCACCAGGCAATAAAATGTGATTGCAGGTGTATACATACTCCTTAAATTGGTTTTATCTCCCCCTTTATATAAAATAATAAAAATATCGGTACTTGTTTCCTAGCACGGCCACAATCGCATTGATCTTGTGCCCTTAATAGTGGTATGCGATGGCCCCCGACGCGATGGACCCGATTTCCCATTGAAATGCATTGAAAAGTTAAAAAATCGCGTCGGTCGCGACGCATGCGGCTAAATAAGCATTAAATGGTCACCGACGCGATGCCCCCGATTTCCCATAGGGAACAATGTTAAATGGCTCAATTTACCCAAATCAACAGGGAACAATGTTAAATGGTCCAGAAACCCCCCAAAACACCCCTGAACAGTGAAATGGCCCCCCAAAATTAGTTAACGCCACCCCACGATCAACGTGAACCCAAAGCGTGGCGAGCGCAGCGGTACGCGTCCTCCGACCTTTTCATACCCCCACTATCCACGTCGGTGTGGAGTTGAGAATAGAATAGTGTGGCGAGCCACCGAGCCCGAAGCGTGGCGAGCGGACGCGGATACCTTCACAGGTAAACGCGTCCCCTCGCGGGCTTCACAGGTGTCCGCGTCGCCACGGACACCTGTGAAGCCCGCGAGGGGACGCGTATAACTGTGAAGGTATCCGCGTCCCCTCGCGGGGCTCGCTGCGCTCGCCACGCTTCGGGCTATTCTATTCTCAACTCCACGCCGACGTGGATAGTGGGGGTATGAAAAGGTCGGAGGACGCGTACCGCCGCCCCTCGCGGGCTCGCTGCACTCGCCACGCTTCGGGTTCACGTTGATCGTGGGGTGGTGTTAACTAATTTTGGGGGGCCATTTCACTGTTCTGGGGTGTTTAGGGGGGTTTCTGGACCATTTAACATTGTTCCCTGTTCATTTGGGTAAATTGAGGCATTTAACATTGTTCCCTATGGGAAATTGGGGGCATCGCGTCGGGACCATCGCATGCGATTTTTTAGCACGCATGCGATGCGACCGATTTGATTTTTTTACCTGCGATGCCCCCGATTAGAATCGGTGTGGCCGTGCTAGGAAACAAGTACCAAAATATCCATTTCCCTCTCAGAAGACCACCAATTGTATCCATCAAGTTGTGCAAACTTCTGTGAATAAATGTAGTAAACTGTTCCGGTGGGATTTTGGCTATAGACGTTTTTGGGTTTGGTCGATTTTGATTATACTAGAAATAGCTTGTGTAAATTCTGGGTTGGTATTTCTGATGACTTCAGTACCTCAGGCGTTTATCAGTCACTACTGTACACATGTACCGTTATGCACTAGATTGTACACCTTCTATTCAAAATTTGGCTGCCTGCAGAGTCTTATTTTTTTTTATTTTTGGATACCATATTCACAGTGTCATGCATCAGCAGCAGAAGATGTATACACATGGTTCAATATGTACTATGTTTTCTACCAATATGGACTATATAGTCCATATCAGTAGTATCATATCACACAATGGGGTAAATTCAATGAGTGTCGAAACTGCCGTCTTGCCGAAAAGACGGCAGTTTTTGACATGAATAGATCGGAAGGGGTTCCAATCTATTCAATGATAGCTTTTTTTCCCCGGCATGTCGAAATATTTTGACATGCTGAAAAGCAGGTGGATTGACGGAATAGCCGCTAATCCATCTGCTTTCGAAGGAAAAACAGCGTTTCCGCCACACTCATCCGATCCGAGCACCGGTCGGGTGAGAGTCAATCAGTGGCAAAATCCAACATCCGGATTTGGCTGCTAGATTGAATAATGGATGCCAGCAAAAGAATGTCGGAATGGATCCGGCATCAATTGAATATATACCAGTGTGTTTGCCCCTTTATACATATCTGCATAGATATTACATAGGTAGTGTCAAACTGGAGGCGTAAGGGCCTCTGGGGGTAAGTAAAGGTAGAGTTAGAATGTGAAGGAGGGATTGCTCCTGCCCCCCCTGTGGGCTAGTCCGACCCGGTATGTAGGTTCTACCGTATTTTTGTTATGTTGCAATAGATCTGTCTGTGTTCACCGAGAGAAAGTGAATTTTGAGATTGGCGCAGAAACCTGCAGAGCTTACACACTTTATCGAAACTGATAACTGGAGCACCTGGGATCCATACCTCCAGTGAAATCAGCAGATCATTAAACACTAGTGATCAATAGTAAGCATTTTATTTAATAGTTAGGAAGCATTTTAGAAGACCATGGCTGAGCAAAATAATCTTTTAGCCTTTTCAATGGGAAAGGGAACTTTGGGCCTTATTTTGGTTCACTCTTTCTGACAAAATCCTTCTTAGATGGACAAAACCATGTGCACTGCAGGGGGGCAGATGTAAAATGTGCAGAGAGAATTAGATTTGGGTGAGTTATTTTGTTTCTATGAAGGGAAAATACTGGCTGCTTTATTTTTACACTGCAATATAGATCTCACTTTGAAGTAAAACCCCACCCAAATCTAATTATATCTGCACAAGTTACATCTGCCCCACCTGCAGTGCACATGGTTTTGCCCATCTAAGAAGGATTTTGTTAGAAAGAGTGAACTAAAATAAGGCCCAATGTACTTTAGAGTAGCCCTGTTCTTGGCAGTATATGTGCAGTTTCCTTTATGCACTAAAAGTCAATAAAATAAAAACATTTGCAACAGTCTAAAAGAGTTTCTCATACCGAACAAAAACATAACTTTAGCTATTCCTATAATGTCAAGGATATTTTAGCGGAATACTTATTTCCTCTCCTAAGAGCACTTGTCAACGCGTTTCGCCTGTTGCATATGAGAGCATAAAGCATTCTTTTTAAATTGTGTGCGTAGTTGTATTATTGCTTTATTTTATTGACCCTTCAACTAAGAGAATGGAGGGGGCTGATGCAGTCCTCTGTTTCCTATTTGCTTGTTTCATTGTAACCCTACAGACAAATGCGTATTTTGAAAGAGCGACTGTTGCGTTAATACGGTGGTACAGGAGCTGGTTGTAGGCTGCAGGAGAAGGGGATGGGGAGAAGTGGAGAGAGAACCCACCGGTACAAGTATGTACCTGACTCGTTGGGATTTTAAGCCTGTAACATGGCAATAAGGTGCTGATTGGTACTTTATCTCCATAGTATCACTCCCCAGGTCTTAGTACGTATGCCCATCAGGGACCTACAGATGGAGCAGCTCTCATTAGATCTGCTCTTGGCGATTCTTTCGCCATCCGCCAGAAGGGGGCACACACACGAAACACTCGCGCACCCTGTTCTGACTGAGCTCCCCGCTGGTCCCCCAAAGCTCTTCCCCCCCCCCCCAACCCTGCCCGTTTCCCTGATGCAGAGACGGGCGGGGTTTTCGCTTCCCGCCACCAACCGAAAGGGGACGTGTGTGTGTGTGTGACACGCTCGCGCGTCCCAGTCAGATGCAGCGCTTCTGAAAGACGCTACAACGGTATTCCCGAAACTCATGCGAAGTTCTATTGGAGTCAGTTTTAGGAAAATAAGCATTGCACCTAGGATTTATCTGCTTAAGAAATCCACTAATATGTGCTGCACATCTTTTGGGATCTTGATAGTGTCTGCATAACATTTGCAGTGTTCAGATAGCGTTAATCTCATCCAGAGTCACATATAGAAAAGTATAATTCCTTAGCCAAAAATCTGCACTTTTTGCCAGATCGGACTTTATTACATTTGCCCCTGTAGGTGTGTGATATATTGTATATCCCATTGGCCCAAAGAAGTAAATTATTTATTACATTAAAGTATGATTACATTTTATAAATTTATTTTAAAAGTTCTGTATAATTTTGATCATGGTATTTTGTTTTTTTTCAAAGAGCCGCTAATCCTTAACCTCAAGGCGGTGAATCTAAAGAAGCTCTTTATAGCTCTTAACCAGTAAAAGCCCATTCAAAATGACCGCTTCTGCAATGTACTTTCACTTTGAGCTGTGACAATTTTTAGCCCACAAACTCTCCTCCCCTCCCTCAGTCCCTATCTGCTCCGACCTCTAATCTGTCTTCACAGCTCCCTCTCTCCATATCCAGCAAGTTTTAAACAGACCAGTGTCCCTGCAAAAATTGCTTTCACTTTATGTGTTATTTTATCACACACAGCAGTAATTTGGTCCGTCGCGCATCCTCTAGTGTCACTGGCTGTATCAGAATCCACTTTATTGGCCAGGTATACTTGCGTATACTAGGAATGTTGTTTTCGGGTTTGTTGTGCAACAGCCAAGAGGGAAAAAAGTAAACAATATAAATAGGTGGAGGAACAACACGTACAATCATACAGAAAGATATTCACATACACTCATACAGAAAGATATTCCATGGGGACATAGTGTTAAATTTTGTGTGCGACTAGAAGGTGAGATGTTCAGGAGTTCATGTGTCAGCAGGTGAACCGCTTGAGGGCATAAACTTTTTAGGCTTCTGGTGGGAATGGCCCTGTAGCGTCTGTCTGATGGCAGCAGACTAAACAAGCCATGGCCAGGACGTAGTTGGTCCTTGACTATCTTCGTTGCCCGCTTTTTTTGCTCTGGACAGGTACTGCTCCTGGGCAGAGGTAAGTCCTCCCCGATGATCTTCTCAGCAGTTCTGAATACCTTTTTGGAGTCTGCATTTTTCTCTCTAGCTGGCGGAGCTGTACCAGACCAGTATTGAGGAGCACAATACAGACTCCAAAATCACAGAGTAGAAGAGGAGCAGAAGCTTCTGTGGTATGTTGAACTTCTCTCAGTAGCCTAAGGAAGAACAGCCTCTGCTGCACTTTTCCAACAATAGTATCAGCGTTGGGCCCCATTTAAGGTTCCAGGAGATTGTGGTCCCCAGGAACTTGAAGGAGTCCACTAGCGACACCACACGGTCATTAATTGTTAGCAGAGACCAACAGACTTCTTCCTAAAGTCCACTACCATCTCAACGGTTTTGTGTGGGTTGAGCTCTAGATGGTTGCTGCTGTACAGCTGGGCCAAACGTCCACTTCTCATCTGCAGGCCGATTCGTCCCCATCCTTGATGAGGCCAATGATGATAGTGTCATCGGCAGATTTGGTTATCTTTAATGATTGTGCCTCTAAGATGCAATTGTTGTATACAATGAGCACAGCAGGGGTGAGAGTACACATCCCTGGGGGGTCCTGTGCTGATGGACCGCACTTGGGAGGTGAATTTCCCCACTTTCACAACCTGTTTTCTATCAGTCAGGAAGTCCACAATCCAGCAACAGGTAGCTTCAGGGACTCCAAGGTGGAGTAGTTTGGGGTGGAGGATGTTGGGACTCATTGTATTGAAGGCCGAATTGAAGTTAACAAACAAGACCCTTTCATAGGAACCAGGTATATCCAGGTTCTGCAGAATGTAGTGCAGGCCCAGGTTGACTGCATACTCAACACATCGGCTCGATCGGTAGATGAACTGGATGGGGTCTAGCTGGTGGCCAGTCACAGCTTTCACATGGTTCAGTACCAGGCTCTGGAACATTTTCATGATCACAGACATCAAAGCTATTGGCCAGTAGTCGTTCAGATATGTGATAGTGGATTTCTTAAGGACGGAACTATAGGGGCGATTTTGAGGCAGGAGGGAACCTTGCGTAGCTCCAGTGATTTGTTGAAGATCCTGGTGAATATGGGGGCAAGTTGACCCGCGCATACTCTCAGGGCAGATGGTGACACCCCGTCAGGACCTGGTGCTTTCTTTGGTTTGGCATTCTTGAACATTTCCTCTTGGGTGACTGGAGTTGGCAGTCGACATTTGGGGCAGCATAGATTGTATGGTTTGGTTTGCAGGTGACTGGAGTGTTTTCTCACTACAACTTTGAATGCCGCCTGTCTTTGCATTTTGTGTGCATGTGTGTGTGTGTGTGTGTGTGTGTAGATAGAGATATATATAACTTAATATAGAGAGAGAGTGAGATGGATTTGTAAAATTTTTCATATATTGACAATTTAATGTTTCTTCCACAAATCTAAGCTTGCTCAGCAAACAGTATATCAAGGGCACCTAATGGCCCTGGGGCCACTTGTGGACTCCTAAGCCTTCACTTGCAGCCCCAAACCCTTTCCTGCTTTATCGTATTTGTTTGTTATTACTTGTGACGGTTATTAGACAGGCCTAATAAACTGTTACTACAGATAAGCAGACCTTTCATCCATTTATATTATTTAAATTACACCTGAGATTAGGAGGATCGAAAATTGCCAGATGGGTCGACACATATAAGGTCAACATACATTGTGTCGACCACTGATGGTCGACAATTTAAATAGGTCGACATGGTTGGAAGGTTGACACAAGCATTAGGTCGACAATGGCTAGGTTGACAGTCAAAAGGTCGGCATGGGGTTTTCACCAACATGTGGTATTTCATGCCCTACCATCCACTAGGGCGTGGCTGGAGAACAGAATAATGACATGCTGGAAGCATGGTGAGTGCAGCAAGCCATGGGACGGGGTATGATACACAGATACGGTGTCCATGTTGACTGTGTCGACATTCGGGACAAAAAAAAAAAGGTAAAAAACCCATGTCGAACTAGCCATTGTTATCTTAATGCTTGTGTCGACCTTCCAACCATGTTGACCTATTTAAGATGTCGACCTAAGCCATTTCGACCTTCATTGGTCGACCCAATACTGGAAATACTTCCCAACTGTCCCGCTTTCTGCGAAAAGTTCCCGTCTTTTGGGAAGTGTCCCGTGGGGGGAGGGAGTTGGGAGTCCCCATCCTGTCACCTGTGCATAGACGCTTTGCGCTAAACTGGGGGGCGTGGTCTAGCGGGAGTATCATTATTGACCACGCCCCCTTCCAACTAGGACGCGGCAACAACATTTTCCGACGTGCACCAGCGTCCCTCCTCCTCCCTCCTTAAAGTTGGGAGGTATCTATTGGTCGACCCAATGACCCATACCCACCTGATGTTGCCCACAAAGGATTAAACACACAGGGGTAGATTTATCAACTGGCTAAAGCAGGGGATAGCGCTTCCCCACATCTATCAAACCCGCTGTGCGTGTCCTTTAACGGCGTCGGTGCGGGGGCTGCGACTTAGCGCATGTACTAGTTTTAGTACAGTGCTCAAGAGTTCTACCGAAGTTATGAAACTTCTTTACCTCCGTCCGTTCCTCTGGGCGCTGCTTTCCTGAACGCCAGAATGATCTGGCGTTGCAAACTTGCTTGTCTCCTTTTTTTTTGTTCCTTTCAATAAACTTTATTGCTGTCATCATTGAGTAGTCGGCGTCTGAGGTCACGAGCAGTGCCGCCTTCTACTCATGGCGCCTGCTCATCCGACTCCCCGCCGTCCGGCTGTGTAATCTGCGCATGCACCGGGTACACATCGCGAGACAAAGGTATCTGGCGCATGCGCAGATAACACAAGCGGACGGGAGCGCACGATACGTTATGGGAGGCAGCGTATCCCCGGCAGCAGGGGATAAAGCCCACCCATAACGAAGACCACTCTGTTCATAATTATGGCGAATTGCAGGGGAGCTTCACCACGATAAAGTGGTGAAGCGAACCTGCGTCCATAAGGAACCTTAACACCATAATGATAAATCTACCCCACGTGGGAAATTTACTAAGATAGCACTTCTATTTCACTGTGCTCAATAAATGGTGTGGTAAAACAAAAATAATAATGATGGAGCGGCCAGTGTGACAGTTCCGCTGTCATTGCGCCCCTGGCTGTTGATGTTATCACTGAAAGTGATTCATAGACACACTGTCGAAAATTATATGAGGTAAAGAGTTTTGTGGTGTTCAGTTTCTGCCAGGTACAGCCGTCAGGTGTGATCACCTCACTGATAATCTGGCATGTAACAGAGCCGCGCACGTGTCTGGGGGATAACAGGAAGCAATGCTGGGAACACGCCGTAACATGTCTCCGAGCTTGCATACCTGGGGAATATCCTTTTCCTCCTGCCTGATTACAGTAACTTTCTTCTCAATTGATTCAAAAAGGACCTGGGCAGTTAACCGGTGTTTTTTTTTTATTAAATATATATTCTTTCAGTTATTTAAATGGATTCTGCTAGTTCGAATTATATTTTCATGCCCCTTCCGAGGGTGTCACTGTATTGCGTCATTATAGTTGTACTGCGTACCCTATATAGAAAGACCTATATTACAAGCTTTCTTCCAGTGCCTGCGCATCGTTCATGATCTAGTGGGTACACACAATGATATGCAATATAATATTGTTAATGATATCCTTACAAATATCTCAGTGTGTCTTTTATAGGTCTGTAATGTCAATGATGACCACTTCCAGCTTCTCAGTCTCACATTAGGGGGAAGCCTCAGACCTACGTTCTGGATTTGCGAATGGATTGCGATTAGCGATTCATTCGCAATTCTCCCGCAATTTAGCAAGGGGTGTCCCCTCTTTCGGCTTTCTCCTCACAGTCCACTATGAATTGTCACATTAACGATCCATGCTGAATTATGCTAAATTTGCAATGTGCTGTCATTTGGTTTTATGCGTGGAATTGCAACCACTAGGTGGAGCACTTCCTGTATGGAGAATTTTCTTACTACACTAATGTGCGGAGATGAGGATCGTTTTCTCCTCCGTAAATCAACAACTTCAACTAATGACTGTAGCTTCCAAAATAAAATGTGATATTGACAATTAAAACTTTAAAAGTGTGTAGTCTTTATTATATTTTTTTTTTTAAAAGAAGATAAATGTCACAGGAGAAAATAATTACTAATGTGAAATACTATTTTCAAGAAAATAAAGTTTTGTGCTGCAGATTTCGCACATGATCTGCTGGGAAATTTCTACCCTGTGCATTCAAGAGTAGCTCCTTTACCCACTCCCTGCGGTCTATACACAGTACAGGGAGACACTAGTAAGGTGGCCAATCCTGGAATCCTGGGGTCATTAGTAAGGTGGCCAATCCTGGGATCGGGATTGGCAGGATCCTGGAATTTGGCCCCCAAAATGCCGGGATTTGAATCCTGGGATTAGAGTTTCCAATCCCGGGATTGGGGGATTAGACTACACATGCACAGTCTAATGCCCGGCCGCCTGAAGGCTTTGCACTGCCGGGGAAGCGCTGGGCATCGCTATCTACAGCGGCGCCGGCTTCCCCGGTCTCACCTGCAGGGAGGAAGGCAGGCTGTTTTAGCAGGGCACGGCCAAAACAGCCTAGCGGGAACACTAAAATAGCGCCTGTCCGCACATGTCAGCTATAAAGAAAAGTGAAAAACCCCATGTCAACCTTTTAACTGTTGACCTAGCCATTTTCGACCTAATGGTTGTGTCGACACAACCATGTTTCATGTGTCGAGCTTCAGTGGCCGACCCAATGGATGTTGACCTTACACGTGTCGACCCAATGATCGCATACAGAGGGCGACCCAGGTTTAACCCTTTTATTTATAACTCAGGTCGAATTGCCGGGTTGGTCAACCCAGGTTATAAGTTTTGGTGCTTTCACACTGCACCTCGACCTGGTCACGCCAGCAACCCAGTAATTACACAGGGCCGAGGTGCGTTATAAAACGGGAATAAGACGGCTGAACCTGACTACAGTTCCTCCTAATGCCTTAGTTGTAGATAAGTTATTATATCATTTTATGTATTACTTTTATTTTTTTTGTAACTTTCTTGTTTTCTATAGTTAACTATATATATGGTTATGGGAGTTCACCCATAAGTCATCCACGCAGCAAGGGAATTTGGGCAGGCAGGCCGGCCGGCGAGGGGTGCAAGTGCAGTTGGCATTGCTGGCGTTGAACCGCCACTGCAATTTGCATCCTCTGCAGTGGCAAACGCAGGATTTTCAGAAGGGGGTTTCCAGACGGGCGGAGCAAAGCACGGAGATGGACACTTAGGTGACCCAATATATGCCGGGTCAGTTAAAGTATTATAGATAGACCAAATGTAGATATATATATATATATATATATATATATATATATATATATATATATATATATATATATATATATATATATATATATATATAAGGCAGGGGGGGGAAGAAATACAGCACTCCAGGCGTCTTGTCAGAAAAACACGATCAGGCCATCCAATATGGTCAACGTTTCATTGCTTTTATTTCAGCAATTTCGTCAGGTCATGGCATCAACAATAAACAGCGTTCATGTCCTATCTTATATTCACCCCAGTGTGTGACAGCGTCTTCCGGAGTCGGGACCGCACGCCCGTCCGATTGGCGCTGTGTGATGACGTCACCAACGTGTACGTCCTGTCTGTGCTCCCGTCACCAAGGCAACCAATCAACAGGAAAGCGCACCGTTACGTGCGCTGCTATGACAATAACAATAATAACCGCATTAGTAAAATCAAAACGCTGGTACATACAGGCTCCAATACATATAATGGAGTGATGATGCACCCAGTGGCAGCATTATTATAGATAGACCAAATGTAGATTAATAAAATATATATATATATATATATATATATATATATATACATGGGCGTCAACAGCAGAGTAGCATAGCATATATTGGGGCCCCTACCGATCCTCCAGCAGTAGGGGTGGGGGAAGCTTTGATGTCCCCTGGGTGGCAGGGGGTATTATATCAACCGCTCAGCATGTAGGGCCTGCAATTACCCCTTTACTGCACAGATGGTGGGAGATGGGGTGGGAGAACGGGGCATTGGGCTGAATGAAGGGGCCCTGATACATAACTTCCAGGGTGGTAGAGGATGTTTAATATGCAGAGGAGGGGTGTATAGTTGAGTGGGCTTATTGTTCATAATTTTCTGGTGGGAGGACAGCTTGCTTGACTGCAGATATCTCCAGTTCGCAGATATAGATTTCTAAGATTTGAATTGGAATTAAAAACTAGAGAATCCCACCTACCAAATGGTATTGGGGACTAGGGGATCAGAGTGCAGGAGGCAGAGCAATCTACCAACAAGAATATAAAACTACATACCAGGTGTGTGGAGCTGGAGCAGTAACCAGCTGCTGGAAGGCTGATATCTCTGGTTCTGGGCACAATAGAGACAAGCGACTAGTGTCCACCAAAGGGGGAGAGTCCCAGCTTTTGGAATATACCCTCAGAAAAACTCTGTCAGACAGAACCTGAAATATCTGACTGGGAAGAGCAATTAACAGGCTTGGAAGGGGACCACTGCTTTGAAGTCAGATATCTCCGGTTCCCAAGGGCCGATTTTACAATTTCTTGTACCCATGGAAAGAGGGGACCCTCAGCTTTCAGCCTAGGGCCCTTAGATTCCTGGGGGGGGTTTCAGGGTACTCAGAAATCCCCCCTGCGTGTGCTACTGATCTGCACATAATTTGATTCACCCCACAGTGTGAATATCTGATTTTAATGTACCCCATACACTTGGGATGGGAAATATTATGGTGCCCAAGTGCTTTTTTTCCAGCACCTGATGTCACGTGCCACCTGCTATGCCACTTCGGGTGCTGGAGGAGGGCTTACAGCGGTGTAGCGAGGTGGGCGGCAGGAGGGCTGATGTGTGGTGGTAGTCAGCGGCAGGCGCTGAATTTGAAAAAAAAAAACACTGGGAGGCCCGCTGGATGAGAGCTCTTGGCCAATCAAAGGGCTCACATTCAGGGAGCCGCTGATTGGCTGACAGAGCTCTCTCTCAGTCAATCAGAGGGCCGCCCAGTATTTTGAATTTTTTTTATTAAAATTCTGCCGCTGACTACCGCTGCCCGACACCAGGGCTCCTGCTGCCCACTCTGCTACACCACCACCAGGGCTCCTGACGATTGCATTGTGAGCAATCGCATGTAGTTAAAAACTGCTCATGCAATTCTATAAATATTATGTGTAGCACATATTATCTATCAATGTGACACTCGACCAGCGGGCCTGCGCATTGTGGGCGGGATTCTCTAAAATCCGCAGCCCTCTTCGTCCGGCATCGCATTTCTAATGACCACATATTCTCTAAAATATGCGGTCATTAACGCAAGGGACAGCTCTTGCGGTAAGAGCTGTCCCTTGCGATGCGGCGCCGTTGCTGGACTTCCGGGTCTATGACCCGGGAGTCCGTCTGCGCATGTGCAGACTGACGCGCCGGCCGCAGGGCATGCTGGGAGGGATCCGTGACGGATCCCTCACACACCGCTGCGGTAAGAAGCCCATAGGCTTCTGCAGGGAACCGCCAGCTTTTGCTGGCGATTCCCTCCGCAGCGGTGACACTGCGGAGGGAGGTTAGAGAATACAGAAATGCGGTAAAAACCCTGATAACGGGGTTTTTACCGCATTTCTGTGACAGAGAATCTCGCCCTCTGTCTGGTTACACATTCGATGTGCATACAATCCTTCGATTCATTGCACAGATGTGGTCGAAATTTAAGATTTGAATGCAATATAGCCCTAGTGTTTGGGCACCATTACTGTGATCTGAAGTCTGACATATGGCTGGCACCTCAGCTGATGTGTGATTTCGCATTCACTATGCAACAAAAACATCTTAAGATGGATACACACTATAAGATTATCTTTCCAATCTGGCTGGATGGAACGAAAATCTGGTAATGTCTGGGAGCAAAGTGCAATCAACCATTTGCTCCTAAAATCAGGAAAATGGACAAAAACACTAATTTGAATAAATTTGTTAAATTTTAAAGGATTTAACCAATTTGCCTGAATGACCATTTTGTCTGTTTTCCATGTTTGGAAGCAAATGGTCAATTGTCATTTGCTCCCAGAAGTGACCAAATATTTATTTCAACCAGACAGATTGGAAAGATAATCTTCTAGTGTGTATCCGGCTAGACCTCTCATTCTGCATCAGATATTATCATGTCTCTGCATGTGGGTTAGACAGAGACGGGTTACAGCTGTTTAATACCGCCTTCTAATGAGGGCGTGACTCGCGAAGGCATTATTTCCTGTGGTGCCACGCCCCTAGCTGCTAGACCACACCCCTTAATTTCAGACTCACGCACCGGTGTCCCTCTTCCCTGCCGGCTGAAATTGTCAGGAATGCTTTTGATGTTGTGAGAATGTAGTAGGAACCTTTCAGGGTATCAGAGTATTTCAGCACCGTTCCAAATTACCATCCGCTGTTGGGACTGTAAAAGCAAAATAGTCCAGACCCCGGCGGACTTATTACCAGGCGTTGCAGAATTCCTTGTGAAAGGTCCAGGCTTCAGAATCCACTTCTCCGTGGTGACTGTTAAGTCCTATATTTAGCAATTTGTTAGAAGATGGAAATATTACAGTCTGGCTTCTTTTTTTTATAGGGGATGTTGGATAAATCTGGCGCGTTGCTCCATCTGACTAAGGTAATAATCAAATTATTATCCAGTCACGGCTTTCTCACAGCCGCAGAGGGAGTTGATGTTGGGTAAATGATGCAATTCATTCCTTACTCTTTTTTCCAGATCGACAGTAATAGGGCAGCTGACGGATGAATAGATAAATACATGCCTACATATATAATGTCGTAGATTTACCACGCCTGCAGTCGCAGCTGTACGCGTGCCTTGGTGTGTTCAGTTACCGAAGCGTTCGTGTATATATAAGCGCGACCATACAAGAGTGGCGTATCTTATATAATAGCCGTTGTCATGACAAAGAGTCTGATTCAGATCTTTTTGCTATGCTGCGTACACTGTCAGCTTAGTGAACAGGCCAGCGCCGAAGGCCCGCGCCGCCCGCATCCCCTCGCTAGCATGCAAGGGGGTGTGTACGAGAACATATGAACAAACGTGTTTGAATCGGCCCCAAAGTACCAGCCAACTGCCATGTTACAGGATGTTTGAAAAATGACAGGCGCTGATTGGTTGGCACTATATCCCTCTCCACTCTCTACTTTATCCCTCTCCACGCCTTTGAGTGAGAACTTTACTCCGAGAACTCTGCCCGTCGTTTTCCTCACTGATTCCCATTTTTCTCTACAGCTGAAGTTTCTTTTCTTTAAATGTCCCCTATAAGCTAACCCTGTAGAAACAGAATTCCTTTCCCCCTTATTGTACATATGAGGCTGGAGTGTGCACCCTGTATGCAGCGCTGAAGTCAGTTGGCTTTTTGGCCCCAACCTGTGCCTGTCTCTCCCCTGCTCGCTCTTTCTCCCTCTCATCGGCCACACGTTTGCACCGTTTCATCAGCTGCAGATGTGGCACACCGCCTTTCTCCGGGAAGTCATGAACTGTACCGTCTGCAAAATTTAACAGCCAACATCTGCTCCAGCTGCCGCGCTACGGCTGACGACGGAGGCCGTGGAAACCGTTCTGGTTAATTTTATGGAGCCTGATAAAGAAGTGCAAAACATCCTTTTATTTTATTTTTTTTCCCCAACGAGAAATTTGACCTTGAAGGAACATTTGGATGAGTAGGGACTAATAGAACCAGTGTTCATCACATCACTAATCCTATTTCTCTTCTAATTAGATGCAGCAGTATGATAAAGAAACAGTACACTTTCTGAAGAACGAGAAAAGAATGAACATTTGATTAATTTGCCATTTAAAATGATCATTATAGGAATTACTTTAAAAGTGTGAGTTATAGATATATTGTCTGTCATATTTTCCTGTCTTGTAATCACTGGCAGTTGGTAAAGTCACACTGGTGATATTCCCTGTATTGTTATCACTGGCAGTTGGTATAGTCACACTGGTGAGATTCCCTGTATTGTAATCACTGGCAGTTGGTATAGTCAGCAGTGTGGTGAGATTCCCTGTATTGTAATCACTGGCAGTTTGTATAGTCACACTGGTGAGATTCCCTGTATTGTATTCACTGGCAGTTGGTAAAGTCACACTGGTGATATTCCCTGTATTGTAATCACTGGCAGTTGGTATAGTCACACTGGTGAGATTCCCTGTATTGTGATCACTGGCAGTTGGTATAGTCACACTGGTGAGATTCCCTGTATTGTAATCACTGGCAGTTTGTATAGTCACACTGGTGAGATTCCCTGTATTGTAATCACTGCAGTTGGTAAAGTCACACTGGTGAGATTCCCTGTATTGTAATCACTGGCAGTTGGTATAGTCACACTGGTGAGATTCCCTGTATTGTAATCACTGCAGTTGATCTAGTCACACTGGTGATATTCCCTGTATTGTAATCACTGGCAGTTGGTAAAGTCACACTGGTGAGATTCCCTGTATTGTAATCACTGGCAGTTGGTAAAGTCACACTGGTGTGATTCCCTGTATTGTAATCACTGGCAGTTGGTATAGTCACACTGGTGCGATTCCCTGTATTGTAATCACTGGCAATTGGTAAAGTCACACTGGTGAGATTCCCTGTATTGTAATCACTGGCAGTTGGTAAAGTCACACTGGTGAGATTCCTTGTATTGTAATCACTGGCAGTTGGTATAGTCACACTGGTGAGATTCCCTGTATTGTAATCACTGGCAGTTGGTATAGTCACACTGGTGCGATTCCCTGTATTGTAATCACTGGCAATTGGTAAAGTCACACTGGTGAGATTCCCTGTATTGTAATCACTGGCAGTTGGTAAAGTCACACTGGTGAGATTCCCTGTATTGTAATCACTGGCAGTTGGTAAAGTCACACTGGTGAGATTCGCTGTATTGTAATCACTGGCAATTGGTAAAGTCACACTGGTGAGATTCCCTGTATTGTAATCACTGTAGTTGGTAAAGTCACACTGGTGAGATTCCCTGTATTGTAATCACTGCAGTTGGTAAAGTCACACTGGTGAGATTCCCTGTATTGTAATCACTGCAGTTGGTAAAGTCACACTGGTGAGATTCCCTGTATTGTAATCACTGGCAGTTGGTATAGTCACACTGGTGAGATTCCCTGTATTGTAATCACTGGGAGTTTGTATAGTCACACTGGTGAGAATCCCTGTATTGTAATCACTGGCAGTTGGTAAAGTCACACTGGTGAGATTCCCTGTATTGTAATCACTGCAGTTGGTAAAGTCACACTGGTGAGATTCCCTGTATTGTAATCACTGCAGTTGGTAAAGTCACACTGGTGAGATTCCCTGTATTGTAATCACTGGCAGTTGGTATAGTCACACTGGTGAGATTCCCTGTATTGTAATCACTGGCAGTTGGTATAGTCACACTGGTGCGATTCCCTGTATTGTAATCACTGGCAATTGGTAAAGTCACACTGGTGAGATTCCCTGTATTGTAATCACTGGCAGTTGGTAAAGTCACACTGGTGAGATTCCCTGTATTGTAATCACTGGCAGTTGGTAAAGTCACACTGGTGAGATTCGCTGTATTGTAATCACTGGCAATTGGTAAAGTCACACTGGTGAGATTCCCTGTATTGTAATCACTGGCAATTGGTAAAGTCACACTGGTGAGATTCCCTGTATTGTAATCACTGCAGTTGGTAAAGTCACACTGGTGAGATTCCCTGTATTGTAATCACTGCAGTTGGTAAAGTCACACTGGTGAGATTCCCTGTATTGTAATCACTGCAGTTGGTAAAGTCACACTGGTGAGCTTCCCTGTATTGTAATCACTGGCAGTTGGTATAGTCACACTGGTGAGATTCCCTGTATTGTAATCACTGGCAGTTGGTATAGTCACACTGGTGAGACTCCCTGTATTGTAATCACTGCAGTTGGTAAAGTCACACTGGTGAGATTCCCTGTATTGTAATCACTGGCAGTTGGTATAGTCACACTGGTGAGACTCCCTGTATTGTAATCACTGCAGTTGGTAAAGTCACACTGGTGAGATTCCCTGTATTGTAATCACTGGCAGTTGGTATAGTCACACTGGTGAGATTCCCTGTATTGTAATCACTGGCAGTTGGTAAAGTCACACTGGTGAGATTCCCTGTATTGTAATCACTGGCAGTTGATCTAGTCACACTGGTGAGATTCCCTGTATTGTAATCACTGGCAGTTGGTATAGTCAGCAGTGTGGTGAGATTCCCTGTATTGTAATCACTGGCAGTTGGTATAGTCAGCAGTGTGGTGAGCTGCCCTGTATTGTAATCACTGGCAGTTGGTAAAGTCACGTCTCTGGTGCGTTTCCCTATACGTCAATCACTGGCAGTTGGTATAGGCAAATATTTTGATATATAACACATATATTGATAGAATAGCTTTGTCTGACTGCAATGCCACATATGATGAGTGTGAATCCCGGGTATGTCCACATCTTGAAATGTAATAAAGTACAGTGTGGCCTATTTACTAGTAGAAATATATTGGCAGGTATGGCAGGATGCTTTCAGCATCCCAGCGGTCATGGTTCACTATACTGACTGCCGTCTAAATCCGAAAGGATCAGGATGTGGATGCTGGAACCAACAGCCAGCATCCCGATCATTAAGTAACCAGGGCTGGCTAGCGTGCTGACGAGGAGTGGGGGGTTAGGTTTAGGCACTAGTGAGTGACTAACTGTTCTAGCAGGGCGCTGCTAGAGGGGAAGGGCGCATTTTGCCATTTAAAAATCAGGCCGGGCGCAGCGCCCCGCTGAAACAGCTTAACGTGAACACTAGGTTAGGCGGTTAGAATGGGGGTTTAGGTTTAGGCACTAGCGGGGAGGGTTGAGGTTAGGCTCCTGTTGGGGGTGTTTAGGGTTAGGCTCCTGTTGGGGGTGTTTAGGGTTAGGTTGCTAGAATGGAGTGTTGTGGGGCAGTGTTTGGCATTTCAGCACCCTAGACAAAACACCAACCTACTGCATCCCCAAACCCCACACTTCCATAAATACTCACGTTTCCATCCCCTCAAGTACAACAAGGGTACCTTCCTCATAGACATCCTTCATTTTGTGATAGGCGCCCCTTCTAAATCCAGGCACCTTAGGCAGCTGCACAATGGCTCCAGTGCTGGAGGGGGTAGATGTTCTGCGCTGACCAACATTTTTACATTGGAGAGATCGTCTGTACTTTTTGGCTACAGTAAATTGCCGCCAGTCTTACAGCGCCTCAAAACATTTCGGGTTTGTTAAATAGGACAATGCAATGCGGTTGCTCTGTGCTGCTTCACCTTCAGCTTTGTTGGAAAGCCATTGAAACGCCTGACCAGCGACCGATACAGGTTAACAATAAGAAAACAATAATAGTGTTATCAGCGAACATCCTTTCCACTGACCAGATGACCAGATGAAGGGATGAGTGTAATTGAAATCTCTCTTATGTTGCTGCCTGTCTGTTCTCGTCCCATTTTGTCTCAATGTGGAAATAACTGCTGGAATTGCCGTGATCTTTATCTGTACCAAAGGACAGGAATTTATTGATAAAATTGTATTTACTTTTGTGGTAAAAACATGTGTATTCTCCCTGTAACACTACAAAAGCCTCAGTTAGTGCCCTGGGTCCTTTTTATAAAGCCATTTCTTGTTCTACTTTTGTATACACAAAATAATTATTTACATTAAATGTAGATTTATCATCCCTTCTAATAAAGAGAAAGTAGTTGGTTGCTTTTGACGCCTCTAAATCATAGCCTAAATTTGATTGGTCGGTAGCGGCGACCCCTCCATATATTTTTTTTTTCTAGAATCCGTAGCTACCGCTATTATCCAGTTACCTGCTGGTTGACTAGCGCTGTCTGTTTTTTTGTGTGTGTGTGGCTGGTTTGAGGATTGTCCACAAGGTGGCGCTGTGCTAATGATGTGCGGGTGCTATTTTATATTTCCTTGGACGATTGGTTGGTTGATTTCTGTTATAGAAATAATGTGCAGAATAATTTTTCCCATGTGTTTTATGGAATAATGTCTATATTCTATAAATAAATGATTAATATTATTCATATGGTATGCATTTCCTCTCTTAAATGCGCACATTTCCTTCATTCAAAAGCATATTTGTATCTCTGCTCCCTGTAATACTAAGATGTTTGGGTTCTAGATTCTTAGCTTTTGATTTGTTGTAATCTTTAATCAAGAAAATCAAATCTATGCATTAGCTGACGGTTTTAGACCTCTGAATAAGTCGCTGTGAGATGGGGTTGGCGTTGTACTAGGGGTGTGGCCAAGCATGCCCTGTTTAGGCGCAAATATTCCCATTGTGTTCACATTTCAGCTAGCAGCCTCTTGCGATACGAACTAAATTGTGCGAGAATTCATCGCTTTTGGTGCCCAACCAGGAGTCCAGGCAGCCAAAACAGTAATTTTAGTTAGGATTAGCTGCTTTGCATGGCTAAACCTGTTACTTTTGGCCAATTGCACAAGACACTCGCATCCAAGTGGGGAAAACAATTGAATTCACTTGAAGGGTGCCCAACAAAACAATTTAATTCTCCACCACAGAGCATAAAAGCCTCACTGCTTCCCAAATTGAGCGATTCAATTGTTTTTCAGATGCCGGCCACAAGGTGGCACCAGACCATAGAAACGTGCAAAATGTGCACTGTTTTGGTGTCCCAACATGCATTTTCATGTGACTACTGGGATTAGCGATTTGCGGATAAACCCCATCTGTTTGGGTCCTTCCAAAATACGGCGTGGCAGGCCAGGATTGCCTTGATGGGGCACAAGAAAAAAATATAATTTAAATCGCCCCCAAAGGGCTCATCTGTCTAAAATATCCCTTGCAATATGTAAAGTCCGGGTTGGGCGGACACTTTTCACACATTTCTGCTCGCCACCTCCGTAGGCCGCGAGCAGAAACGTCAGTGCCGGCGGTGATTGCGTTGGAACGTATGAACAATTGATTTGCTGCCATCAGGCACCACCTTGTGGCCGGCATCTGAAATGCAACTGATTCGATTGTATTCCCTCGTGGCTATCACTAGGGGGAGCAATTAAATTGTTGCTTCATTTAGACGCCTGTTAGCCCAGGGCTGTCATTTCTTCAGCAGCCTGCTGCAGTGATATTGGGAAGTAATTTGCGCAAAATCCGTGGATTAGGTGGCCTAACCTGTACTTCAGGTGGAATTATCCGCTTTTCAGGGCTAAACCCTGCCTTTTTAGGCGTATATAAAGCAATTGAATTGTTCTGATGGGCGCCCATTACTTTGCTTGCCCAAATAAACATTGGAATCTTCCCCCTTAACAGCCATCAATGTATAATGGCATCCATCCATTACATTATTCCAATTTGCATTTTTTGTAAACAATGTGAAAATAAACTGTATTTTATGATCAGTTATAGCCAGGAGTTGGACCGGTAATAATATTATTTGTCTGTGAGCGCACAACTGTTGAGTCTCGATTTAGCTATTTGAGTTATTGGCCGGTGTGTATTTCTGTCTGTGTTTTATTGGAGACAGAAATAACAAATTACTGGTATATTTTGTTTCCTTTACGAGAACAATGAAATCACTTCTTACAGTTACACCTATTTTTTTTTTTTTTTCTGTACGTAGTCAGAAAACATTGCTGAAAGTAAATAGGGCAACTCCCTTTTTATTTTATTTTATTCCCCTTTTTTATTTTTTTCTCTTAATTTCATTTTCTGCTCTGCATACTGGGTCTGCCAGCTCGCGCTCTTGGTGAGTGCACTGGAAGATCAGCCGAGTGCACACCCTTTCCTGCAATGCTTTCCTGGCACGTTTCTGCCAGGAGAATTATTATCAGTGGGAATTCAAAATAAATACCGGCTTTAATTCTTTCCATGAAATTGAAGAATAAACTTCCGCCTGGGCAATTAGAGGAGGATTTTTTTTTTTTTACCTTCAGATGACTTGACTGACTTTTATATTCCTGCCAGCAACTTTACACTAAGTGCCTGATTCAGGTCCGCTTGCTAAGCAGTGTACATTCGCTGCTTGGGGAAGTGTGTAAACGCTGCAGCCTGGGGAGCGAATGCCTGCCCAAGAGCGAATCTCCGCCCTGGCACGCGAATGGATGTGTGCGCTTACACATATATTTGCGATAATCATTTGATGGTCGCCGACCTTAAAATCATTTCCCCCCCTCGTTTGCAAATAAGTCAGTCTAGACTAACATCATGCAATGTCACCCACCCCGTGTGGGAATGCTGGGTGTCCTCATGCAAATGCAGGCATGCTGCATTTGCATGAGGACACCCAGCATTCCCTTTTTTTTTTTTGGTTGGGTGAACCCACCATTTTGTGAACATGCCCAGGAAACTGTCTTTATATGATCAGGTAGAGGTTGTTGTGTTTTTTATTTGTTGCCCGTGACAAAGATCCTGTATGTATACAGTTGCATAAATGATATCCTTTCACACCGCACCTCCGACCTGGGTAATTGCCGGGTTGCTGACATGACATAACCTGGGTTGACCAACTTGTTAATTCTGTAATACAAGCACAAGTGCCTGATAGTGTTTTACCTGTGTGAGAAAACATTTCCACAAAAAATTGTTCAATAGACATTCGTACTATGGGCGTAATTCAATTGTTTGATCACACCTGATGAGAGATATTCAGTTGTTGTTTTTTCTTTTCTTATCATGCTGATCTCACCCATAAGTCTCTGGTTTAGCCGCCACGTAAAGCAGCCAAACCAGACTAAACTGATGAACGCAATGTGAAAAGTGCTATTTGAGTCCTCCAGCTGGTCACTTTCTGCTCATTGCAGGTCACCACCTCTGTGGTGCTCGAGCTGAAATGCTGGTGCCAGCAGCTGCTCACGTTTGTACTGAGCACCATTTAAATAGGTCAGTTGGGTAGTGCCAAAAAGTTGATTGCTGTCGACACCAATTGAATTCTGCCTTAAATGTATAAAAATATTTTTCTTATCGGTTTGTAGAGTTTTTAATGGTCCTTGTGATATTTATTCCTCACGCATGTAGAAAAGTTTATTTATTTTTGGCTTATAGTTTTTGTGTGTGTTTTGCATGATGCAGAGAGGTACATAAATGCAGTCACATATACGATTTTCGCACTCTGTGCAATTGCAAAAATATCCAATGACCTGTCCTGCTGCCGGCGTCTCACGGCTGCCGCTGACGTACAAAAGTAGTAAAATCTGCTCCTACCTCCAATCTCTGTCTTCCCAGCGCGCTCTCTCTCTCTCTCTCTCTCTCTCTCTCTCTCTCTCTCTCTCTCTCTCTCTCTCTCTCTCTCTCTCTCTCTCTCTCTCTCTCTCTCTCTCTCTCTCTCTCTCTCTCTCCCCCATATTCAGCAAGATTGAAACAGATCCCTGCAAAAATTGCTTTCACTTTCTGTTATGACTTCTTTTAGCACAACAAGGAGTAATTTTGTCCGTCGAGTGGCATCTAGTGGTTACTGGCAGTACTTCACCTCATAGGTGAGGAGTAGTTAGCCTTTTATATATTTACTAGTATGCCTGCTTGAAGCCAATGCTTCGAAAGCTAGTCTGCTACCTTCTGATTGCCTCTGTGTTTTCGCATATGTATGAGAGAGAAAGAGACACAGGCCCTTATTCTGATCTGATTGCAGTACAAACTTGTTCTTGAAATGATTAAAACCATGTGCACTGCAGGTGGGGCAGATGTAACATGGCAGAGAGAGTTAGTTGGTTGTTGAAACTGAAATCTAAATCGCAGTGTAAAAATAATACAGCCACTATATACCCTGCACAGAAACAAAATAGCTCACACAAATCTAACTCTCTCTGCACATGGTACATCTGCCCCACCTGCAGTGCACATGGTTTTAATCATTTTGAGAACAAATTTGTACTGCGATCAGATCTGAATAAGGGCCATGGTTTCACTGGCTGCCAATAGATGTAGCAACCTGCCTCTGCTTCGCACGATATGCCCTCTGCTACCCATCATATGCCCCTGCTCTCCATCACACAGCCCAATGTTCAGCCCATATACAGGACCCTGCTCTGCACTACACTTATTCACAATACCCTGCACTACACTACACTACAGATACAGGACCTTCCAGGAGAACTGCACTTCCTAATAGTGAAAAGTACAGAAAAATTGGTGCAGTGATTTTCAAGATTACCGCAGGCAGGCAGACCGACATCAGGGACTTTGCTTAATGCTATGTAAGGCTATATTATTGTATGGATAATTTTCCATTTATCTGTAAATGTACAAAAAGTAAAAAAAAAAAAAAGAAAAAGAAAAGCCTATTACATTGCATTAATATTTTAATATTTTTTTTTTATTGTACATTAAATGTTTTTTTTCTATTACTAAGAAACAGCTGTTTCTTTTTGTTTTTCCCCTTTGCTGCAATATATGATCAGTCGCTCATGTTTAAAACCCAGTGGCTCATTTTTTCGAACAGAGCCTTGCAGCCGAAGGCATCGATTTGAAGGCGGTGTGCGGGGAGCCCGTCCGTACGCCATCCCCGCAGGTTCCGCACACACGCCGCCTCTCACTCTGACCTTCCACTTACTGAGAAATGAATTCATGCAGCGCAGATCGGTAGTCAGACTCTGCGGCCGCGGTACAGCTGCTTCACATTCCTGTCGTCCCTTTCCCCACTCAGACAGAGCAGAGCATCGGACCACCAGTGACTAAGTAAGCCGAGATGTGTTGAACGCTGCGCTACAGCCTACAAGCAGATGTTGACATATGACTCATCCCAGCCAGACGGAGCAGCATGAGCCAGCCACCATAGCTCCTTCTCCTACATATCATTACATACAATTATCTCACCCGGCCACCCCAGAACATTTGTTTTCTGGGAGTTCCGCGCTCGCCATAAAACGCTGGAGAGCAGGCAAAGCACTTCAGGAAACCGACGGAAGATTTCTGTGGGGAAAGTGGAGTCGTTTCTGCGCTCTTGTGCTTTGTGTCTTAGTTTTTTTGTGTTTGTTTTTTTTGAGGTTTTTCTTTTTTTTCATTAGAAGATGACACCGAGCCTTTCAGGACAGGGTTGTGCAAAACCGCCGTCTTGAACTAATGCGTCGTTAGTCTTCACTTTCACCAAAGGTTAATACCACTTTTATACTTTTTTTCCCTCCAGCGTGTTTGCTCTTAAGATTGTGGTTTCTGGATGGTGAAGATCTGAAAGGTTTTCATGTACCCACTTGATCCCAACTACTTCAGTTTTCTTTTCCATTCATCCGTCCTTGCATCATCCAGAGCAGGCGGAAACGTCTTTTTGCTAAGCGTCGTCTCCGCGCTCAGTCCCAGTGATTTGCAGAGTTGTATTTAACTGTGTTCTAGCTTTGCATTTTACCCCCCCCCCCCTCCCCCCAGACACATGCCAAAAGTTTTACTACAGCAAGACTATACCCCAAATCATTTGTTCCCGACCTTTCCCTGCGGTTATGGGTTATAAAGTCAACCGTGTCCAGATCATCAGTCAATATATCCGCATGCACAAAAGTTTGACTTGTACAAAATGTTGACACATGCGAAGGTCGAAGTGGAAAAGGTTGACACAAGGAAAAAGCCGGCATATCGGCGCTTCAGCGCATGTACCTCTTGCTTCAGGCCAGACGCCTTGCTCCACTACCGCAGAGCTCTACACACTTGGATGATAAAATAATAAACGAGTCCAAAAATAGTGAAAAATGTCACGTCGACATTTTCATGTCGACCATTGCCACACTTGTGCAAGTCGACTTATTGACTGTCAACCTAGACATCGTTGTCTTATACGGATCCCCATCCTGCATCTACAGCTATGGGGCGGAATCAATCTTGGTCAGGTTTTTCACCAGGTGATTCACCTTTCAGTATTTTAATCACCGGCATTTTATATTCGCCAGTGTTTTAGTAAATTTTTGCCCATGCCATTTCACTTTTTTGGGGGGGCGAATTGGCACGGGCGAAAACGGCCGCGAATTCGCCAAAACCAGATGAATTCACAATTTCTCTGATACACGCGGTTTTCGCCGACGATGGATTTTTCGCATAGGCAAAAAAATCAGCACTGGCGATTTGAATAGGTCAAATCGAAACTTTTTAGGCAGGAATGAATGCAGGCTAAAGTCTGTTCAGTCCCGTATTGCTTTAGTACTTTGTCTCATTTTACTTAGTGTGTATCATGTATTTCTATGCTCAAGTATATTGTGTTTAAATAGGCAGGTGTTGTGGTTTTTTTTTTTTTTTATGTCCCTTCTCAAACAAACCCAGAAAAAGAGGGTGAGAGAACGTGTGTTCGGCAAGCGAGAAAAAGATATAAATCATACAGCAATGTATGTTCTTCTGTCAGGGGAACTCTCATGTATAAATAACTCGTAAGCGTTTGCTTTGAAGAGACATCTTTTTCTGGGTGAATGAAGTTATTCTTCTTACATCTTCCTGTCTTGTACAATTGTTGGTGCCTTTGTGGCATTCTCCGAGCCTGAGTGATAAACACAGTAAACACTGAATGGGTTTTATACATATAATGTCTTATGTAGAATATACTTCATTGGTACTTGTGAAATAGCACAGCGCCCGGCTATGCTACATTTTCAGCATAGGCTAAGCTACGCTGTCAGCGTAGCCCAACGGCTGCCTAGCGTAGTTAGCGTACTGACTCCGCAACAGCCCAAAGGCTGCCTAGCGTAGTTAGCGTGTTGACTCCACGGCAGCCTGGCTCTGTGCTCAGCCGCCCTGGCAAGCCTAGGGAGCGCCTCTCACGCAGCGCTAGTAACCGCCAGATCCCCTGCGCTGGCGGACGCCAGCGGAGAGGTGCTCCATCTGTCTGAGACGCAGGATTAGTAATTATTGCGACAGGGTACGGCAACCCTGCCCGTGTCCGTTTCAGGGAGACAGGGTTAGGGGGTTCGGTAGCACGTGCATCTCGTGCACAAAGGGGGGATGCGGGCGCAAGTGAGTCTCATGCACAATAAAGGATGCATTTGCCAGTGCTCCATGTTACATACTGGGAAATGCCTCCTTTTGAAATCCACGCCAGCCCGAAGCGTTCATACCCCCACTATCCACGTCGGCGTTGAGTTGATTTGATAAAGTGTGGCCAGCGTAGCGAGCAACTGAGCCCAAAGCGTGGCGAGCGCACGTGGAATACATGTAAAGTAATCCGCGTCCCTCGCCACGCTTCGGGCTGGCATGGATAGTGGGTAGTGGGGGTGTTTCAGGAACACATTCACACCTGCCATGAATCTGACAGGGACGTTGACTACGCTGGCCGCAGAAACACTACGCTACTTCTGACCGGGACGCTGACTACACTACGCTAAGCGGCCGCGGGAACACTACGCTACTTCTGACTGACTACGCTGACTACACTGGCCGCGCGAACACTATGCTGATTCTGACAGGGATGCCACTACGTAACAGGCGCCGTGCTATTGCACAAGTACCACTTTATTTTTCATGCCTTTCAAATTAACATGAGATCCAGGTGATCATACTGTGCTGTATCGCAGCAGTGTATGGGCCATCCAACGCCCTTGAGCCACCTGGGACCTCCCCGGGCAGCAGGATCGCATACATCAGATGTGCTTCTTTCACATGCAATCTATCGCATGCGACCCCGCCCCCTGCCACCAGAATGGGGGCTGAGTCGGAGGTCGGGCGGGCAGCAGGTCCAACCTCCGGCTCATGCTTGGGCCCAGGGAGGACATCAAACGCATACAATTTGGGCAGTTTCTCTGCCCTATCCATCGGGATCGGATGAGATCGGACCAAATCCTACTGGTTCATGGGCAACGTTTTAGAGGAAAGGGAGGGAGCTACGGAGAGCGATTTTAAAGTGTCTCCAGAATTTTTTAAATTCCTTACGAAGACCGAATGAGGATTTGAATGGAGCCTAGTGCATAAACTACATTCTTGCCTCCTCTTGGTTAAGATGGTGACCGTTTATGAGGTCACCATCGCGTTGGGCTGCCAATGGCCACTTTTTCTCTATCTGCCGCAAAACTGTTTGCATTGCAATTGTGGAACCAACAGCGTCCTTGTCGGCTCGCCTAACCCAGGAACGATAAAGTTAAACGCAAGACGCTACATGAGATGGAAACGATTTTCTGTCCTTTTTTCTGGCCGTTGGTTCTCTAATGAAATCCTTTATGCATCTATGATGATTCCAGTTTAATGTTAACCATTTTTTATTGAGAAAATAATGCAATTTTCATTACACATTTACTGTTGACATTATCCTTATACTACCTTCCCCCCCCCCCCCCCCCCCCCCCCCAACCAACCTCACATAGATTTGGTAAAAAATTATGTATCGTTTGTGATCATTCATTTTGAAAATTCCTGCGCTGTCTGCCATTCTTTCATAAAAATTCATTTAGATAAAATTAGATATTATTGTTTAATGAGGTGGCATTTCAATTTAGACCCTGCATCCTGCACATACCAGTATTTCTTTATTGAACACTTGGGTTCATTTGAGTAATAAAGGCTGAATCATTGGGGTTTTTAATTTTTCCATTGCCGCAAGGATTGTTATCTGTGCGATGTGAGCTGTCTTACAGGTATTTAATCAAGCGCCCATTTAACCGTGACCAAAAGTAATTGTTCCCAAGTGGACTGTACAGTGACCTGATAATATCCCAGCATTGACCTGGTAACCTTGTCTGCCCTCTAGTTCAGGAAAGAGCCGGTGTACCAGCGGGACAGTGGTTTGGAGAGTGGGGGTTGGGGGGGGGGGGGTGCAAAGACATCCAAGGTGAATTCCGCTGTTCTCGATATTTACATGCTTTAAAAAAATTAAAACCTTTTAAAAAACCTTTTGTGTACGTTTTAATCTACTATCCCCAAAATGAGCCTATCCCTTTTTTTAAATGTATATCATGATGCACTTAAAATGTTGTCGGTATATTATACATCCCAGAAGTGTCCTTTTTAATTTTCTTATTGTTTCTGCATTAGTTTTTTTTTTTTCTCTAAACGTTTCAGTTTTAAATACAAAGGAGTATATTTGACAAAGATTGGAGAAAGATAAAGCACTAACCAGTCAGCTTTAATTGTCATTTTATAGGCTGTTTGAAAAATGACAGCCTGGAGCTCATTAGTTACTACTTTAACTCTTTAAGGCCCCCATACACTAGTGAGATTTGGTCCAATTTGACCCTATTTCAATAAATCGGAACAAATCTTGTGCGTTTGACATCTTGTGTGTAACGATGTGTGGTCCCGTGCGCAGGGCTGAAAAGAGACGGTGCCCAAATGGGAGGCCGCCAATTGGTTGAGAGAGCTCTCAGCCAATCAGTGGCTTCCCATTCATTTATATGGGGTTTATTTTTCAGTTGGGCTCCTGGCTCCTTTGCCCAGCTCCTCTGTGAACCCCTCATCCTGCAGCTCCCCGGGAGTAGCATGTGATAAATTACATGCGATCGAACACATGCAAAACCTGGCACATAAAGGGGGACATTTACCAAAATGGATTCGTAGAAAAAAGGTGTATTCGTAGGGAGAAATACACCTTTTTTTTACAAATTTGTATTTTCGGGATTTACAATCCCAAAAATACAACAATTCGTAGTCCTAAAGATGGAACATTCGTATTTGTATTTACAAATACGAATGTCCTACACCATCGATAGGATACGACAGAAATCACCATTCAAAAGAATGGTGGTTCCTGATGTACTAAGCAGCCGTACTGATAATACGGCTGCTTAGTGGTGTAAAACAGGCATGCAAATACGACAGGAAAATAGAACACCATTTTCCTGTTTTATTTGCTTTAAGCCTGCACGGATCAGTCAGATCCGTGCAGGCTTCAGTGTAAAAAAAATAGAAAAATTAAATAAATAAACAAAAAAATGGCGTGGGGTCCCCCCCACAGCTGAAACCAGCACCAGGCTGAAGGAGCCGGGGCCGGTAATTAAAAATCAGGGAACCCGACAAATAGGGGTTCCCCGATTTTTAACAACCAGCCCCAGGCTCCAGGTCCGGGGCTGGTTCCCAAAATACGGGGGACAAAATGACTAGGGGTCCCTCGTATTTTAAGAACCAGCCCCAGGCAAAACCAGCCAGCAGGGTAATGCCACAGCCGGGGGGAGACTTTTTATGCAAGTCCCCCCGGCCAAAGCATTCATCCCTACCGACCAGTCAGCCTGGCCAGGGGCCCTGGGGGAGTGGGGACCCCCCCAATGAAGGGGTACCCCCCTCCAGGACTTACCTGACCAGGCTGAACTCTGGTACTGTCCCCGATGCCCCTGGGCGGTGGGCATCGGGCTGATTATGGTGTAAAAAAAAAGATAAAACTATTGTTTTTTACTGTGGCACTACAAGTGCCAGCAAGCTGGGACTTGGAGAACCACAAGTCCCAGCCTGCTGGGCATTAAAGGGCCCGCTGGCACTTGTAGTTCCACAGTTAAAAAAATAGTGCACAAAACACACTGACACACATTTGAAATAAAAGTTTAATACACACATCACAAACACACTGATACTTACCTATCTTGATCCCGTCGGTAGGTCGCTGGCTCCGGTGTCGGCGGCTCCAATGTCGGCGGCCCTGGGTCGGCGGCTCCGAGGTCGGCGTCCTGTCTGAAGAAAATCCATGTTGGACCTGTGGAAGTAAATCCTACTCACCAGGTCCTCCATGGATGGTCTTCTGTCTTCTCTCTTCTTTTCCAGGACTTTATTCTTTCTCTTCTGTCTTCTTCTTTGTTTACGCTGCCGGCTGTCGGGACTTTCAGAGCTGGAGAGATGTTGCCTCCTCGACATCTGGACTAAGAATGAATTCTAGCCAATCAGGAGCCGCCTAGTGGCCAATCAGGAGCCAGTAAAGTCGGCTCCTGATTGGCTAGAATTCATTCTTAGTCCAGATGTCGAGGAGGCAACATCTCTCCAGCTCTGAAAGTCCCGACAGCCGGCAGCGTAAACAAAGAAGAAGACAGAAGAGAAAGAATAAAGTCCTGGAAAAGAAGAGAGAAGACAGAAGACCATCCATGGAGGACCTGGTGAGTAGGATTTACTTCCACAGGTCCAACATGGATTTTCTTCAGACAGGACGCCGACCTCGGAGCCGCCGACCCAGGGCCGCCGACATTGGAGCCGCCGACACCGGAGCCAGCGACCTATCGACGGGATCAAGATAGGTAAGTATCAGTGTGTTTGTGATGTGTGTATTAAACTTTTATTTCAAATGTGTGTCAGTGTGTTTTGTGCACTATTTTTTTAACTGTGGAACTACAAGTGCCAGCGGGCCCTTTAATGCCCAGCAGGCTGGGACTTGTGGTTCTCCAAGTCCCAGCTTGCTGGGGAGGCTTGCTGGCACTTGTAGTGCCACAGTAAAAAACAATAGTTTTATCTTTTTTTTTACACCATAATCAGCCCGATGCCCACCGCCCAGGGGCATCGGGGACAGTACCAGGCTTCAGCCTGGTCAGGTAAGTCCTGGAGGGGGGGGGACCCCTTCATTGGGGGGGTCCCCACTCCCCCAGGGCCCCTGGCCAGGCTGACTGGTCGGTAGGGATGAATGCTTTGGCCGGGGGGACTTGCATAAAAAGTCTCCCCCCGGCTGTGGCATTACCCTGCTGGCTGGTTTTGCCTGGGGCTGATTCTTAAAATACGGGGGACCCCTAGTCATTTTGTCCCCTGTATTTTGGGAACCAGCCCCAGAGCAGGAGCCTGGGGCTGGTTGTTAAAAATCAGGGAACCCCTATTTGTCGGGTTCCCTGATTTTTAATTACCGGCTCCAGGCTCTGTCAGCCTGGTGCTGGTTTCGGCTGTGGGGGGGACCCCACGCCGTTTTTTTTTTTTTATATTTATTTATTTATTTTTCTATTTTTTTTACACACTGCAGCCTGCACGGATCTGACTGATCCGTGCAGACTGCTAGAAATAATTCGTATTAGCAGCCGTATATACGGCCGCTAATACGAATTGTTACACCATCGGAGGGTTACAAAGCAGTCGTATCTGACTGCTTTGTAATTTCCCCGCCGGAACACGACTTTGCATACGACTAAAACAGTCGTATGCAGTCGGAGGGGAAATACCAATACGAAAAACTAGGTTTTTCATATTGGTAAATTTCCCCCAAAGTGTCTATTCGTGTGTGAGCCCTCCCAGCGAGCTGCTGGGCAAATCGTTCCAACTTGCCTGATGTATGGGGGTCTTTAGATGGGATGCGGTCATTTGGTCTACAGCATGACGGTTGACAGTCAGTAGGTCGACATGGGTCTAGGTCGACATGGGAAAAGGTTGACATGGTTGTGGCCGAAAGGCCATTAGTTTGACAGTGTCTAGGGTGTGGTGGGAGAATAAAATAGTGTGCCAAGCGAGGCACTGTGCCCGGAGCATGGCGAGATGAGGTGCACTTTAAACTATGTCCATGTCAACTGTGTTGACATTTGGGTCAAAAAAATAGTGAAAAACCCCATGTCCACCTTTTGACTGTCGACCTAGGCACTGTCAAACTAATGACCTTTCGACCTATAGCCATGTTGACCTTTTCCCATGTCGACCTAATGGCTGTCGACCATCATGCTGTAATATATCGCATGCGACCCCGCTCCCTGCTGCCAAAGGGGTGCTGAGTCGAAGGTCTGGTGATCAGTAGGTCCTTCCTCAGGCGTGAGCCCGAGGGGGACATCAAACACATAGGATTTGGGCCAGTTTCTAGGCCCTATCAGTCGGGATTGGGTGAAATGCAATAATCACTACCCACAACTTTTCACCACTGGGTCCAAAATGGACGTTAGTGCTCAGCTGAAGCTGTCCAATTTATCAGTAGTTTTGATGTAATGTGTATTTAAAATAACTCTAATTGCATGATGGGTAAGTAGCCCTTTTTTAAAATGCAGTTCTGTATCTAACGAAATCCCAATGTTCTCAGAGTTTCCCGTATAATAACCAGCTCTAAAAAAAATAGTCACAGGCTGTGTGTATTTTAGTTCAATTATTTAAATTGGCCTAGAACGAAGGAAAATGATAAGGTCGTACAATAAGGAAATGATACTTTCAAGACCACGCACGTGGGACCGAAGTGTTAATTACTAGCACTAATTAATTGACTAGGTTGATATTTACATATTTTTGGAGTTTTTATCACTTTCCGATGATAATCTAATTGCTTTTGCAGAATTCCGCAGCTTGCGCTTGATTTTGTTTGGCTCCGGAGCCGTACAATCTGTGCCTCGCTTGTGTGTCAGAATTTGGGCGACTTTACAGTTTACTGAAAATCTGAGAATTCATAACTGTGGCTTCTTTTTTTTTTTTTACATTTATTTCAGTCTATGAAAAACTAGTCACCCGGAGAGAGGTACGTTTTAGAGAATCGCACCTCGGTTCTGTATGGGACAGATTTCATTAAATTTGATCAAATTGGCCTATTCACCAGCTTGAGTTTTTGATTCAATAAATATGAAATTGGAACAACACAGTGATGATGTCATCGTTCTCTGACCGCACCATGGAGGAAACGTAGCAGAGAATAATCAGGGGTATGTGGGCTACATGAAAATGGCCGCCACTCTCCAGCACACTAATGGCTGTATGTGTGGCTTCATGACCAAGGATGTCTGGTTACTCACAAGGGTTGTGTGATGAAGTGAATGAACCCTTGTACATGAAGGAGAATCAGAGGGGGTTATTATTAATACTAGAATATGTGGTACTTGTGTAGTTTCACGGCGCCAGCTACTTCCGGGTTCTACGCTCGCCACAAACTATGTTAAAAAAAGTAACTTAACTCCATGCCAACATGGATAGTTCATACCTCCACTATCCATGTTGGCATGGAGTTGATTTTAAATAGCGTGCCGAGCATAGCGAGCCACCGAGCCCGCAGCGTGGGCGAGCAAAGCCTGGCGCCGTGAAACTACACAAGTACCGAATATGTTTTACACTATATTTTTGGGTGTAAATGTCGACATAGACCCCAATTAGTGTAACGCGTACCCTTGCATGCCTCTCTCGCCATTCCTTGGCACCTTGCTCCACTACCACTATGCTTGGTACACTTTTTTACCATTTCACATATAGTCCACAAGGATCATAAAGTATTACAAAATGTAAAACAATCAGTGTCTACCTATTGCATGTCGACACTTTTTCATAGTTGACCTAATACAGTGATGGCTAACCTTGACACTCCAGCTGTTGTTGGCCATTCTAAAACTGACGCAGGGCATGCTGGGATGTGTAGTTCAACAACAGCTGGAGTGTCAAGGTTAGTACATGCCAACATATTGACGGTCTACCTAGACCAGGCATGTCCAAAGTGTGGCCCTCCAGCTGTGAAACTACACATCCCAGCATGCCTTTCCATAGTTTTAGCATTCCCTAATAGCATAATTGTGGCAAGGCATGATGGGACTTGTAGTTTCACAACAGCTGGAGGGCCATAGTTTGGACATGCCTGGCCTAGACACCGTAAATCTATCAATCTGAACCAACTGCTTTGGATCTTGTTTATAATAACTTTTAAGTCCATTTTAAGGTGTACCTCGGTACTTGTTTCCTAGCACAGCGCCCATCGTGGGTCATTGCACACCTTAAGTTAAGGTATGCGATGGACGCGACCGAGGCAATTTTTAGCTATTTTTAGCCTTTTCCCCGACAATTAAAAAATCGGGTCCATCGCATGCCATTATAATGGCATGCGATGCGACCGACGCGATTTAACATTGAATGCATTGTATTCAATGATAAATTTCTATGTAAAATCGGGTCCATTGTATGCCATTATAATGGCATACAATGCGACCAATGCGATGGACCCGATTTTACATAGGGAACAACGTTAAATGGGGCAATGTACCCGATTTTTTTTATTGTATTCCCACCCTGATGGGTAATTTGTATGTCAAATGCCCCCCCATTGTTAACGCCACCCCACGATGAAACATGGCGAGCGCAGCGGTACGCGTCCTCCGACCTTTTCATACCCCCACTATCCACGTCGGCGTGGAGTTGATTTTATATAGTGTGGCGAGTGCAGCGAGCCACCGAGCCCGAAGCGTGGCGAGCGTATGCATAATACCTGTTAAGTAATGCGGGGCTCGCTGCGCTCGCCACACTATATAAAATCAACTCCACGTGGGGGTATGAAAAGGTCGGAGGACGCGTACCACCGCCCCTCGCGGGATCACTGCGCTCGCCACGCTTCGGGTTGCCGTTCATTGTGGGGTGGCGTTAACAATGGGGGGCATTTGACCCATCAGGGTGGGTATACAATGCAAATTGGGTTCTGGGGGGCATTTAACATTGGGCCCAATGTAAATCGGCTCTCAGGGACCATTTTACATTGGTTCCAATGTAAAGATCGCGTCGATCGCATCGCATGCTGTTTGGTTGCATACGATGCGATCGACGCAATTTTTTTGGACCCGATGGATACAATTAAAATCGCTGGCGCCGTGCTAGGAAACAAGTACCTGTACCTCTTTAACAGGGCTATAGATGACCTATTCAGCACCATGTAAATAGGTATTGCGATCACAATATAAATTCTAAACGCTTTTTCAAAAGTAGGAATTGTGTTAGTAGAGCTAACAATTGAAAAGGTTTATGTAGAAATGATCTTGTGCATATATATTTGCCAATTGCATGATATGGCTGGGCAACAGGCCCAATTATCATATGCCTGCCCCCTTGTGATGTCATCAATGGGCCAGACGCCTGTACACACCGCAGATTTAATGGGAGGCCTACTTCTGTTGCATACAGCAACGGTCGATGGTCCAGCCTCAGTGCTTCCTCTATGGCTTTGTTATGATGCCATTTTATACTTTAAAAATTTTTTTTTTTTAGTTCGACACTCACATATTATTATATTGGCAAGTGTCAAGCCCGATATTTTGCTTTGGTGCCATCCCACCGAGATAGCATGGGGGTGTCACAGGGGACTCATTCTCCTCCGATCAGTAGTAGGCCTTAAATGAAAGTAGAGTTTTAAAAGGAAATCCAATGCATACTTTTTCTTTATACAGTATGTTAGCATGGCTTTAACATTGTAGCCTAGCTCCCATCGTACGGAGTTAATCCTAGACCAGGATACAGTGTGACAGCGAGGAGATGTCTTTATTTAAAAGTAAATAATAGTTTTTCCCAATTGTGTTCGGGTTTGCCAGAACGTCTGCTTTGTTCCTTCTTGCACTAAGCTATAAATCCTCTGTTCAATACTTTCTGTATACTGTAGCTCTTCCCCTGTGAAGCAGAATGACATACCTTGGCAATGTTTGAGAAACATTCATTCGGGCGGAACTACACTAAAACTTTAAATGATATGTTGAGGTCAGTGTTAAATTGATCCTTTTCCTAATTTCTTCTCTAAGACTAGATAACTACAGGGTTTCCGTGCCTGGTTCCCACATAAGATTCTGTATCCTCGGCCTGTCCGCCGCCTCTTATGGTCAGTTACTACTCTAGAAGTAGTAATTAATACATCAATCAGCGGAAACGATGAAATTGGTCCTTAGTGGAACTTACATGTAATGGGATATTTTTGAAACCTTTTCCAGTTGGGTTTCCTGGACCACAAACTTTTTCCTGCAGGTTTAAGCGAAATCCTCAATATAAGGAGAGATTCAATTAGGAGTGGGGTTGGGAAACGGTCATTGGGTCACCAGAATATTGGTCGACAGTCAATAGGTCAACATGCAGGAAGGTCGATATGACTAAGTCAACAGGGTCATTAGGTTTACATGGGGGTAAGGCTACAGTCAAAAGGTTGACATGGGGTTTTTCACATTTTTTTTGTGCCGCCAGGCGGGATTTCATGCCCTACCATCCACTAGGGCTTGGCAGGAGAATAAATTAGTGTGCCCGAAACATGGCGAGCCATGCGAGGGGACGCTGTGCTACGTTTCAGTGTCAATGTTGACTGTGGCGACATTAGGGGAAAAAAATGTGAAAAACCCTATGTCAACCTACCCCCATGCCGACCGAACGCTTATGTCAACCTAATGACCCTGTCGACCTTCCTGCATGTCGACAAAAATTCATGTCGACCTAATGACTGTCGACAAACATGCTGGTGACCGAATAACCATTTCCCAAACCCCACTCCTAATTGAATCCCCCCTTTATATTGAGGATTTTGATTAAACCTGAAGGAAAAAGTTTGTGGTCCAGGAAACCCAACTGGAAAATTTTTCAAAAATATCCCATTACATGTAAATTCCACTAAGGACCAATTTCATCATTTCCGCTGATTGATGTATTAATTACTACTTCTAGAGTAGTCACTGACCATAAGAGGCGGAACTAATGATCCATACCTGTGGGGTTTATGCTGCAGCTAATTGATTGGTTAGCCTGATCCAATCTGCTGCCGGAACCCCGTGTGCTAAGCCCAGGAGGCAGGATTCTGTATTAAATGCACATTTCTGCATTTAACACATGGGGAAAATCCAATAGATTCCGTTTTTTTTACAGGTTTTTGATTCCAGGTGTTTGATCCTTGGTTAACCATGATAAAAATGTCAGTTAATTGAATAGTCGCGGGCGTGAACGGGGAGGAGCTTTTCCCTGTGCGACAAACTCTGCTCCTAATTGATTTGTTCTCATAGTTTTTGGAGCGATAGCAATTCAGTTTGAGACTTATAGTACCCTAGGACCCTTTTTCAAGTTGCGTGCAAATTTGGGTGTGGTCGCATTGAGCGAAGTATATATAATATGCAATTTTGTCACCTCTGCTGGTTCTGGGTGGCAACAATGCATGGCACACAACTGCTATTTTGTAGCTGTGTCATGGGCATGTGGCATAAGCTCATGATACCAGGGCTTGCTGAGGGGTGATTTCCGGAGTGATCCAGATCTCCTCACTGTTCCCTAAACCCAGATACAATCTCCTCTGTATGTTGCAGAGTCTAGACTGCGTTCCTTTCGACTCCCTCGCCTGTCACGATGTGTAATTGCAGAGAACTACAGTCTGTGTACTTCTATATACGAGCCGGCGGTGGGCTGCAGCTCGATTCTAGACTGCAATAGCAATTATGCCCCCTTATTACAAAAAAGAATGCTAAATCACTCATCACTAATAGGCAAAATTAGATTTTGAATATTTGGGAAGTCTAATATCAAATGCAATATTGGCGCTGTAAATGTTAAGAAATGAATAATAAATCAGGCACCAATTTGGGAGGTGATCATTACAGTCTGGGGGGTCAGCGAACATTGAACCCTATAAATGTTTAGAAAGAGTGAGAGGACGGGGATATAAGGGTACTTGTGCAGTTTCACGGCGGCAGCTGGCTGCCCGCTCCTTCCGGGTCCGCGTCCCCTCGTGCTCGCCACACTTTATAAAATGAACTCCACGCCGACATGGATTGTTCATATCCCCACTATCCAGTGTGGCGAGTGCAGCGAGCCACCGAGCCCGAAGCGTGGTGAGCGGACGTGGAACCGGTGGTAGCGGGCGGGCAGCTGCCGCCGTGAAACTACACAAGTACCGATGTAAAAGTTAGAGCTTCTCAATAAAGGTACTGTAACGGGTATCGGTCATAGGTTCGACTCAATGAAAGCCAACAGGGCTTAGGTCAACACTTGAAATAGGATGACATGGCTAAGATCAACAGGGTCGGAAGGTCAACACAAGAATTAGGTCGACAATGGGAAGGTTGACCTGAGTTTTTCCCGAATGTCGACCTGGACACGACCTAATTCTGGTCCGTTCAGCCGTGGGTATGCGTTCGCACGGGTCCGAAGTTTTTGCAGTGTGCATGCTCTGGGAGCTTGCGGCCACGGCGAACATGCCCGCAACATTGCAGGTGGTGTGTGTGTGTGTGGGGGGGAGTGGCGGGCCAGGGTACCCGCCCATGGGAATGTTCCCATGAAAACGATGGGCGTTCCCATGGAGATCACCGGGTGACGTGTGCGCCATTGCCGGGCAGCTGATATCACCGAATGTGCACGCATATATAAGTGACCTGAGAGTCCCTTTATATATGCGTTCACACACCACATCCTTCAAATGATTGACAACCGTTGAAAGATGTGGGCATTTGCCCCCAACCTGCAAATGGAGGTTTATGTAAAACATCCCTTCGCAGGCTGTGCACGGCGTGTGAATGGAGGGCGGACGGCCTACCAATCACAGGGTGGGCTCTGGTGGACTGAGAGAGTCAACCAAAATAACCCGCACCTTCTATGTGTACCGGTTCCCCTTGCTTTGGGCACACTATTATATTCTCCCGGCGTGGATGGTAGGGTATGAAATACCACCAATCGCTCAAAAATCGCGTTGTTGACCTAATTCTTGTGTCAACCTTACAACCCTGTCTAATATAGCCATGTAGACCTATTTTGGGTGTCGACCTTCATATGGTCGAACTAGTGACCGTATCCCACTGTAACAACACTTAAGTACAGACTGAACATAGAAGGGGGGTGGGACGGGCTCAGTGTGGGTGGGACTGGCTCAGTGTGGGTGGGACGGGCTCAGTGTGGGTGGAGTGTCCCTTTTTAAATTTAAAATGCAAAATAACTTTGCGAGGAACTTACCGTGGTCTGTGCTGGCATCCTGGAAATGAATGACATGTACACATTTTCCTGACGTTCCCTATTCTGCACACACACGCACGGCAGATCCTACACCGCGATGAGTCTGGTGTGACTTTGGCACAGATACGAAGCTCACAGAACACTTGGCTCAGCGGATATAAACATTTTTCAATCCTCTACTCCACACCGCTTAACACTTTCAGTTCTCATCACGGACGACCATTGTCAGGCAAATCTTCACTGTAATCTACAGCGATAAGGTATTGTAGATTTCTCCAAGTTTATACAGTTGATGGGTGTACAGTATCTAGGTTGACGGTGAATCGGTAGACACCAAAATGTTTTTGTCCCTATTTTTGATCTTCCTCATACTTTATCATTCACGTGGATTCCGATTGGGAACGGTTGCCGTCGCATGTCGAGCGAAGCGAGCCATTTTCTACACTAATTGACGGCCCATGTCGACATTGACCTTAAAATGTGAAAGAACGCATGTTGAAATTTTGTCGTCCCTTTGACAATGTTGACTTTTTCTAGTGGACACATTGACTTTCCACCTGTAGACACACCCTCTCCAAGCTTTCATACTTTGGCGAGTCATCAAGTTACAAACAATGGACGAGGGCCGTATGTCCGTGCAAACTAGGGTCCCTGACTTTCACTCAAGAAATGCGGGCACACGACACTCGAAGCCAGAAAAAAAGGGCGCCAGGTAGAAGACCATATTATTTTCCGAAAACATATGAATTCCTGGTAGCCAGTGGAAGTTTGAACTTCAGGAACACTGTGGGGAGAGCGATCAAAGCTTGGAGAGAGAGAAAGTACCAACCAACCAATCAGCTTGTAGCTGTCATGTTGCAGGCTGTGTTTGAAACTGGATACATATGTAGTGTTCATTCTAGCACCCGCTATCTTTGAAAACCCATTATTATTATTATAATTTTATTTATAAGGCGCCACAAGTGATTTGCAGCGCCGTACAAAGGAACAATACAGGGAGACAAAGCTTGGCATAACATTGAATAAATAACAAAAATACAGTACAAATAAAGAGCGCCACAGATCAATACACATTACAGCTTAATCTTTGAAAACCCATGAAGTTCCTCTTCCCTGCCTGGGGTGTTGCTGTCTGCTGTAGTGTTTCTAGCACAGGTCTGCTTTGCATATCAGTGCTGAAATACAGACCACACTGTGCTAGTAGCACTACAGCAGACAGCGACACCCCAGGCAGGGAAGAGGAACTGCATGGGTTTTCAAAGATAGTGGGTGCTAGAATGAACACTACATATGGACAACAAACAGTGGGGTTACCTGCGATCAGACTACAGACACCAGCATCCTGCAGCCAGAGAAGTGACCCATGGCAACCAATCAGCACTGAAGCAACATCTATAATTTGCATAATATAAAATTATACAGAGCCGCGGATTGGTTGCCATGGGCCACTCCTCCTCTGGCTCACTTCTCCTCCCTTATCACTGCTTCATACATCTACCTCTGATAGCCAGATGTATCCAGCTTCAAAAAGTGATAAAGTGGAGAATGATAAACAGCCAGCCAATCAGCACCTACCTGTCATTTTTCAAACCAAGCCTGTAACATGGCAGATAGGAAGGAGCTCCATTTGATTAATTCTTGAAGCTTGATGCATCTGGCCCTGTGCGTCTTACCCTCTCTCCCCGCAGCTTACTGTTTTATTTCCTGCCGTAGGTAATGAAAACTTCAGGGAGGTGAGCAGAAGACATAGGGGTAAATTTACTAAGATGCAATTTCTATTGAAGATGGGATGTTGCCCATAGCAACCAATCAGATTAGAATGTGCTAATCAGTGGTTCTCAACCCTGGTCCTCAGGACCCCCCAACTGTTAATATTTTCCAGGTCTCCAGACAGAGGGCGGGATGTATTAATATACATCGACGCGATGCTTCTGCATATGTACTAACATATGCGGCTAGCATCGGGGTGCGGTGACGGAGACCCCCACGATACCTGTAATGTGGTGTGCGGGGGTCTCCGTCACATCCCGGCGGCTGTCAGTATCCCCGGCGTCTCCTCCTCCTCCTCCCTGCAGCCGGATGTCCTCCCGGCTGTGACACCTGCTGGGCGGCAATAAAAGCCCATAGGCTAGAGGTGGCGATACCCTGCCCTTCTGAGACGGGTATTGGTACATAGGAAAATGTGGTAAAATCCCAGTTTTACCACATTATCCCTTTAGTACATCCCGCCCAGAATCACAAGTGAAATAATTAGCTCCACCTGTGGATCAGTAAATGTGTCATTGAATAATGAGTGAACCTGTGCTCCTGCATGGTGACCTGGAAAACGTGAACTCTTGGGAGGTCCTGAGGACCAAGGTTGAGAACCACTGCGCTCCATCTGTTTCCGTGCGGTGAGGAACATGAACCCTGAAGCGTAGACAGGTGGGGTGAGGGGCGCAGGGAGGTGGCGGCAATCGACGGTCATTGGCAGGGACCGCCAGGGAGCTCCTTCGGAAGGGGATGCGCGACCGTCTCCTGTGTGCGCTTCCCCTTGCGGGGGGGCTGGCGGTAGGTGATCCAACCACCCCCCCTTTTAAGAGCGGCACTACATCTGTATGTTAATGTTAGAAACACTGGAAAACTGAAGTCACCCCTTTTTATTTAACATACACGCCTAGCAGTCGCTTTATAAAAGCTAGGGAACGCGTGCGTCGCAACGGCAACAAGGCCGAACAGCGCATCCTAATCAGTCCTTAGGGAGATGACTATATATTTGTACACAAATGACAGCCAAATTAATGGTAGCTGATGGAGCAAGACCTTACCTGTTGGTAGCTGTCTGCACATGCTGTAAATCATTAAAAGAAAAAAGAAAAATAGTATTCCTGCCTATATTAATCACCGTGTCATCAGCGTTCACCTCTCGCAAACGCAGCCCTCTGTTCTTTGCCTCCGTCTATAATAGTATGTCTTATCCTATGTACAGTGAATTTGCTGGCGGCTGCAACAAATATGTTCTTGTTTTCTATGCGGGAATCCGCTGCAGAATTTAATTCCATGCATTTGTGTTCTGAAATAGCGGGTCCGGCAATGAGTGACTGCGGAGGGGTGGGGGATAAATACCGCCTTATACCACTTAACGATTCGCTATTGTTTAACTCGCATTGTTACAGAGGTCAAGCTTTGCTTAGGCGTTTGATTTGCCACCTTGTACGTCTGCCAGCTTGTACAATTGTAGGGGTTAAAGAGTTGTGAGATTTCAATCTCTGATGTTTTTTATTTTATATGTCCGTGTTTGTACTACAGGTACTACAGTAACATATGTACATGTTGTGCTGCCAATTGTGTGATATTTTTGGGCACCTTCAATTAGCGGCAACACCGTGCATGTAAGCAAAAAAAAATTACAGTCATTCAGTCCCTAACAAGTTTAAAGACACAATAAGCGCATTGATTGTAATAGCCACATTGCCCTCGTATCGTGAGTGCCGAGATATTATTGAATGCTATTTTATTTTTTCTCCCCCGTCTCTTGAAGGTTTAAAAAGGTTCATTCTAAGGCCGGCACGTTTTATAAATGTTACATTTCTCTCCAGGTGCTATTGTTCTAGATTTAGAAGAAAGCAATTCTTTTGTATTTGTATTTTTTTATTTTTTATAGTATGTTAAAGCTGCAATTTCTCAAATCGCCAACTAAGCAATCAGTTCGTGCTATATTATATGTGTTTAAAGGCTGAAAATGCAGGAACTTTTTCAGGTGTTTGGGAAATTCTTTGAATAAAATGTATTTGTTTTTTTTTATGTTTTTGAACCTGCTCATTTTTGTTTTATTCTGGGGAGACCGACAAATCTTGTAGTAGTTCGAAGAAGAAAGATGGCTGTTTTAGATACTTGCCATCTTAAACACAAGGTACTTTTCTATCTAAGGAGTCGATCCTATTAGCCGCGATCATTTCGTTAGTGCGAAACTTTGCGGCAGTGGCCGCACGTTAAAGCGGGTAGAATTTGCACAAAAGTACTCGCTGCTCCAAAGGGTAGCGAACAATTTTGAGCGAATTAGGTATGTGTGCGAAATCATGTGCCGTTGCTGACGTCAGCGGCCCGCGCCAAGCAGGCATCGCCACACCTGCTTCTACAGGGGAAAGTCCAGCATTTGTATGGGAACAGCCATAATACGCTGGGCATTCCGCTGCTGCACTCCGCTGCTGCACTCCCCCGGACCTCCCTAGCCGCAGCGAACGGCCCAGCGTGTGTGTGTAACTGGCTGAAGAAGTTTGCTGCCCGGGTTTGCACAGTATCTCAAAATGTAATGTCCAGCACGAAAACCTGACCTATGCAGGACAATGTCCCCGCTTCTTGTGCAAACGCAACCGTTCTGATTTGACAAACATCTATACTTTGGGAGCTTTATTTGTACAGTAGCTTATTTAGACTATGTACATGATACAACTAGTAATCTGTTAGTGGGGGGCAGACACAAAACAGCTTTATCAGCAATTTCAAAGCTGACATTCTGCACGGAATTAGCCGGTGGCAGAAATCAGGCATTCTGTAAATACAGCTACAGTTGATTGCGCACACATGAATTATGACCAGTGAGGCTGACTGTGCTGTGGTTTGTTGTGTCTAGTTTGGTTCCTACGATTAAAGTTGTGGATGCATTTGGTCATTTAAAACTTCTTTCCAAAGTTTGGCCAAGCCAGCAGGATGCCTGTGCACGGCAGGAGCATATTGTCATTACAAGTTCCGAGGAGTTTTATCTGAAAGGGCGAAGTGTTCCTTTCACAACTCCTTTTTTTTTTTTTTTTTTATAAGCAAAACTTTCAGCAACAATTTTTTTGGTAGATCTGCTATTTGCTTCATTTGTGGAAGTTATTTCTTTGTTTATTTTCAAGAACACACCTTTTCTTAATGCACGCTGCGTTCCAAGAATCCAGAACACTGGTCAAATAAAAGGTTGCCTTCAGCTGTGTGATGTAGGGTACACACCAGGACGACCCGCTCACGATGCACATGGTGAGCGGGTCGTCAGTGTCTCGTCCGACCCGCTCACGGTGACGCGGGGGGGCATGACCCGTTCACGATGTGCACCGTGAGCGGGTCCGATCCGATGGTGACTCGCACCCGGCTGTATGGTCGTCATTGAGATCCTACCTGCAGCAGGTAGGATCTCAATAACGACCGACCCGCGGGACCGCGCATCGGATCGGTATCGGTCCACACCAGGTCAGAAAAGGGCCCAATCAGCACACAATCTACATTCATTTGATCAGAATTGGATCTAGATTGTGGGGATCGGGCCCTAGTCGTCCTGGTGTGTACCCAGCATTAGAAGGTCATAGATTATTTCTGAACCTCCACCCTTAAGCCAGAATTGGCCAACCCTCAGTGCCCCCTCCCTCCCATCCTCCCAAGGGGCTCCCAATTCCCAAGTCAGCAGCATCCGCTGTTACTATCTGGGCATTTCAACTTTTTTTAAATGTTATTATTTATAGTGAATCAGTATACTAAGTACTGTATACATGGTTGAGTATCCCCTGAACCATAGAGTTCTCAAGTGTGGACAAAACTGGGGGGTGATTTTGAGCGCTAGGGGCACGTGTGCTGTGTGATGTACAGAATGCTGCCCTCTGGTTTAGGGTTGCCGCCCTTACAGAAAGCTTTAGCGAAGAAAAGAGAGCCAGTAGGCGCCTTCTGTACACTAAAAAATATTTTAATCAACAATCAACATACAAGTATCACAATTCACAAACACATAACATGTACCTATGCATGCATGCAAAAGAGATAAAAGCTAAAAAATAAAAAATTAAATAAAAATAAAGTAAAAAGTCTGCATCAGATAATTACCGAGTCCTGATTGGATGGTGTGGATGCCAGTAATTATAATCCCAACAAGGGTCCAGAGCTGTGCAAGATGTTAGTGTCCAGAGATGTAATACTGAACAGTTTGTAATCCAAGGTAAGTAGACCACTTGCTTAGCACTCTCTGTTGGATGCCCGATATTAGTTGGTGGCGTCCGTACTGTGGAATACAGCACTATCACCCGCGGGGTCGACACGTCAGTATTGTTGGTATTCAATGCTGGGTAGTTGTCACTCCAGCAGTCCCGATACTCGTGGATGCGAATAGACTGAATCCCCTGGTGTTACCTTCTCACTGTCATGAGCTTGCGCCCAGTATGCTGTGTCGGCGTTACCGCACTGGCCTCAGTGTACGCGGCCGGCAGTAGTAGAACACGCCGCAGTGTCTGAAGGTGCCTATCTCGGGGATCAGATCCTTGCTGGTAAACGTAGCCGGGGACCGGTAGTTAGAGGTCGGTCATGTGTCGCTGCTGTATCCCTTTGGGTGTCTGGCTGCAATGTCCACAATTGACTCCTCACGAAAACTAGTTTCGCTGCGCTCAGGCAGCTTTTTCAATTCAGGAATTCAGGAATTCCTGAATTGAAAAAGCTGCCTGAGCGCAGCGAAACTAGTTTTCGTGAGGAGTCAATTTACGTTTACCAGCAAGGATCTGATCCCCGAGATAGGCACCTTCAGACACTGCGGCGTGTTCTACTACTGCCGGCCGCGTACACTGAGGCCAGTGCGGTAACGCCGACACAGCATACTGGGCGCAAGCTCATGACAGTGAGAAGGTAACACAAGGGGATTCAGTCTATTCGCATCCACGAGTATCGGGACTGCTGGAGTGACAACTACCCAGCATTGAATACCAACAATACTGACGTGTCGACCCCGCGGGTGATAGTGCTGTATTCCACAGTACGGACGCCACCAACTAATATCGGGCATCCAACAGAGAGTGCTAAGCAAGTGGTCTACTTACCTTGGATTACAAACTGTTCAGTATTACATCTCTGGACACTAACATCTTGCACAGCTCTGGACCCTTGTTGGGATTATAATTACTGGCATCCACACCATCCAATCAGGACTCGGTAATTATCTGATGCAGACTTTTTACTTTATTTTTATTTAATTTTTTATTTTTTAGCTTTTATCTCTTTTGCATGCATGCATAGGTACATGTTATGTGTTTGTGAATTGTGATACTTGTATGTTGATTGTTGATTAAAATATTTTTTAGTGTACAGAAGGCGCCTACTGGCTCTCTTTTCTTCTCAAGTGTGGACCCTTAATGGTTTCACGAGTGTTGGTGGAATAATTACTAGTTACCAGCCAGAAAGTGTAACAGTAATGTCGGCGCCGGCGGCTCTGTGCGTCCAAATGAAACAACATAAGAATTGCTCCATATGGTGCCATCTAGTGGCCGCCAGTGTGGTAAGGAGCTTTGTTAGCCTTTTATTATTTAATATGGTATGATGGCGATAATTCATAATCATGGGCGTAAATATAGAGGGTGCAAAGGGGTGCCATTGCTATCGAGCCCAGAGTCTTAGGGGGCCTGGGCCCAGGTTATAAATTTGCATAGGAGTTTCCCAGATTTGTACTATAATTCGGCATCATTTGAACTGTACGCCAATAAAATTTGTTAATCCGATCTGCTCATTGTAATGTGCAGTGTACTATAATGTTACATTATAGGAAATAAGGCATTCTCATGTGGCACAGTATGAAATGGAGGCACTATAGTGTGACATAATAAGAACGGGGGACATTGTATGTCATAATGTGAATTGAGGATACTGTGTGGCATAATGTGTACTGGTAGCCCTACAATGTATCATTATGTAAACTAAGGAACTACAGTACAATGTACTAGTTCCTAGGGCACTGCTTTGGAGAATATTCACTGTTTCACTTTCAAGTTTAATATTACCCAGGGCACTTCTATGGGTATAATATTACCTAGGGCACTGCTATGGGATATAATATTACCTAGGGCACTACTATGGGGTATAATATTACCTTGGGCACTACTACGGAGTATAATAACTAGAGCACTACTCTGGGGTATAATATTAACTAGGGCATTACTATGGTTCAGAAAATTAACTAGGTCCCTATTATGGGGCATGAAAGGGTGGCGGGGGGGGGGGGGGGAGGGGGGGCATTTATTCAGACCTGATCGCAGAGCTGCTTAAAAGCAGAGCCCTGGGATCAGGCAGCTGCCACCTTGCCTGAGTGATATCCTTGCCCGCACAAGCAAATTCCTTTGCAGTCACTCACCAATGAATAATTTTTCCAGTGTGTGTGCAGTCTGTGCGTAGCCCAGGACTTGGCGGCTGCGTCAGAAACAGGCTTTTCGGGGCCTGCAAATTCACAGCCGTCTGATCAAATCTGAATAACCCCCACAGTGGCCCCTTCAAGAAATTGCTATGGTGCCCACAAACTTTTGGTTACGCCCCTGTTATACATCAATCACAAGTTATATATATTTACTAATATGTGTTCCCCTTTATTGGTGGTCATTGTACGAGAGCAGCTACAAAGGTGTTTGTGAAATTTTTGTAAGACAAAAACATATTATACCAAACCTCAAAATTCCTATGACCTCACCACAAATAAACACCATGACCTACCACAAGGGCAGATTTAATATTTATAATTGAATTGTTTTTAAAAAGGAAGAAACACTTTTTGAATTAGCAGCTAAGCGCACTCGGCACCACGTATTTATTTGTTCCCAAATGCAGTGAAATGAGATTAGAAATGCATTACAATCAGGTGTTTGCTATTGACCCATGTAATGCGGATGTTTTAGGAATTTGATACGTCGCGCAGCGTCTTGGAGCAGTTTACCTTTTACTAGTGTGTGTGCTCGCTGGCTATTTATTTATTTTACTTATCTCTGTTTTATGGGAACCATTTGAATGTATTCTTGTATATACTGCAGATATTCTTGTAACGTTCCATTAACGTTTACAGCATATAACAAACTTGTTACCTGGTGCACCAGTGTTTTGCTTTCAAAATCTGCGCGCTGTAGGAGGAAGAGGTCGCAGCTTCTTATTGGCTGCTCAACTTTCTCCCCCTTTTAATCTTCGGGTGTGGTATAGGGTTCCGACAGTCGGGATCCCGACAGCCATTAACCCGGACGTCGGGATTCCGACTGGTCGAACTCAGACAGCATGGTGAGCGCAACTAAACCTCTTGCGGGCTCGCCACGCTGTGGACATGGTGGCTCGCTACGCCAGCCACCTATTCTATGGACCCCCACGAGGGAGAATAGCCGGTGGTCATCGGGAACCCGTCTGTCGGTGTTTTAACAGTCGGGATCCCGACGTCTGGTAAATGACTGTCGGGTGCTCGTCCGACACCCTTAATCTTCCACAGCTAATTTTAATGTGGAAGGCACATGCACATCTAAGGTTGCTCGGAGCAACCTTAGATGTGTGTGGGCATTCTGAAGGAAGTGGGCAAGCAACTAACATCTGGTGATGTCAGATACCCGCCCCTGGTGCCCACGTCACCGGGTGACTTCCATGGAAACCCCAGTGAAACGCTGGGCATTCCCATGGGCGAGTCCAACCCCGGAACGCCCCCACTTCCCCGTACGCAAACAATCCACAATCTGTTTGCCGTGTCCGCACGCACCCGGTGCATGCACGTGCGCAGTAATGTGCATGCACATTGCAAAAACATTGCACTTGCATGCAGATTGGCATGCGCGCGAACGGACCAGAATAAATCACGGTCCCTGCTCACATGTGTAACCCTTTTTATAGAAATGACTTGTCTCTGAGTTCCGTCCACAGTCCCAAAATATACTGACAGGTTAATTGACTCCCGACTTATATGAACCCTAGTGTGTATGTACTGTAAGTGCGTGTACATGGGGGGACTAGTTGGACCCAAGTGTTTGTCTCCGCCTTCATGTTCTGTGTGTCTATTTTAAAATTCGACTTTTTTCATATGTTTTCTTTGAAATGCATGAAGTAAATCTGCTCCTGGTGTCAAAAACAAATGAAATGTCTGGATTGGTTATGGCCTGTGTAATAATGTCCTAAAAACAAGCACGGATACTGGCAAATACATTTATTTTGCATGCAGAACAAATACTTGCTGCTTTTGCTATTTAGATCGTATCTAGGACATCTCTCCCTAATGTAAATCCCGCTGCACATTGGGGGTAATTCAGACCTGACAGCATCCTAGGACACTGTATCAGATCTTTCCCGCCACAATTGGCCTGCTGTGTGACCCATGGGACCTTGCAAGCCGGCAGCTGTAGCGGCTTCCTAGAGGCCGGGAAATCTCTGTCCTAATGACGGAGACCCAGGCCTCGTCTCTCCCATGCAATTGTGGTGACACCCTTCCACTTGGGTGGAAGCCTCGCCCTTCCTGCTCCCAAACAGCATCATACTGTACATTCACTAACTGGTGCTACCCCCCCCCCCCCCCCCTCCCCATTCTGAATCCCAACATGGTCCGCTGTCAAGTTGTGGAGAACTGGTTCCACCAAAGTTAGGCCCTTATTCTGATTGATGCGGACTTTACCGCGTTCTTACGGATCGCGTCTTTATGGCGTCTGCGCATGCGTGGAGAACGCTACGCGCATGTGCCACGCATTGACTCGGTACCAGTTCGGCCAAATCCCGTCCAGAACTGTTCACCGCTATCATTCGGGAAATAGGGGCGTATTATGGGCGTCATGCGGAATGACACATGGGCGTAGTTTCAAAGTGGGCAAAACGGGGCGGAAACATGGGCGGACACGGGGGAGTACACTTATGTTGGGGGGCGTACATTCGGAAACCACTCCGAATGCACGCGATCAAAAAGGGCAGAAATGTGCGGTGTCCACAAGTGTACTATTGCTTTGCGGACACCACTCGTTCATGCGGTAGGCGAACGTACGCCTAATGACTACAACCATTAACACCTGAACCCAATAGAATCTACTCCTTTACTCATTACTCACTAATAGGCCGCTTGTCAGTGCTTTAATTGAAACCATTGCACTTCAATTGCTGTAAGGGTTAATGTGTGCTATGCATGTGTTAGGCATGCTTGTAAGGATATATTGGAATCTAATTGATTCCAATTCCAAATAAGCAGTTTTTTATGAGGATAGGTAATTGAATAAGTGGGTCATGTGATGTATTGCAGAAGATACTTCATAGTGGGTTGTTTGGCGTAAATACTCCGCTTACGTGCGGTAGCACCGCTTGGCTCCCGTTCGGATGCGGTATTCCCGAGCATACTCTGTAATACTCTGTAATACCGTGCCGAAGCTGAGTGTTTCTCCCGCACACGCATGGTTTGTATGTCGTCCGTAAACACGCCCTGTTCTTAAAGAGTGAGTCCGTCCGAATGCGGAGGACACGTGGGCGTTTCTACGGACGATGGCCGCATGCGGCAAAACACCGTGGCGTGCGGACCGCTCCGTAAGAATGCGGGAATTTCCGCACAGATCAGAATAAGGGCCTTAGTCTTGTAGAAGAGCTGTCCGTGGAGTGCAGCCACTTTACCTAACGGACTGTCTCCTTAGTATCCTTAAATCTCCTCTGGTGAAACTTTGGATTTCTAAAAGTTTTTTTTCCCTTCAGCTTTCTGACTGACTGCATAGAAGTCAGACTCTTATGGCTGAGGACAGATGGAGGAAAGAAGCTTGTATATTAAGAATATGTATGGCAATGTAAAACATGCTTTATTTTGACATGATCGGCTTCTTGCTAGTTTCTGAAATTTTTAGCACCTGGAAACCTTAAGTGAAAAATGAAGTGTTCTGTCATGTTGATTTGATAGGGTGTTAATGAAATTGGAAAGCTGCAGAATATTGGGAAGTTACTTACGTTCTAATATCTATTAAACTAAAATCTATGTCTATAAATTTAAAGGAGACCTCCAGTATTTACTTTGGGTTATTGTGGCTATGACGGGAATGTAGATGTTCAACAATGGTGAGAAGCTATGGGGCGTATCTCGCCCATCTGCGGCTTTATCGAAATGCCTCTATAGAACTCAGTGTAGGGTGCTGCTTACCACTAGCAGCACATTATAACTGAAATGTAATAAAATGAAAGGCCGCCTTTGGGGTACATCCGTGCGTCTGAAGACACCACCATCTGTCGCACCATCAGAGCTTGCACCAGCCGGATGGTAGGTCGGTTTTACATCTTATGTGAGTGGTTGAGCACAACAACACGTACAACTCTCCTATGACATGTCCGTGCCTGCGCTAAACTCACCTCCCGGTCACAGTCTGAGATACACTTCGCCTTGTGTACACAAGAAATGGCAACTGCAACGCCAGTGCGATATATAGACGTGTACGCAGAAGATAAAAAGCCCCGCAGTGCATGTGAGCCAGCATCAGGCCCTGTATAGTGTATGATGTGTGTATGTGTGTTATACGCTTCTGTATCCCCTACTGATGTGGGGCAGAAACATTCCCTTCTTCTGAGGGATGCAGTCCGTCTATAGACAGGCCCTACTGTTCTGTGATGCAAGCGCCGTGTCCACATTCATTCTAATTATTGATCTAGTGACTGTCAATAACAATTATTTATCTCCCTTATGATTTCCGTTATACGCACAATAGCGATCATTATACTCAGATGTTCAGCATACACTACAGAGCCCTCTAGTGTCCGGTATATGCTGCAGAGGACGCCCTCTGGTGTCCGGTATATGCTGCAGAGGACGCCCTCTGGTGTCCGGTATATGCTGCAGAGGCCGCCCTCTAGTGTCCGGTATATGCTGCAGAGGCCGCCCTCTGGTGTCCGGTATATGCTGCAGAGGCCGCCCTCTGGTGTCCGGTATATGCTGCAGAGGACGCCCTCTGGTGTCCGGTATATGCTGCAGAGGACGCCCTCTGGTGTCCGGTATATGCTGCAGAGGACGCCCTCTGGTGTCCGGTATATGCTGCAGAGGACGCCCTCTGGTGTCCGGTATATGCTGCAGAGGACGCCCTCTGGTGTCCGGTATATGCTGCAGAGGACGCCCTCTGGTGTCCGGTATATGCTGCAGAGGACGCCCTCTGGTGTCCGGTATATGCTGCAGAGGCCGCCCTCTGTAGTCCGGTATATGCTGCAGAGGGCGCCCTCTGGTGTCCGGTATATGCTGCAGAGAACGTCCTCTGGTATCCGGTATATGCTGCAGAGGACGCCCTCTGGTGTCCGGTATATGCTGCAGAGGACGCCCTCTGGTGTCCGGTATATGCTGCAGAGGACGCCCTCTGGTGTCCGGTATATGCTGCAGAGGCCGCCCTCTGTAGTCCGGTATATGCTGCAGAGGGCGCCCTCTGGTGTCCGGTATATGCTGCAGAGAACGTCCTCTGGTATCCGGTATATGCTGCAGAGGACGCCCTCTGGTGTCCGGTATATGCTGCAGAGGACGCCCTCTGGTGTCCGGTATATGCTGCAGAGGCCGCTCTCTGGTGTCCGGTATATGCTGCAGAGGCCGCCCTCTGGTGTCCGGTATATGCTGCAGAGGCCGCCCTCTGGTGTCCGGTATATGCTGCAGAGGCCGCCCTCTGGTGTCCGGTATATGCTGCAGAGGCCGCCCTCTGTAGTCCGGTATATGCTGCAGAGGGCGCCCTCTGGTGTCCGGTATATGCTGCAGAGGACGCCCTCTGGTGTCCGGTATATGCTGCAGAGGACGCCCTCTGGTGTCCGGTATATGCTGCAGAGGCCGCCCTCTGGTGTCCGGTATATGCTGCAGAGGCCGCCCTCTGGTGTCCGGTATATGCTGCAGAGGACGCCCTCTGGTGTCCGGTATATGCTGCAGAGGACGCCCTCTGGTGTCCGGTATATGCTGCAGAGGACGCCCTCTGGTGTCCGGTATATGCTGCAGAGGACGCCCTCTGGTGTCCGGTATATGCTGCAGAGGACGCCCTCTGGTGTCCGGTATATGCTGCAGAGGACGCCCTCTGGTGTCCGGTATATGCTGCAGAGGACGCCCTCTGGTGTCCGGTATATGCTGCAGAGGGCGCCCTCTGGTGTCCGGTATATGCTGCAGAGGGCGCCCTCTGGTGTCCGGTATATGCTGCAGAGGGCGCCCTCTGGTGTCCGGTATATGCTGCAGAGGCCGCTCTCTGGTGTCCGGTATATGCTGCAGAGGACATCCCCTGGTGTCCGGTATATACTGCAGAGGCCGCCCTCTGGTGTCCGGTATATGCTGCAGAGGCCGCCCTCTGGTGTCCGGTATATGCTGCAGAGGCCGCCCTCTGGTGTCCGGTATATGCTGCAGAGGCCGCCCTCTGGTGTCCGGTATATGCTGCAGAGGCCGCCCTCTGGTGTCCGGTATATGCTGCAGAGGCCGCCCTCTGGTTTCCCGTATATGCTGCAGAGGCCGCCCTCTGGTTTCCCGTATATGCTGCAGAGACACCCCCCTGTTTTGTATTATTCCTGTTTGGCTGAGTGACATTGGCTGGCAAAGAGTTACCTAACAAAAGGAAGGTTGTGCAGCCAATGGCAGCACTGGTTTTGTTTCCCTGTGAATTCCACCAGCAAATAGTAGTTCACTGTATTTATTAATTGGCTGCTGGGGTTTCAGATCTGTATAAATGAGCACGGTCACTTTCTAGGAGCTACATCAGTGTCATCTCGTACGTGATGAATGTCGACATTATGACCGGTCCTGACGCTGGTGAACCAGTGGTGACTTACATGCTCCTGGCGGCTGCAAAGGCTACAGGATTATGGAAGCCCGTAAATCCAGTTTTGGGTCAGACCCCAAGCTGACGGTATTCTGATAATAATCTTACTCACTACCACTAACCATGCCCGCAAGTGCCTAACCCTAATGCCAATATCCTGTCTATGTCGACATTTCACTTGTCTACACATTTGGGGTAAATTTACTTCAGCTTCTAAACATGAAAAAATTATGTTGTTCATAGCAATTAATCAGACTCTGCCTATCATTTCTATGATGCAATAAAGAAGTGGTGGCCAACCCGTCTCTTGCGAGCTACCAGTAGCTCGCCTGAGCAATCCGGGTGGCTCGACCACTGCTCTCTGACCGCCTCCACCTTTACTCTCATCCCTCCGCCTCGATTGAGACACTATAGATCGTATTTGACCTCTAGCATCTGACTGGGAGCACAGCGCAAACACAAACTTACTCCATCGTCTCTCTGTAAAAGAAACCACATGACATGTAAATTCAGCATCCTCAATCTGTAAGAAGCAGATTTATTTAATTTGCAACCATGCTGTCGTTCTTTGCGTTCTTCTGTCCTTAGGAGTTCTCTTTTGTCTTTGGTTTAAGTTTACACTTCTGCCGGGAGTAAACAAGCTGATTGTTGTGGTCCTGCCTCTGGGACGCTGCAGCTGCTCCTACCCTTTTCCCTGCAGACTGTTTTCTACCAAGGAAAAATCGCTGAGGGGGAAAGTAAACAGTGGGCGAGATGAAAACTTAGAAAACTCAGCTCCTGTTTATGAGAACAAGGTGTTTGTGATCATATTCCCCAAGCTCTCGTTCATCTGCAGAGATGGCGAGCGGAGAGGCCTCGCGTGGCATTGCAGAGAAACAACACAACGCAGCCGTTCCAGCTAGTGCGATAGCTGGCGTCCTAACCTAAACAGTTTACGGTCCAGGAACACAGTGTGACAACTGCAGGCCTTCTTCCGCGGCTTCCAGGTTAATCCTCATCTGATTTAAATTAATGGAAAAATCTCGAACACTTGTAAACGTGTTGGGATACATCCACCTCCAGAGACTTACAGCGCTGGTTGCTGTTTGTTTATTATATGTGGGCCAGCGCTTTTTACGATACTCCATAAATTCTCCGGTATGTATAATGCTTGGATTGCAACCACTTTGGGTGGAAAGAGTTGAAGGACAGAGATGAACTCCTCAGTTGCAATGAGTTTGTTTCTCCTAGGCAGCGGAAGCAATGCCATAGAGGGCTTGGGTCACTGACCATAACACGCCCAGGCTTGTTTAGGAGCAAGCAATGTCTATCCATCTATTCTTTTTTTAAAGTGCTCTCTCCGGCTCACCTACACATACGTGCGTTGCTGCATCTCCAAACGTCTCTACTTGCCTGGCGTGGTCGCATCATATGTGGTCAAGACAGTCTGGGCTTTCCCTGACCTGGTCGCATCATATGCAACCGGTGGGAAACAGCCATCAGGCAACAGTTGGACAATGCAGCTGCGCCTCTCAGTGGGCTCTACAGTTCCCTCTGCTTCCTGTGGCACTTCCGCAGTGCCTGGCATGTTGCCGATTACCGCTGGGGAGATGTAAACATACCGGCCTACTTTGTTACCCCATTCTCTGAGAGGGGGCAGCGTGGTAGGCACACAAAGGGTGTGGTGCAGAAAAGTGGGCTGTGTGGGGGCATACCCTCATGATCATGTTATTGTGGTTCCGCCTCTGCTATACAGTGCCAGAAAAGCAGATACTGTATAACAGGGGTGGGGCTAAGATGCAATATATCGCAAAAGGCATCTTCATAGCCCCCTTGGACTGTCCACCTGTACTCTGTTGTGGACAGCTGAGGGGTGGTGTGTGTGTGTGTGTGTGTACTTTCCCACCTTTCTCTGGGACTTGGCGTGCCACCTGATTCTTCGGAGCTTCCCAACTGTTCCAGAAAGATAGGCAACTATTAATTGAAAATGCATTACATAACCCTGTACCCTCGTGTGAGTGTCTGTGCGTGTTTGGACACAGCCACTTACAGCACAATCACTTTAGCCCCTCCCCCTTTGACCTGGCCCCCAGGCATGCCCTCTGTGTTCCACAGACCGCATATCAGTGATATTTTTCTTCACAACTACCTGTGATTGGCCGCTGCCTCCTGTGTGAGTCATGCAATCCACAAAAAACATTTCCTATATAGAACAGACTCTCCTTCTCCAGGCTTATGCACTTTCATAGAGAAGTGGGAGTGGGTACTATCCGCAAATGAACCAATCAGGCATTGATGCATAAGAGCTATTGGGAAATCCCTTGATGGGGTGCCCATTTGAGCCCCAGAGTGCTGATTGGCGCTATAGGATCTTCTGCCATAAACCGTTTCATGTTAAATAGACCCATTGCGCTTTAATGTCATGAGTGAGGTATATGTACTTTTAATCTGCTTCTAACCTATCCTTCTTCAGGACGGTTTTCAATAAAAAATGGGTACTTATGTATTATCTGGGCTCCCATGTTAAATGCACCCCATTTTTTCATACCCCTACTATCCAACTATGCATGGAGTTGATTTTATATAGTGTGGCGAGCGCACGCGGTCTCATAAGAAAAACGGGAGCCCAGATATTACATAAGTACCAAAAAATGTTTATTTTATTATTCAGTTTGGCCCCTCACATTTAATCTTTTTAGATTGTCGCCCTCCTTGTGCGATAATAATTCTAATCAACGCTATTGTAAAGTGCGAGGATTTGTGTCTGGACAACATTAAGCGATACTAGATTTCATGTTTGCACAGAATATTGTGCAGGGTTGCAGTCAATTTAAATAAATGTTGTTCTGCGAAACGGACGTAAGTTGCAGCAGTGAAACGGTTAAATCCCGCCTCTCCATCTGGACAGTCCAAAGACTGTCACAACCTGTAGTAACAGATGGACTGTACAAAGGATGAATTGATAAACAACTGTGGCATTAGGTTGCACAGAGTCAACATACACAAAGCTAATAATTGACAGTCCTAAGATGTCACACCGTGCTAATCCGTCTCGGGGCTTGCCTGCCTTTATATATCAGCAATAGCGTAGATGCAAGTTACGGGGTCACCTGCCGGCTAAGAATAAAGCATAATGTTCGGAATTCTGTAAACAAATTTGCTACGTACCTCTCGCCAGTGGTGTATTAAGATTACGTTGGGCGCCAGTACTATATAGGCATTAACCACACCACTGCAAAGTAACTCCTGCAACACCATCGTGCTGCTGATGTTACTGTCTGAGGAAGCGGATGCATGAAACGCGGCGCAGCTACTGTATATATACACATGATATATATGTTTTTTTTTTACTTCATTTATTCTTTATTTTTATTATAGATGTTCAGGTCCGGATTTACTCAGATCTCAATACGGGATCTTATTGGCTATCGCATGTTTTTGGACCCGATAGCCAAAAACTTTTTAAATACGACCGAATGGACATTCTTTCATTATGTATAGCTAATGACTGGTGAAAAAAGGTTTGGCTGATATACTAAATAATAGGTTGACCATTCATTTTGATCTATGGTCCTCACTAGAGTAAAACTTTTTTCCCTAATGCTCAATGGCCGTTGTGATTTGCTAGTTCCTGTTGTTTGCAGCCAATGGGAAGAGTTGTTTTATGCACTGATTAGTTATCCTACTGAGTGCCGCCTAGCCATTCGCTCTTTTCCTGCCTCTTGGTTGCTCGCATGCCCTGACGAACTAGCCCGCACTACTTGCTCTGAGGAAGTGCTGTTGGTATTTTGTACCTGCACTGTTTACATCACGTATGTAGCTGCGTGTTGCTTATCGCTGGCACCTGATTATTACCGCGGAGACTTTACACATCATTTGTAGTTTCCTCCGATTACAACCAGATTAATGACAGCTAACAAATCACCTTTATCTGTAGACATTGCTAGGGTGATACAAATAAACCTCGCACATACTTGCAGGCAGCAGGCACTCTTACCGTTCGTGGTTCAGCATGTGAGACCAGACAATGTATGGGGAATTACAGTAGTGTTTCTGTAAGCAATATTTAATATGATCATTTATACGGTGACCGCAGCACTGTGCAACCAGTGAGCCGTTATTGAGGCATGCACCGGTGACGTTTATATTGTAATCTGCACATCGCATCATGTGCATGCTTCCGCTAGAAAAGCGGGTCCCAAACTTTTTTTTCTCTCCCGTACCCCTTATCCACAGTACTTGTGGGTGGAGTGGAAGTGAGCGGTATGCATGTCCCTATATTAAGGAGTAGTGGAGGAGTAGTTTGCGTTCAGGAATCGGGTCCCTCTCTGTCTGCCCGTTGGCTGCGTACTGTCTCCGGGTTCCAACTAATGCCTGTAGGATAACTGCCGCTGCTCCCTCCACCCTTATCAGCACGAGGCAGGTGATCACTAATGTCTGAGGGCAGCGCGGGTAGCTACCAGTGGGTTACTGGTTGGGCAAAAGCACGAGGAGACATTGATGCTGCTGCAGACGGAATGTTGGTTCATCTCTTCAGCAATGGGAGACTCCTTCCACCATCTCTTCGGGAGATTTCTATCTCATCTTCTGCTATTACCAATATTATTTTCATGTGTCCCCTACCGGTCTGCAGGGTCCCCACAGGGGTACATGTACCCCAGGTTGGGAATCGCTGCACTAGAACCATTCAGCATACTTGTATGTTTTTGGAGCATGAGAAAAACAATAGCACCAGTGGAAAGCCACTAGAAAGACCCTTTTCTGATTTCCAACCCAATCTCCCAGCACTTCAGAGCATCGATTCTCCATACCATCCATTTACCTATGTTCTGGCGATGAGCAAATTGCAAGATGCTTATAACTACTAGAGAGAGCGCCTACTCATGGTTTTAAGTGTCATTTACTAGACTTTGGGCCATATTCCGTAAAGTAAATAAACAAGTAACTTGAGGGTACATTTTACTTCTAGTGAAGATGAGATGTTGCTCACAGTAACCATTCAGATACCATATACCCTCTTGTATCTGGAACAAACCGTGTAGCCATGCAAGGCGAGATAATGCGTGTATATTGTCTCTGTGCAGGGTAAATACTGGCTGCTTTTGCATGTAGCCCACAGATTTAGTATTATAATGCATTTAAGAACGCACCCACCCAAATCTAACTCTCTGCACATGTTACTTCTGCCCCACCTGCAGTGCAATGTGGTTTTGCCTGTTTTCTTTATTTGTATCCAGCCCTTAATCCATTTTTTTTATTACTTTTTTTTCCTTTCAGCTTTTGCGGTGTCGCTGCCCTGAGTCCTCCAACTGCCATAGACGCCGTGATGGTCAGAACGTCTGAGAACTGCGAAGGCACGATGAGCAAGTTGTTGTGATGCCCATCAGTAAAGCTGGTAAGTTTTTTTTAAACTTTTTAAACGTTTATTCTTAAGTTTCGGACTTGTTTCTGCACTGGCTGTAACTCTTCCCTGAGACGGATACTGGACATCCAGATTGCATAGAGTGGCAGGCGCCTGATTACCGAATGACTGATCCAGCCACATAGATATAACCCACCTGGGCATGAGTTCCAAAAGATGATCTATCTGGAGCGTTGGCCAGGAATAAATCTCGAAATGTTCTTAGTTTTTCATGCCTTTTTTGGGGGGGGGTCTATAAGCAAGATTTAATTCTACTCGCACCTCCATAATCCGTGTGCAGAAATCCGCAGGTGAGACCTATCACACAAAGAACCGGACGATGTAATGGTTAGCATTACTGTCTCACAGCGCTGAGGTCAAGGGGCCGTTTCCTACCATGGCCCTAACTGTGCGGAGTTTGTATATTCTCCCCGTGCTTGCATGAGTTACCTCCGAGTGCTTCGGTTCCTCCCACGCTCCAAAATATACCGGTAGGTTAATTAGCTCCCAAATAAAATGAAAGTGTGTGTATGTAATTGTTCCCTCTATCTGGAGGACTCACAGATGGTGTCTAGGTCATCAATCAATATGGTCAACATGGTGAAAAGGTTGACTCAAGCAATAAGTCGCATGAAAATGATCGGCACATAAAAAGGTCGACCTGAGTTTTAAGGGATTTTAGTTTAACTTTTTTAGAACGTCTTCATACTTCACCAATCCCAATCGGACTCCGTGTAGATGGTTAAATGTTGCACTGGCAAGCGGAGTGGTACCCCACATTGGGGGGGTGGGTCCTCTCGCACATTGCCACCAAAAAAGTGAAAAACTTCCGTTGACCTTTTCTGTTTTAACTCTTGCTTGTGTTGACCTTTTTCAAGTGTTGACATTGTGCATGTTGACCTTTATGGGGTCACCCTAGACATTGTTACCCTGCTATACCACACCCCATGTGAAGTTAGCTGGTTACATGTATTGACCCAATGTTCCTTCAAACTCCGTAGAGTAGCATCTTGTATGGAGCGATATTTGGCTCCCGTAAAATACACCAGTATTTGGGCAGCCGAACGTCATGGGCACCACATTGCCGAGAATTACAACTCCCCATACTGTGCTACCTACAAATCACTAGCCGCATTTTACCAATATTATTTTGCACACTATGTGTATAATTTATTGTTATCCATTAGATTTCTTTTTGTAAGACATTAATTTTATTGAAGCCGACCAAAAAAAACAAACCTTGATTAAAGTGCAATATTGGTTACATACATCAAAGGGAACAAATCCATTGGGTTTTCAAAATGAAGTTTCGTATTTTTAGTCCTCTGCAATGTAATACACAAGAATAATCACAATGACTCAGGACTATTGCTGTCCATTGTTTTGTTTTCGCTGAACAAATAAGGACCACAGACCCCTTTCATCAATGCATTGCTTAGTAATTATCAGGGCAATAAATAGGCACGCAAGGACCCGCTCACCTAGGGTGCAAGGCCGAGAGGTTAAGTTTAAGCTAAACATTTTAGCTTAAACAAAAATGAGTAACATGGGAAAGGGGGGGGGGGTCTATATGAATTTCACAAGTTATACATATTTCTGTGCATTATTGCGTTCTCGCCTCTGCTGCGTGGGTTGAGCTGATTCTATAACTGCAGGTGTGAGATTGTCTTTAGAGAAACCGCTTCTTCTCCTCTACATTACTCCTTAAGTACTCTTGAGATACAAAGCATTAGGCTTCGAAACTCATCTATTCTCCCGTACCTCAAAGTATCACTTATTTGTGATGAGTTCAGCGGCAACACTAAGAGGCTGCTTATTGGAAGTACTCCCCTCTCAAGATAAGGGTGAGGAAGAATTCTTATTTTAAGGAGACACTTGCCATTAACTTGCGGGGGACGAAGTGTAGCAACTCTCATTGTCTTTAAAGAGGACCTGTAAAGTCTATGGGGGTTATTCAATCTCGTTTCCAACAGTTTGAAATTCTGACCAGTTTGACAGTTGGTATTCAATCTTCCGACTGTCGGAAACGTTCTGACAGTTTGAATTGAATTGTCTATGAATTGTCCAAAAACGCAGTGGATTCGGCAATCTAATGGACGTTTTCGACAATGCAGGTTCAACCTTATAAAAAGTCTACTCTGCATGGCTTCAATGCGGCTGAAAAAACGATTTTTACAGAAGCATGTGCTTAATAAAATTTCGCATTTGCTGTTTAGTAAATTAGGCCGAATACAGATCGTACATTCCAGGAACAATTTTGCCAATATGTACTGATCATAATTGCCGTCCTGTGACAGCGAGGATTCCTCCGGAACACTGAATAGGGCGAGTGGCCGGCGAGGGGGTTAAACAGCGAGGATCGCTGGTTTTCCAATATCCTCGCTGTTTAACCTCCTCTCCGGCCGCTCGCCGCGGCATTGAATATGGCACCAAGTGTAGGCTGCAGGTTGGGAGTCTTGGCTTTGGCGTTAAGGGGGTTAGGTTTAGGTACTAGCAGGGAGGGTATGGGAGGCTGGCATCTATATTCTGACCAACAGACCCCATGCAGTTCACATTTTCCATGTCGCTCAGAAGGCATCACCAACTGTAAAATTTTAAACATTCACAGGTGACCTGAAAAATGACAACGATGTGGAGTCCCATGGAGCGAGTTTAAGAACCCGTGTTGTAGACTCTAGTGCTGATTTTGCACTACTAGTATGCCTTAGAATCTTTTCTCCTTATTTGCATACTAGTGCCACTGACATTGAGTGGCCACAAATGCAAGAAAGGATAGCCGGCAGAATAAGATCCCTGCAATTTGTTTCTTGAACCTATAACAGGCATGATATGTAGTTAGTTTATATATACGGAATCCTAAAATGTGATTTCTACATGGTTTTCCTTCACTGGTCTTGGTAATGTCACGCATCTGGCTTGCTAACAAACTGTGTCATTTGGCAGGCCTTTAACGTTATGTGTAAATAAGATTCACCTGTTGCTGCTTAACAAAAATTTGTTTACCCAGAGGACACATTGTCTTCATTCATTTGTTCACAATAATCTCTTGAAGATTAACCTGGGATGTTTTCTTGTCAAAATAGCTAGTGAACCCTGTTACTGTACAATTGCTGCAACTGCGTAGGACCTTCCATTCACAGAACCGCGACTAAGCATTGCTTAAGGGACACGGTCATCAAACGGTCCCCTGATTTAAGCTGTGTAGTATTAGTCTGTTTCTTACATCCAATTTTGCACAAAGCCTAACGTTTTGGTGTCTGACAACAAATATCTCCTAGTGCAGTTTAATAGCGGTATTCTATCTCGACCGCTATTTCCGCCGGACGTCGCCTATTCAGTGCTGCAGTTTCAGACAGCATTGCAGGCAGAATATGACAAAACAGATAAGACTTTAAAACAAGACTGATCTGTTTTGTCAGAAATGGCTGAAAATTGTTGAATTCGCGTCCAGTTCCTAACAATCTGCGACCGTTTTCGCTGACAGGCCCACTCTCCGAAATGCGAGGTCCGGAGCGTTGAGTTCTGGCTGTCGAGTTGCAGTCAAGCTGACCTTAAACTGAATCGGTGGGACCATCCCATCGTACACAACAGCTGGTGAGTCACACGATGGCCAGGCCGGATCTAGAACATTCTGTAAAATGATGGAGAGTCAATGCTCCCGGTAACATCGCCTGTAGTAGGTTTAATGAAAAAAAACTCCATTGTCTGTTGGCTGAATGAATCCTCTTCCGGTCCCTTTCCTTTCGGCACTCACACCATTATACCTGTGCGCTGCGCAATACAATATAAACATCTCTAGAACAAATTTAGGTGAGCAAACAGATCCTAATTATTCCCAAATGTGTGCCAGTCTTTTTAAGCCAAACTATGATCTAATTTTGTCCTGTTTATCGGATAGTCTCCTATTTTACCCTTCTTATATTATTATTTTTCCCCCATTTCTTCCTGTAGCTTTGACTTTGCGTCACAATGGCTGCATTCAGCTTTAGAACTTTAGTTGCAAACAGTCGTAGCTGTTAGACTTGGCTTGTGGTGTTTTAAGTAAAGCTACATCATTGTATTTAAACCACCTGGGCATTGAGAGCACTCACAGGAAACTGTTGCATTGCCCATGATTGGCCGGTCTGTGACACCTGACGTTGCCGAACAAGTGGCTTAAACTACGTGGTCTAGGCTCTGGATTCCAGCTGAACTGGGAAAGGGTATTGGTGACCCGTAGCTCAGTGGTCCGGGCCATCAGGCATAAGGCGTGCTGTTGGTAGGTTACTGATCAGAGATCTGTTGGCTAGCTGATGGTCCTAGCTGCAAGTATCTAACTTTTTCTGCTAATTGGATGACTTTTATATAACCTCTAAGCTGAAACCTTATATAAAGTTTTTCTTTTGGGCCCTGATACTATATGCAGATGCCAGATTACACGTTCACATCAATTTGCTAAATAGCCGCAAGGCTTTTCTGCCAACCTAGCGCTGCTAATATTTAAAATGCTGTTATTGATTTTTTTCCTTTTTTTTTTTTTTGACGACGTGTAAATTGTAAATGCCTTAACCCAGCACAACAACGAGGATGGGTGTGGACGGGTGCAAAGAGTTGCATTGATTTGCCATATTTCAATAGCAATTCAGATCAAGTCATGACCTAAAAATGCAATTTCTAAGCCATTATTGGCGCATACTGATTTGCTAAATGGTTTCAATAAATATTATACTGGAACGTCCTTTTTTCTAAAACCGAAGTGTAATCTGATTTTGCAGTAACAATAAGACTTTTAGTGTAAAATGGTAATATTTTTGCAATGTGACCACTGTTAAGTGGGTCATGAACATATTATTAATCTGAATTAGGGTTGTAAGCGCTGCGCTGTTAATATAATAGATCTAGCATGTAAAACCCATACGATAAACCGTATGCAATAATATTTAGACACCTAAACCATATATTTCACATTCACAGTGCTTAAACGCGGTGCTAGGGAAAATAATCTTTAAAAGGTACAAAAAGTACATTGTGTTCCCGGCAAAATATTCAAAAACCATTTGAATGGTGAAAAAAATACTTTTTACGGTATGTGAAGGATAAATTATTGCTGGCAATACTAAATGAATCATGTTTGCAGTTTTTATTGTGTGTGTGTGTGTGTGTGTGTGTGTGTGTGTGTGAGTGTGTGTGTGTGTGTGTGTGTGAAAGACACTGCAAATTCGAATCCGGTATCTTAGCTGATGTACCGCGATGATGGGTCAGATTCCGTTCTGGTTGCTCAACGCTGCTGCTTCCCGATACACAGCAGGAAGTGCCCGGTATAAAGCGACTCCTCCTGCATGCGGTTCTGATCCAGTGATGCGTTTGAGGACAGCAGCATTTGGATCACTTGTGACTCCCCCAAAGCAGAGATGACACTTTGTGACATGGGCAACAGATCTCTCTGTGGACTGGTTCTTTTCTTATCATCTGGAAGATCTAGTTTAATCCACAATTATTAGATATAATAATTGAAGGTAAGGCTTGGCTTCCATGAACAGTGTCCAGTTGTGTTTTTTTACAGCCTGATTGGCCAGTAATGCGGAAAGTCACTGTTGTTGGCCAATAGCCCCAGGGAGCAACACTCAACTGTCTCTACAATTTTCCATTTTTTTGCTATATAGCCCCTATTTTTTATCATTGATTATCATAAATTGTGCTTTTTAAGATTTGTGATTAATAGTGTTCTGCATCCTTATTTAAACTGTTGAGAGTGACCGGTTAGCATTGCGCTCTGTGCCTGCCCCATCCCCTCAACCCTTGACGTTATCATTAATCCCCGTCCATGTTGAAACCTGCGAGTGACTATCTATGGTAGCTAATGAAGTAGTTGATGACCATCAATGCTTTCACCCACCAATGGTCATCCCTGATCTTTCATTGACTGGCTTGTGGTCCAATCAGGACCTGTGCCAGCATTAACCCATTGTTGTTTGGTAACCATCGATGGTTGTGGACAACCCTATTCCAAAGATGCTCAAGGCCATTTCACAGACTGCAGCATGGCCTACAAACCAAAAACAGATCCTACAGAGCAGCGAATGCTTGCACTCCGAGTCACAGCCCTGGAGTGATGACTTTGAGACTTATTTTTGCTTCAAACCGCTCCAGGGCTGTTTCTTAACTTATTTATTTTGTTTTTCAAATGTGATTTTTATTTAATACAAACGCCCGGCAGCTCGGGGCTCCGTTACTGTCTCCTGAACAAAGTGGCATTATAGTCCCTTGCAGTGCGCTCAGAAATGGGTTCAGCAATGTGGATTGATAGAGTGGGCGCCAATTGTTATGTTAAAGCCCTATTTTTCATAAAATGTATATTATATAATGTCTAAAGCTTGCCCTGGAATTGTATAGAATGTCTGCTTTTCACCCTTTCTCCGTAACCCATATACATAACGCCCACTTAACAGTACATTTTATTATAGGAATGCAAGGTGGAAATACACGGGACAATGGGAATAATTGGAACGAAGGCACTAACAAGTTGTTCATCCTTGAATGGTGAAATTGGTGCTGCGTATGCGTTAAATAATCACACATGCACAATAAATTTACTAAAAACGCAGAACAAATCAAAATTATGGCTGGTATTAAAAAAAAAATGTAAATTCGTAAAGGGCTCATAACAACTTGTATTTCCCTGAGATGCAGTTATCTAAATGCATTTCTGTATTACACACTGCTTCCACATATAATATTGTTATAAATGACCCTTCATTTCTGGAGCCCTCTGGGTATTTTAAACCCTGTTTATAAGTATTTGATCATCCTTAATCTCATTTAAACTTTAGAATGAAAATAATGGTCCATTTACTGTCCAGAGCTGTAAATCACCAGCCGCCTTCAAAAATGCACAACCCTCAAACTTTCGGGCTTTGAAAGTTTCTATAAAACGTAATTTTTAACAATTTAATAAACTCCTAGCGTTTCACCTCCCCTCCCTGTCGTGTTTTCAGCATCTTATTTTGCGAGCATCGGTCTTTTTCATACAAAAGAGAGAACGTTTTGATGCGAGCTTATCTCATAAAAGATGAGGGGCGATCCAATAAAGGAATATGAGGGCTTTCGGGGCTGCCTATCAGCGCAATATTGATAAAGGCAACGTCAACGTCCGTGGAATTGCCTGACGTAGAGTTGGCCTCTTGCATTGTGTTTTTTTTTTATTAGTGTTTTTTTATTTTTCGCTCTTCCCTTAACCCTCGCTAACGTTCTGTAATTGCCTGATTTTTTAGTTCCGTCCGTTCTGCATAGCTAATTGGCTCGTTGGCAGCCTGGCCATTGTCTGAACTGATGATGATCAGAAATTAACATGACATTTGTTGGTGGTAATGGAATATATTAGCAATGTAATTCACATGTGTAAGAGAGGGTCCGTCATCCCTCCCGCCCCCCCCCCCCAACAAGAGACGGGTGAAATGATGAAATTTTCCCAGCAGGGGCCTCGCAGCGGTCGCTAGACAATTTCAACATCAAATTTAGTTTTTAAATTCTTCAGACAAAGCTTGAATGCATAGCAATTAATTAGTACAAATGTCAATTAGAAATCTTCCAAATATTTTGGAAGATTAAACTTCAATTAAAATGATTACGTTTAAACAAAGACGATACAACATTGCTTTAATGAGTTCTTCTAAAGGTGACAGTAGTAATTCATTGATGAGAGGAGAATCGGTTCATTCCTCCCGCTGTTATTTCAAACTCTCTCGATTATGTCAATTAATAAATAAACGACTCTCTCTTTTGGTCAAGCCTTGCATTGGGTCCTGTTCTTCACTAGTGGTTTTGAAGTGTACCCGGTACAGTTATAATTGGATCATTTTTGTTTTTTGAGCTCCGAAACAATTGTCTTCAACATGAAGCTAATGGAACAGACATTAGCTGAGGCATGTGATGCTTTGTGCCTCATAAATGGCCAACTACCAGTGAATTGATAAGCGGAGTCCTGTTCCATCAGAAAAAATAACTGTCTCCAGTTTGATTCACTTTTAGATCATGACGTCTTTATTACAGTTGATCTGATCTATTAATAGGCTGGTAAGGCTGCAGCCTAGGGTGTTGAGGCCTGGGAGGGTGTTGCCACGCACTAAACTAAAGGAAGTTTATTAAAGACATCCTTATTCCACACAAGTCTTACAGATCATGGACCAGATGCACTAAGCTTCAAAGGTGATAAAATGGAGAGTGATTAACAGCCAGCCAATCAGCTCCTGCCTAACATGCCACAGACTGTGTTTGGAAAATGTCAGGCAGGAGCTGATTGGCTGGCTGTTTATCACTCTCCATTTTATCACTTTTGAAGCTTAGTGCATCTGGCCCTATAGCTGCTGCCGCGTTTGAGGGGGGCTTCTGCATTTCACCTTTTATATCCCAATGGCCGGAACCTCCCCAGGGATGGGATTTGGTCACTAGGTTGACAATAAAAAGGTTGACATTCAATAAGTCGATCACTATTGGCCAACAGACCATAGGTAGACACATATGGAGAAGGTCAACATGGTCAATAGGATGTGAGGGCCCGCTGTACACTTATACGATGTCCATGTTGATGTATGTTGACATAGACACAAAGAAAATGAAAACCCAAGCATGGCGAGTAGATCGAGGCACCTGGCCCAAGCATGGCGAGTGGAGCGAGGCACCTGGCCCAAGCATGGCGAGTGGAGCGAGGCACCTGGCTCAAGCATGGCGAGTGGAGCGAGGCACCTGGCCCAAGCATGGCGAGTGGAGCGAGGCACCTGGCCCAAGCATGGTGAGTGGAGCGAGGCACCTGGCTCAGATTGAAAAGTGAAGTAAGCCATGTTGAACTTTTGTAGGCACCTAAGTGCCTCAGCCATAAATCGAATCATATGCCATCTAGGTGGCGCTGTTTTACTGAAATCCATGGGAAGAGCTCACATTGCCTCCAAAGCAGAATCAATATGGTGCTAGAGCACAATGACCTTGGACCTGATTCATTTAAGGGTTAAATATGCTAAAACCTCTAAGAATGAAGAGATGATGTTGCCCGTAGCAACCAATCAGATTCTGTCAATCATTTCTCTATTGTAACCTAGAAAATGATAGATAGAATCTGGTTGTTATGGGAAATATTTTTCTTTTTATCTGTAGAATGTCAGCCGACATGGTTTTTCTGGGCTCCCGTTCACCTGGAGGAATTTAGTCCACCAAGGTCTGTATGCACTTTGCACCCATCTTAATGGCTTCGTACATTTTCCTAACATTAACTCTGAAGGTGATAGAAGCGGTCAGTGTAGAACGCTAGCTCTTAGACCAGCTAGATCTGCTGGCCTGGTTCTTTCGACATGACTTAAAAAAAAAAAGAAAAAACACCAGTGGCCTGATTCGGAGGGTGGCGCTGTTTCACTTAATTTGCAAATGGCAGATGTTTTGTATGCGGCGCATGTGTCTAAGCCTGCAGTATTTTTGTGGCAGTGGTGGTTGCAGTGTGGCTTTTAGGCAACATTTGATTGAAAGGCTGCAACCGTTTGAGGGTGGCCGGGTGGAGTAAAGTTTGAATACAAATGTGCAGCGGTCATCATAGCCAGCTACTGCCTCCCTGGCCTTGGAAGCTCAGAAATTGCTCTTAGTCAGTGGCGGCTCCAGAGGAGGTGCAGCAGCACAGTTCAGAATTCAAATAGGAGAGCCACACCAACTGCCATTCCTAACTGACTCACTGGCAGGGTGTGTAGCTCCCCTATTTGAATTTTAGACTGCTTCAGCCCCACCTCTGGAGCTGCCACTGGTCTTCGTTGCGGCAGGTCCGATGATCCGATCAATGTTCCAATGCTGATCCAGTATTGCGTCATGCAGCGGATCTGAGAAACGAGCTTATTACAAAAGAAGACTCACCTGGCATATGCATATGGTCAGATCCACAGCGACCGAAGTGGCAACACCAGACGATTTGCGTCTAGGTTAGGTCTGTTTCTGGATAAAATAAGAAACAAAAGAACCTTACTCTCATTTCTTGCTGTACTATGTAAGCCATCGGCCTGTTGTAGTCATCTAAGCGGGAGCCCAGCGCTCCTGTTATTTACTGTCAGTTACCGCTTTTGACCTTTTTAAAATGTGCTTTTGAGTTAGCGGAGTAATTAGGAGTTTGTGGTTATACAGTGTATTTACTGAGACACAACACATTTTAAGAGTTTGCAAATGGCGTGAAAATAATTGAGCGTGTACGGATTGAGAAGGTGTAATGTCATCTATAGAAACAGCGCTTTTATGGCTAGGCTGAATAATTAAGCAGAGTTGCTTATTGCAATTGTAATTGATTCAGATGTTATGATGCTGAATGCGTTCTGTGGTGTTGCTGAATTGTTCTCCCTATAAATCTATAATTAACCAATCTCTCAGTTCTGTGCGGTTCTCCACGGAACTCCACGGTCATGGGTGCCTTATGAGAGAGGGTATACAAGCAATTTTCCCCAGGATGCAAACCGCATATCCTGTTGCCGCCGAACAGATGTTTTAACCCTTTGAATGCCATCTCTCACCGCAATGTTGGTGCTCAAAGGGTTAAAATGTCTGTTCAGTGGCAACAGGATATGCTGTTTGTATCCTGTGGAGCGGATATGCAGGGTGTGTTCCAGGCCTAATGGTACCCATAGGTCTGCATTGGGGAACACACCTTGTTTACAAAGATGGGTCATGTTACTTGTTGCCTCAGTGAGTGGGCAGTTGGGGGAGAATGGTAATAAGCAATGCCCTGTGGGGGTTATAGATTAGAGGGAAGGTTAATGCTGACCTACCATAGCCCTGCCAGTCACTGTGTACCCAGTTTAGTCTTCCTCCTTACAGTCAGCAAGGTAGTCATTGCACAGGATTGCAGCATTGTGCTTTGAGTGGCCATTTGCAATGAACTCCAGATCTGTAATTTTTTTATTGAATGACTAACCTTGGTCTTAAAGAGTGCTGGGCTGCAGTGTGGTTAGGGAGGTGCTTGAAGTACTATTTTTTTTTTTCCTGTATTTTATTCTAAGGGTGCATGGCCACGCCTTTTACAATTAGACCATGCCCCCTGAATAGTACCTGGGTCCGGACAGGCTCTCCACTGCCCTGGACATTACACTGTTAGGTGGTAAGTGGCTACATCCTATGAATCACCATGACAGAAGACCGACACTGAGCACTAGAGGGAGTAAACTCTTACAGCGGGTGGTATGCACAGCTGAGCATGGAGACAAGTTGTAAGTGACTGGCTATCTTAAGCCCCATACACATAAGAGGCTATAGTAAAAGATATAAATCAGGCCACAAAATCGGGGCCTGCGAGCATTTCACACGCACGCGCGTCCCATTCTCAATGTTTTTACATATTGATGGTCATCCATTTTCTTTTATTGATTGTCCTGTGGGCTTAAAAAAAAAAAATGGGGGTGGGGCTTTGCGGGTGTCAGGGGCGGAGCTATGCTCCGTGTCCCGGCACCTTGGGGGAAAAGCAAAAAGGAAACTATTCGTTTAAGCTTGACCAAATGGTTATCCCCCATCGATGGCAAAACTTTTCGACATCGACCATAAACCATCAATGTTTTCTAATCACCGATGGTCGATTGCCATCCCTAGTGTGCTGTTCCCACAGTATCTGGGTCTAGGCAAGTATGGTGCCTGAGTTGTACAATCATTATTGTAGTAGAAGTACAACCACAAAGTTTCATTTGTTTTTGGAAGTGGTCACCAGTTGCTTGCAGATCAGTGCACGATTTTGGTTCATTTACAGCCTTCCAGTATTATTCGTTCGCATGTTTGTAGAGATAAAACGAACATGCTTTTCTTATTTGTGGACGCCGCTAGTAAATTTCATTCATATTGTGCTCGCTTCTCCCACAGGGCGAGATCTGCCAAAAGGCAATGAAGCACACCCTTACATGATGAAAGGCCATAAAACGGAGCTCGTACACGCTCTTCCAGATGTACTCTTAATTTCACCATAAAATGTAAAAACACTTACATGGGCTCGTATTAGATCACACCCGATAAAGGCAGGCGGACAACCTCAGGAATGGAGGAGTGGGACCAGCGATCTAAAATGTTAAACGTGGAAGGATTATTTTAGAAGCTTTGGCTGAATCCTCTAGAAACTTCTGTAAGCTTTTTGACTCCCTTTTTTAAAACTTTTTTTTTCTTCTTCCAAACCATCAGTAAATGTACTGAATTTAGTAACGCTTATGTTCCTCCCATTCCCCAATCTACACGAGATATCTGCTATCTTACTGACATATGTAGTAGAGATCAATGCACGTTTTTCTAGCTCTCCTAAAACTTCTGGCAGTTTTGTTAACCCTGTGATTGCCAAGCGAATTTATCAAAATCGGTGTGAAAATTGCCAAGCAACCCGGTGCTTTCGGTTTGATGGTAAAGGTATTTGCAATTGTCGAGAAACCAGCCTTGGTCATTCCAGAGCAGTTACAAGCAGTTTTCCCGTGAGCTTTTACGGAAATAGACATGACTCGTGGATCATCGTGGCCCTTACCCCTTTCTGCCCGATGTAGAAATGCTAGAGCAGTGGTTCTCCCCAACAATGCACGTTTTCCGGGTCACCCCGCAGGTGCACTCATTATTCACTGACACATTTAAAAAAATCACAGGTAGAGCTAATTATTTCACCTGTGATTCTGTGTGGAGACCTGGAAAACATGAACTGTTGGGGGGGTCCTGAGGACCAAGGTTGAAAACCACTGTGCTAGAGTATTCTGTAAATTATCGGGTGATCCAGCACCATTTTAAAACTGTTATTGGTGGAAAAGGAACTATGTAGTTCTGGTCTACCTATGTTACAAGACTTTAGCGTTCTTTTGCCTTAATTTGTGGACAGGCTATTTACATCTGTGCTTGAGCTCCTTGCACCCCCAACACTACAGCCACCTGCTTACATTGGACATCATTTATTTGTACTTGTTACTTATTATAAACCTTTATAACCATTTGCTAAGTAAGGAGTGGATTGATTCATATTACGCCATGTGAGTTGCAGTGGGGGTAGGCACTATGGTGCCCAATCACATCTGCGATGGTGTTTTGTTGTACACGGAAAACTTGGACGTGAGTGTACACGGGTTGTAAATAAGCCTGATCTATTAATGGGCTTGTACATAGTGTTTCCGCTGTAATTCACCTTACTGCGTTAGTATGTGAGCTATGAGCAGGGCCCTCCTGCCTCATCTACTGCTTTTGCTCACCTCCTACACTCCTCTCCCCCTCCTCGGGCTCGCTGTCTAGGACTCCACCCCTTCTTTGTTTGGCGCCACTTATTTTGGCTACCTGTTTGCTGCCCACTAGCCAGCTGGTACTGGTATCCGCTGCAGTTATATTCCCCCTTCTGCCACTTTGCATCTGCAGCTGTGCTGTGCGTCAGTGTTAATTATATACGGTCTTGTACTATGTTACCATGTAATGTGTTATTGTTACCCTCTGCACAATGCTGCTGATCGCAGGGGGCACCCTAAAAATCAAGTTTAATACTAACCCAAGGTGAATGGAACGCCTCCTGCTAGCTCCTGGTGGTCGCATTGTAACGGTCTACCGAGATGTATTTGAAGACCGTATCATTGTACACGTGCAGGAGACAGATGCAGACTTTGGGGGTAATTTCTAGTTCTCTCGCTTTATAGCAAGTTTGGCCCTGTCCCGATGTTTTGGGGACTGCGCAAGGTCTCTTATGCGCATGTGCAGCTACCCTTTGCGAATGGCTTCGGCGACTTGCATAGCCTCTGAGCCGTTCTCAAACATCTGGGCGGACGGCGGCAGGGATGGGGCCCACCGCCCACCCATAGGAACACCCAACGTTTTATGGGCGTCCCTATGAAAATGTTGGGCGTTTCCATGGGTACGCGGGCGGGCCGATGCCTACCGGGGGCTGGCGGCTGATGTCACAGGACGTCAGCTGCTTACCCCATCTTCGTCCAAGCGCATGCAAATAAAAGTCAGTTTCCACACCGACCATTAGTTTTAGTTACACATCCTCCCATATGGTACCGAGGGGAATCGGGGACAGGGGGGGGGGGAGAATTCGGCGGGGCATCTCACGTGCTCGGTAAGCTTTGCTACTGGCGCAAATAATCAAATTTTCAGTGTTTTTAAAATTAATTGGGGAAAAACCCCTTTTAAATCTCTAATTCCATTTAAAGGAACAATCACGATATTGACGACAAAGGAACCTTCCGGCATCTTGTTGTCATCCACAGATAACACGTAGATGGTTCATGGCGCAGACCGATTCACGGTAGCTGGAGATATACAGTAAACCGCTGCTAACTCGGAAATAAATCCCTCTGTGTTCTCCGGAGAGCTGACATTACTTTTTGTTCTGTCACACAGTAAGACATGGGGGACCGGGCCCGCTCGGCTGAAAAACAGCTTTATTTATTTACACCGAGCCATTTCTTACTTATGATACATTTATCTGTTCCCACAAGACAATTTGATAATGTATGTTTCTTGTCCTTCATAGAGATAAGTATCGTCCTGAGCTTTCAAGCGTTCATTTGTCTCCTCGCTGTTCATAGTTTATCACCAGAGATCGCTTTCCTTGTTGTACCGTTTGGGGTTTCGGCAGAATATAGTTATTTCCTGAGACAAAATGACAACATTAATTCTGGCTGTCTGCTATGGAGTTGGGGAAAAAATGTTCTCTTTCGGTTTGAAACACAGGGACTGCTTTAATAGATTTCATGTCTGAAGACGTTTACAGGCTATGGTAGGCAGGATAGGAGTAGAGAAAGAGGTTAGGAGGAGTTTTGAGTGGGTTTTGAGGGAGCGCTTGAAGGAGGTAAGGGAGGTTGTTCCAGTGCAGGGGGGCAGCGCGAGAGAAGTCAGTGAGCTTTGGTAATGACTGTTTTACTACCATCAGATAATGGCGTCGGTAGCACCACTGAAATTTTAAGTAAGAAAATATCGGGCAGGAAGGAACCCGGGAACCGCACTCGCTGTCCACTCACCCATCACTTCCTGGCACATCGATGAGGACGGTCTTATGCTGAAAGGACTGTGCTCATGTCACAAATAAAGCTGAGAGGTTTTGAAGCCTCAGATCAAGATCAGTTTATAAACTGATTCAATCAGTGATTTAATTGGATGGAATCCCCTCACATTCCTATTGGATGAAGTTGTGGTGGCTCTGTTCTGTTGCCCTGCTTCACCAGTAGGAAAGTCTTCTCCTGCAAAACTAGGTGGGAGATTTAGCAAACTTTATTAAAGAATGTGAGGATATAATGGTAGCTTGGGAGACGGGGTGTGATTTTAAATTTGGGGTTAATTTATTATACAGATATAAGCCAAAACTCCAGAGAACAGCTTTCACTGCTTTTTGTGCTGTTTGTTTAATCAATTTTACTAAGGGGTTGATTCCACAGAAATTAAAGTTTTTCTCCATCCATAAGATAATTCAACAGTATCCATTGTTTCGAAGAGTGCCAAGTGCTCACAAAAAAACCCCATCATTATTTATAGTGGTGGACTGATAGGGCAGTTGGGCAGTTGGGCCTTGTTTTTTATTATTTGTTATTATTTACTGCATTGTACTTACTCAAGTTGAAACGAAAGATGTTTTAATGTAAACATACATAATGATAGTTACCATAGTCACCAGTTATAAAATGGACCTGGTCATCTGAGAAATATCGGATTGGATGGCAATGGGGGTGTCTGCAATCCTTTTATCCCCTTTGGCAGCCACTTCCGTTCTTGCAACTGCCATTCACAAATTTTCCAGAAGAGGTCCTCGCTACAAGTGCGTAATGGGGACGGCTGCATGTTGCTTTACCACAAGATGAAATAGTCTAATTTTGGGCACACACACACTACAGTTATTTATTTACAGTTTCTTATATAGCGCAGCAGATTCCATTGCGTACTGGGCACATCAGCCAGTTATCTGGCTGATGTGCCCAGTAACGGCGGATTGCCCAGTCAATTGAGCAGTGTATGTGGGTGACCAATCAGGAAATATCAATCGGTCAGGTGTGCTGGATCATCCAGCATGTCCGTCTTAAATCTGGCCTCGTCAGGCAGTGCATACGCTGATACCGCCAAACGATAGACATTGAAGAAATTGGGAAAACGCACCAGAGGCAGATACACTCTGAGATATGTCCGTGTTTGCCCACAATATCAGCAGGCTGCCAGATTAAATGTATATCGGCCTGCCATGCGTTTTATCTGGACGTGTATTCAAGTCGATTCTGGATAGGCATCGTACTCCCATTTGACCTGGGACATTCCTTTAACTGTGTTATTTCCCATTTTTATATCCCTGTGCCTGAAACAGGATCCTTCTCGAAATGTCTTCTAAACGGTAAATGGTATTATTTAGGGCATTAGAACTGTAATAATTCTTTACTCATTCTGGAACCCAATTTCCGTTCCAGCAAATCTTTGAACCGTGATTAATCAGTTCTATTTATAAACGTTACTTGAGCTGGTCCAATAATTTGCAGTTTAATGAAGTAACACCTTTGCAGGTTCTATTTGGCAGGGGTGGGGGGAGAAGTGTGTGCCAGGATCTGGATTTGTGAACGCACGTGTGTGCGCGCCAGCTTCCAAAAACAGCCCTGCATGGAGCGAAATGTTTCTTTTAGTGTCCCTTATGCCTTCCAGGCACCTGTTTATTTTGAACGCAGCAGATTTTTAATTTCCTAACATCCGCCGCCTTCTCTCCACATCCCAAATATTTTTTTTGGGCAGTTGTGCCTTGTTTTTATTATTTATTATTATTATTTGCTGGACTGTACTTGTAAAGGTGAAACGAAAGATGTTTGAACGTAAATATTATAAAACAACATCATTAAGTGAAAACTGGCGAGCCAATCGCTTTCAGTTCTTCTTTCTTTTCAGCATTGATCTGTGACTATTTAATTGTAGCCCAGATTTAACCCTTCCAGGTCCAACGTCTAGTCAGGCTCAATCGCCCTAGCGCTAGATCCAATGGTGAGCCACTTTAAAATAAGACTATTGACATCATTCAACAGTCAATGTAGACCATTTTTGAATAAAAAAAAAAAAATTAATTTAAACATTTGAACCAGACTGTTTGAATTGCAAAAGAATAATTGGACTGCAAAGGGTAAGGCCTAATTCAGACCCGATCGGAGGATGAATTTGGCCCCGTTTCGATGGTGGGCAGTCGCTGAACCATTGGCTCCAAAGAGGGTGGACACCAGGCCTCAGCAGGGGAACGCTCAGCGTCCTATGGGCGTGCTGATGCTAGCGCCCGCCCCCGTATTAGCCCATCACCGGCTGAAATAAAAGTCCGTTTTCACTAAATTATATTCCTGAAGGGGAGAGAATCGGCGACCATTGAATGATTTCTGTACCCTCCGGCCGAATGCGACACATGACCGTTTTTAGTTATATTACTTTGATTGTGATCTTCTTTACCAACTTTTCTTTCCCAATTTTTTTTTATAGAATGCACCCCCCCCCACCCCAATCTGAATATTTAATTCCACCCTGTGCATGATGGTTGTGTTATAACACACTGTCACAATATGTTGTATTTCACAACACTTCCTTTTTTTTCCATCTCAATATAATTGCATATTAAACTATTCAAAAAAAAAAGAAAAACCCATATACGATATTCTCAGCAGCGCTTTGTGAAATGGTGACTTACGCCGCAGTTAAAAAGGTAATATGTAAATATTGTTGTATGTAAAATGTCTTACTATTTTTTTATTTTTTTTTATTTCTCCCCCTCCTGTAATTACCATGACAAATTTTTAAAAGCATTTAGCTTTTAGTTTAAGTCAAAGTCCCGGATTTGCATAATTCATGTATGTCAGACTTTTAATTTTAACAGTTCACCGCCATTGTCATGCAAAGTGAGGGCAGCGGGAACAGTGCGGCTTCCAGGGGTGATGACAAAAGGAGGCGATTGCACACTGAAAATGTTTTGGTCAAATGTCTTTGATCTAACCAATATTAAACAATATAAAGGAAGCATTAGGTGAGAGACCTGAAACTTCACGGGCAGATATTGTTATTCAAATGAGCGCAGCGCATAATCTGACACGTTCCATCACGCCGCTCTGCTGAGGGCGGCAAGTATTAATAGATTTCTTTTTTTCTTCTTCATGTAAGCAGTCGTCCATTGTGAATTGGAGCGGTGTTGGGGGGGGGGGGGAGGAGGGGTGTGTCTTCATATATTAATTTAACCTCACTTCGGTATCATTTGACCGTGCCTGGATCATGAAGGTTGTTCTGTTTTTGGATATGGGATAATGTGACCTTTTACATTAAAACACATACAATTATATGTAGTTCGTTTTCACTGCCTTGGGTGGCGCTCTCTGCGATGCTTTTTCTAGCACAGTGTGGTCTGTACTTCAGCACTCATATGCAGACCAGACCTGTGCTAGAAGCAGAACAACAGAGAGCAACACCACAGGCAGGAAGAGGACATTAGTTTGACCAGTTTTTCTGTTGTTGAGATGCCGCCATATTTTTTTTTTACCAGCTACAAGAGGAACACGCACTGCCTGGTTCAGTGAGGGACCCAGGAAAATGTAAAGCTCTTTAGGCACCACTAAAGCATGTGGTAGGTAGAAACGGCAACCAGCATCGGAGATTGAGATCCGGCAGATCTGCTGTCGCTTTGTTCCTAATCACTACGCTAAGGCATAATCCAATTGAACCTGTAATGTTTACCTTTTTTTATTTAGAAAATGTGATACTTTTTTTTTTTTTTACACAACATTTTCTATTTGAATTTATATAACAAATGTGAGCGACGCTGGCATCTTTAGATATGTTGACACTCAAAACGTTAAATTAAGGGGCAGATTTAGCAACGGGTGATATTCTTTTTATGAATGGTGCTCCAGCTAATCGGGAAAAATTCACTGCACTGGTTTGATTATAAAAAAACACCCATGTTTGCCCAATTGTGTTAATCAATTAATACAGTAGGCGCCTCATTACATTGACCCAGTTAATTGTTGGAGGCTCAGGGGTCTTATTTCTGTAGGAATAAAAACATTTCCCCAGGTAGAACCTTTACCAGCCTCCAAGTATCCTCATCACTTCTCATGATAACTCTGCCTCTTTTCTAAACCCCTTTCACATCCTTCCCAATATACTGCACCTATATTTTCCAACTCTAGACTCCGTGCTGCTGTCTGTTTCCTGCTCTCCTGCCAAAATTGCATTGTCAGTTGTGTATAAATAACTGTATGTTAACACTATTCAGCCCAAAACATTTTTAGATCGAAGTTGTGTGTTTTTTTATTTTTATATTTTTTTACGGTTTTATTTTTTAGATTTTGAACTTTTTTCTTTTTACTGTTAAAATAGGACAGTGTTGAATATTTTACTACCTCCTATTTACTTTCTTTGGAGTTACCGTGAGGCTGTAGGTGCTGGTTATTCCTAGAAGTCTGAAGTGACACATTTCACAAACAAAATAAAAAGTGTTTTTGACAGGAAGTGTCTGTAAGTGGTTTATTCCGAGCTCGGGGAGTGGCGAACAGACTTGGTGACATTAATGAAAGAGAATGCCAGGTGCAGGCGACCTGTGGCTTCCTCAGTTGTTGATACACACAATGGTATTTAATCAATTCATTGTTCCATCACAGGGGCAGTATTAATCTAGATTGGGAAAAATGCAATCCAGGTTCCCCCAGCACACCATAGTGGACCGGCAGAAGAGACCGACATCCTATGTCATAATAGGAATGCAGAGATCTCTGTTACGTACTTGCAAATATATGGTAAGCCACCGGGTACCGCAATGAGTCTCTGCTCTGGTGGTTCTACACTACACGAGGATAGCTCCTGCTTCGGGTCATACTCTTTTTGTATTGATAAATTAGGAGACCAATAGGCACACTACGATTATCGTATATTAGGTCAACATTCAATAAGTCAACATAAACAAAGTCAATGTAGACAGATCGTTGACACAAGCAAAAGGTCAAATTAGTGAACCACAGCCCTTCGCATGGCGCGCTTCACACGCCCTACTCCGGCCAATTTACCATCTACGTGGGTTCTGAATGGAAACTGTAAAGTATAAAAAGTCCAACAAAAGGAAAAATCCCCCCCCCCACACACACACACCAAAAGAAAAAACCTTGGCCATTGCCCTGTCAACGTTGTTACGTTTTTGCATGTCGCATCTTAACCAATTGATTGTTGACTGAGATACGGTTGACCTCTCTACCGGACACGTCTTCATTAATACGCTACAAGGATCATCATTCATGTCTCTCAGACTAGTGATTCACAGATAGAAGTTGCTCCGATTAATTTATTGGTCCATCAAAGGTGCATGTAAGGGAGGAGGTAATCCAGACTTAAATGAATACTTAAATGAAAACCAAAGCAACAAATTCCCCCAGCACATAATACTAATACAGTGATCTCAAGTCCCGGCCATCCTGAGGGTTATTCAGGTGGACAATATCCACGCAAAGAGATCCAATGCTGCTTCTTTGGACCCCGCGATCGCGGAAGACACGGTGATCACTGAAGTCGGCAGGCTACAAAGCTGCGATACCATCCATCTATGAGGCACACTCTGATTGTAATAAGGCTGATCTGTTTAAAAGACATTTATAATATAACCCAGACTGTAACTCCGTATCACCATTTTCCCCTCAGAAGGGCATCTGCCTCCTGCAACAATATGCCCTGATAGCTGTACAGAATGTGTTGGTGGGAAATGGCATGGAGCCGGCTCTCTGTCCCCGCTATAAAGGAACGTTGTTGTAATACATGATCTATCATGGCTGTATAATTCCTGCTGATGGTCTGTTATATACCAAAATGTCACGTTACGTCGGATGGTATGTCTTCTCTGATGTAAATAAATTTACTTTTTGAAACTTTGACCTTGGTGACCGTCCATTCTACTCACGATATACTGTGTGTATATATATTATATTAGTTAAACACAAGAGAACGCATTCTCACCAAGAAAAACAGCAGTGGGGTGCCCAACAAAAGGTACATGTGAATACTTGTGCCAAAAAGTAGTCTGTGGACTCCACACCAGCAGGTGACGAGCAACGAGCACTCTCCACTATCACACGATATAACTTGTAATGAGCAATAAAGTATTTATTTCAGCTAATATTTATATCCAACATAGATTGCTTATTTTATATGCCTGCCCCAACGTTTCGGTCCCCAATCATGGACATTTATCAAGAAGCTTAGCCATCGGTAGCATGAACAATCAGCATGCATGTAACCCAATGGTGTATAGGATCAGCTCACCTGGTTTTGGGGGACAAACCCCATCTTCAGACCCCTCCTACAGCCTGTAGGAGGGGTCTGAAGACGGGTTTGTACCCCGAAATGTTTCCTGTACCTACGAATACAGTACAAGAATTTTGTTGCAGTTATTTTGAGTGCCGTTTTTTTTTCCATTGGTTTGGAATTGGATTTGCTATCAGTATTGATTCTGGCACCGGAACAAGTTGTTTCCTATTCACTGAGTGCCTGCCGTGTCAGAGTTCTATATATAAAAGTTATTTTAAAATTGAGGGCAATATTAATGGGATTCGGTCGGTATTCCAACACCAGCATCCTGGCTGCTATCAGGGCACCATAAGTTTGATCAGTGATTAGGATTCAGACGCTGGAATATCAACAGCCGCCATCCCAAATGTAAGTATGCCGGTGTGGGTTAAGGTCATGCCTGGGGGAGGGGTGGTTCGGTTTATGCTGTAGGGGAAGGTTAGATTTAGGCGGTGGGGTTCGGCACTAGTGGGGAAAGTTAGGGTCAGGCTGCAGGGGGAGGGGCTTGTCAGGATTCTCCATATCGGGGATGCTGGGGTCAATCTTTTGACCGCCAGGATATCGTATGTATCCCGTTTGCTTCTATAACTGCTCCAAGACTTGAATCTTTTATGACAAAATGGGCCTTGTCCAGTTAAAATGTGGATGTCATCCTATAGATGGTGCTGACAGTTATGTACCACTAGGGTCTGTGGATGGACAGATATGGCTGAACAGTTTTTTTAAAGCGGCAATCATTTACGCTGCAAAATCAAACCGCTTTAAAAAAAACGAGAATTCTTACCAAATCTCGCACTTTCAGATTCTCTCCCTATTACATTTCCCCCATTTGTTTTCCATACATATATTTTACAGTAAAGAGTGTGGTGACCTCATTCCACCTGCTATTGCAATAGTGGCGATCACAATGCTGATATACGGTAACCTATTCTACGTCCGTCCCTGTTTACTAAAAGTTATGTTTGCATTTGGGGGGTGAAAACTCATCTGTTCCCTTTTCCTGGTTTCCCGGAGCGCCTCTAATCAGTGCCTCCTCCAAAAATCTCTGTCCTTCTTTTATACAGGCTCTAGTACAGTAATTCAAAATAGCGCACACGACCTTTACCCCTTCCTTGTTTGTACAACTGTTCATGCAATATGTTAATTCTCCCTTGCAAAATGTAAATGCCCTGTGTGTTTGATACATCCGGAATCCGCAATGTACACACGATGGGAGAGTACAGAAAAATAAATCTTTACATATATGTAATGCTCATTTAATTTGAGTCCGTTCCTTTATAAATATGAAGTCAATGGTTTGAAAGTGGCTTTAATTCAGGCTAACACCTTGATTTGCAGTTGCTATGGAGAATCAAATCTGTCATTTGACAAGAAAAGTCACCCGTTTGTGACAGCATTTTATCTTGTCTTCCCAGGGGAAGAAAATGTCAAAAGTGAGAGCTGGAGAGAAAAAAAATTAAAGCTTTGAAACACCGGAATTTCTTGAATTTTGTTCTTTTTTTTTTTTATTATTCAGCTATCATATCCTCACTGATAATAGCAACATGCAAAAAATAAATACTGTTCTGCACGGGGGAAAAAAAAAACCTCAAATATTTCCCTGTTGAAATGGACAGGTCTCTTTGTGACTGTCAGTGCTGCGAAGTCTGCTAAGAAATAGAATTATTAGATAAACTTGCAGTGCCCAAATCCAATTTTCTTTTCATTATGTTGTCAAAATAATTACACCCGTGTAATTTGGGTACAGCAAAGCAAGGCAAGTAAAACAGATGATGACAAAGTCTTAACGAATCCTGCGTTCTATCCGTTTGTGTGTGTGTGTGTGTATGGAATAGAAGGATGAGTAATAATGTAATCCTGTGATACATAAGGGGAGAGGACGGCGGCCTGGAACGTTGTAGTATAGCCGTCTAGCTGTAGAGTGCTGGAAAACAATGAGGCCCTATTAGATTTTTCTGTAGACCCCTATTCACTTTCCACCCCCTAAATCACCTAATTTGTTCTTTTACATAATGGTGTTCTAGGTTTATTTTTTGGAAGGAATATTTCTTGCCTTCGTCTTCTTTTTTCTCCTCCAGCATAAAGCTGGTGGGCATCATTATACATGGAATACTAATGGATCGCACAAACAAATTGTACAATACAAAAGATTTGACCGAATTTCGCATCAATCGTGGAAGTGCAAAAATCACTGTTAGCTGAATATGGCGATGGAACCGGGGGAACCGGCATTGCCGGTGCCCTCGGAGATTCGGAGTGTATGCTTCCCATGGGAGGTACAGGAAAATGTCTCCTCCACAGGGAAGTGATCAAATTATTTTGGCCAATATCTTAGTGTAGATCTGTGATATATGCTGGGTTACAGGCTGTGAGATATTAACTCTGTGATTCTGATAGGTGCATTTGATCAGGATGGGGCAGATGTATTAAGCCTGGAGAAGAGATAAAGTGGAAGGAGATAACGCACCAGCCAATGAACTGTGTTTGAAAATGACAGTTGGGAGTTGATTGGCCGGTGTGTTATCTCCTTCCACTGTATCTCTATTTTATATCCTCTCCAGGCTTAATACACCTGCCCCAATGTTAGGTGAGGAACTACCAATGGTGCACAGGGATCCCTCTGAACAGAATACGGTCGCTGGGTCGACAAAATGAAGGTCGACCACAAGTCGATATGGCTTTGTTTGCCACAGAAAATAGATCAGCAGGGTTGGAAGGTCAACACAAGCACTAGGTCGACAAAGTTTAAAAAAAAATATATATATCAAAAACAGGTGGTATTTCATACTCTACCATCCACTAGGGCGTGGAGGCCAGGAGACACCATGCCCGAAGCATGGCGAGCACAGCGCTACACTGATACAACTTGCATCGAAAAACCTTGAAAAAAATCATGTCGAACTTCTTACTGTTGAACTTCCAAAACTGTTGACCGATATAATGGGTCGACTTAAGCCCTCTTGACCTTTAGTGGTCAACCTAATGTATGTCGACTTCGAACTGTCGACCCTATGACCCATACCGCCTGGGAACTATGCCCAGATTTGCAATTCCCACCACCGGACCATTTTGATGGAAGACTGGTCCAGCGATTGGGGGTCCCTCCACGAGGGGAGAAGGGGTGCCGGGTGATGCGGCGCGGGCCGCCGCGTCATTCAACGGGAGGGGGCGCGGGTGATGCAGCGGAGGCCTCCGAGTTGCTCCAGGGGGGGTGGGGGGAGATGGGATGGAGAGTTGCTGCTCACCTCCATCCATGGGGAATATATACTGTAATATATACTGTAAGCCCCCCTGTCAGTGTCTATTCTCTGTGAAGTGCCGCTGAATATGTGTGCTATATGAATAACTTCTAAGAAATAATATATATATATAAATCTGTTCTACTCCTGGCTCCGGTTCCTTCCACAACACATGTCCTCTCTCTGTCTTCAGTCTTTATCTTCGTATTCTATTCTTCCTTTTTTTTTCTTTTAAGTCTGGAAAAGTTTTTGTCCCCTTTTTGGTCTCGTCAGCCCGAGCCTTAGCACAGCCAACTTCTCAGTTCCTTCTGCTTAGGCAGAAACGCTACTTTATTTCATTCTTCCGAGTCTTCTTATAATTCCTAAACACAATCTCTCTTCTTGCCTTTACCTCCTTTTGAGAGACAGGATGGCTTTCTTCCCATTGTGTTCTCTTCTAACCTGCCTGACACACGGGTCTGTTGCTTTTAGATTTGTACTCTTTAATTCCCCCCCACACACACCCCCGCTCCCGGGCTCCATGAAAATACCTCCCCTCTTCCAGAGAGTCCCTTCCAATCTCTTCAAAGTCAGCCCTCCTAAAACATAACCTCTTTTTGTGTGGGGTGTTTTATCCTCTGTCTTTTACTACAACACCTTTTAGCAATGATATATTCTGTGACCATTTGTGTGTTTTAGGATGAGAGTGGCGCCTTTTGTGATTGGGCTCTCTTACCAATTCCTGGAGAGACTAGGAACACTGGTTGTCCCTGCTTCTGCTCGTCCCTGCAACTGACCCAGATCAGATCAGAACGATTACAGGATCTCACCTGTCATTGCCTGTTTCAGCAGTTTCCTCCTTGTAAATTCTATCGATGTCCTGATCCAACAAGACCGTAATGATGCTTCTACCCATGTTCAGGTGCTGACTGTTATGAGTGATCGCATCTACTGATACCTGGCTGTACCTGCTGTTACTCTTAAAGCATTTGTTGACTTTAATCAGTTATCTGCGTCTTCCTGCCATTTGTAATGGTTAGTAGCGTGTTCTTTATCTTGGAATTAAAATGTTGTCCAAACAATCTGTAAGGTGCCCATACACTTATACGGTATGACCCTTTTTCACACGATTTCGACCCATTGGGTGTTTACCCTCTGTATCCTAACCATTGCACGGTCCTTTTTTGCAGTTAGTGACATCACATACAATACATTGTAAGCAAACCGAGCGCATATGGCGTGTCTTATGCGATCCTGCCGCCCAGGAGTTTAGCAGCTCCTTAGGGTATTTAATGTACCACAAAGTAATGTATGGGGGGTGCTTTTTAAAATAACTATGCTTTAACTTTGTGTTCTCCACCCACTACAACATTTCTAACTCTTCAGCAACAAATCAAACGCTTCCCAATAATTTCAAACTTTTTAAAATCTAGAGTATTAGCATTTGTTTCCCGCCACCCCTTAGTTGTGCTTCTGATTGTGCACATGCTTTGTGATTGGCAGCCACTATCTATCACTTTGGCCATAAATAATTTGATCTGGTTTTGGACCACCAACCTGTGGAACACTTGCAAGATTTTCGCAGCACCCCAGAGTACTTAGGTGCCCAGTTTGGGAACAACTGAGTTAACCTAATTTGTTAGGAATAAATTATTCTTTGCTTTCCCAGGGTAGAGAATTATAACTTTAAGAGAATTAATGCTCAGCAAAAGGTCTCCAGTGTGACAAGTACCTGTCAGGCTGTGCTGTGTATCTTCAGACCAGTTACCACTGTCTTTGTACATCTGCTTTATTTAAACTGTTTATTTCCCAACAAGCAATCACAACACAAGATTTCCCAATCGTATTTCTGCCTAGTTGCACCATACGCGTAGAATGAAAGGTTTAGGTCAGAGGCAAGGTTATGCGAAGCTGTAAAGCTAGGCATCTGTGTAATGTTTAACTCACTTCAAGTAAATAAATCTTAAACTTTAAAGCACAAAGTTAGCCATATAATTTCTTCCAAAAGTTGTCATAGGGATCGCCAATTAGTTAGAGATGTTTCACTCCTGCAACACTGGTCACAACTTGTGCACACTCACATAAGCCCACCCCTATAGACCTCTTTTCTTGAACAAAGGGTGGCACCAATTTCTTTCAATGACAAGACAACAACCGAAGTTTATTTAATGGCAGCACCGGTCTTGCCTGGAATGTCTCCCCCAAGTGTGCTATACCACTATGAAGGACAGAAGGATAACCGATGTTTCTGTGATATTGGGGGAAATGTATCAAACCTTGAAGAGAGATATACAGCTCAGTGCTCCCAACTGTCATTGTGAAATGACAGAAGCTGATTGGTACTTTATCGTTTTCAATTTTTTATCGTTTTTTTTTATTAATATTAATTTATTCAATCCTGGCCATTATTTCAGCTGGCAGAAATAGCGTCTCTCATTTATTGAATGCTGCCATTTCCGACAGCTTTGAAGGCAGTTTCCGACAAAAAACAGATCCGATATTAAAACAAGTCGGATGCGTTTTGTCAGAAACGGCTGCGGGCTGATGAATTCCCGGCCGTTTTTGTCACTCCTCGGACTTTCTACCACTCGACAGATGGAAGATTGAATTCCAGCAGTTGAGAGAGACGAAAACGGTCTGGGTTTCCAACTGTTGGGATATTCTGAAAGTCGGAATCCTGGATTTAAACCCCCCTATACAGTATCTCTCCCAGCTTTATTAAAAGCCCTTGTAATATAATTTACCCTTCGACTGTATGATACCTCTCCATGAAAAATGGAAGAACCTGCAATAATTATCTTCTTCCTACAGCACTGATTAGTTATTTCAGTAATTGGCAGGATGCTAACAACTGTGTTACTTTATACAGGCAGAGATCCTGACATATCTACTGCTAATTGTATACCTGCATCGTTCCATCTACAGAACACGTAGCCGTAATAGGGGCCCCACACTAGCAGCCAGAGAGGCTGCCGTGAGAACTCTCTAGCGGAGGTGTGCCTGCCCCTCTTTAACCTTATTAGTAAGTGATAATGTGGTTACTAAAGGTGACAACACTGTTGCCAGTCTGAATTATTTACACATTTCCCCTCAGCATGGTGCAGCCCAGTTAGGCTAATTTGCTCCCGTGAATTAGAATGAGCAAATCTGTGTAATTCCAACCAATGATCTATTTAATTATTTTTGCAATTATTAAGCATATTTTTGAAAATATGAAGCAATTGAAACTTTTCTGGTGAAGCAGCCCCCTACCAGCATGTGTCTGTCCCCCCCGACACGTGAAAGGAACAATACACGTATCTCTGGAGAAATTACCTTTTTTAACAAAAAAAATTTGAGTCAAATAAAGCACCTTCAGCCTCAAAGGAACATGAAAAGTACATTTAAAGATTGTCTGTAGGTTGAGCATTGGGGGCTACTGTTTGAGGATGTGCGACAAAGATTTGGTGACGTCGAAGCCCATTTTCCTTGCCGCAAGCTGGCTTTGAAATCCTCATTCCTGTCGCCGACAACTCGAAAGCTTTTTGGGGAACGTTCGAATTAGGCTGTGCTGTGATTGCCAAAAATAAAACAACAAATTACGGTTCTGTAGGGGGAAAGTTGGCGTTCTCCGATTCTCCTTCCATAGCATTCGAGATTAAAATGCTGCCTCTTTCTTCCTTATTCTCTCTCGTTTTTTTTTTTTTTAGAAGGACAATCACGTTAGTGCTTTCAAATTCAAAGCATTTTCATCCAAGCAGTTTTATACATTTCAAATAAAGTCAAACCTTTTCAGCTCCATAACCTTGATTGGGAACAATCTTTAGAGAAGACTGCTAAATGAGGCAAAAAGGAAGAAAAGAGGAGATTCAGCTTTTGTCATAAGAGAACAATATTAGACTGCCCTGCCACCCTTATTATTGCTGAACCTGTTGTAGCAGAAAGCCGGTGTGTGTACTGGTATGTACCTGTATATACGGTACACTACGTTTTATATATCAGCGGGAGGAGGGCTGCAAAAAATCTTTATTTTCTCTTCTGATTTCTGATAGATTTTTTTTTTTGATGTTTGCTCGCAATACCCCGCTTCTCCGTCGGCGTATACAATAGCTACAGTTTTCCGTTCTATTAATTTTCCGTTCTATAATGATTCTGCCGGATTATAGAAGTTGAGCATTCTCCACTTTGGAGTATTACTAGTTTGATACTTGATCTATGAACTTTATTCAGTATAGAGATGCGCTTGATACCAGTTGTCTTTGATGAGCTTAATAGAAGAATCGTATCAGTATTATGTGCTGTTGGGGGATCACGTTCATTTCACTATGTAACTCTGTGGCTTACTGCTGCCGTCAGTCCCCTCCCCACATTATATCGCTACTGCTGGCACATGGAGCCCTGTCTTCACTGACACATCACTCTTCTCCTGGTATACTTTGCACTGCTGGAGAACCAGATCCTTCCAGTATATAAATATCAGGCGGTGGCTTCCTGCTGCCTTTTCTTCTCTCACGTCATGTCAGGACTGTCCTCATCTCCTGATATACTCTGTACTGCTGGGGACCGTGCTCCATCCTTTAGATAAGTCTCAGTCTGTGGATTCTAGCGGCCTCTACAGGATACTGTAGGTTGATATGGCTAAGGTCGAAGGGTTGGAAGGTTGACACAAGCACCAGATCGACAATGGCAAGTTCTACTGTCAAAAGGTCGAGTTTTTCACAGGTTTTGTTGTTTGTTTTTTTTGAGCCGACATGTGCCGACAGGCGGTATTTCACGACCTACCATCCACTAGGGCGTGGTGGGACAATAGAACAGTGTGCAGCAATGCACCGTGCTGGAAGCATTGCAAGCGCAGCGGTACACTTTGGCGGTGTCCATGTTGACTATGTCCAAATTCGGGACAAAAAAATGTGTAAAACTCAAGTTGACCTTTTGACTGTTGACCTTGCCATTGTCGACCTAATGCTTGTGCCTACTTTCCAATCCTGTTGACCTATTTCCGGTGTTGACCTTCAGAGGACATATCTTCATTGGTACTCTTTACTTAGAACGGCGCCCACGATTTTGATCGTGGGCATCGTTAGTAAAAAATCTCGGGCATTGAATGCACTAAAAAATCGGGTGCGATGCGACCGACGAGATGCCCGCGATTTCCCATAGGGAACAATGTTAAATGTCTCAATTGACCCGATTTTCCTGTTCAATGCCTCAATTGACCCAATTTTTCCATAGGAAACAATGTTAAATGGGCCACAGAGGCCAAATAGGCACCCTGAAGTGTATAATGGCCACCCGAATTGTTAACGCCACCCCACGATCAAGGTGAACCCGAAGCGTGGCGAGCGGCGGCGGTACGCATCCTACGACCTTTTCATACCCCCACTATCCACGTCGGCGTGGAGTTGAGAATAGAAAGTGTGGCGAGCGCAGCGAGCCACCGAGCCCGAAGCGTGGCGAGCGCAGCGGACAGCTGTGAAGCCCGCAAGGGGACACGGATACCTGTGAAGGTATCCGCTGCGCTCGCCACGCTTCTGGCTCGCTGCGCTCGCCACACTTTCTATACTCAACTCCACGCCGACGTGGATAGTGGGGGTATGAAAAGGTCGTAGGACGCGTACCGCCGCCCCTCGCGGGCTCGCTGCGCTCGCCATGCTTCGGGTTGACGTTGATCGTGGGGTGGCGTTAACAATTCGGGTGGCTTTTATACACTTCAGGGTGCCTATTTGGCCTCTGTGGCCCATTTAACATTGTTTCCTATGGAAAAATTGAGGCATTGAACAGGAAAATCGGGTCAATTGAGACATTTAACATTGTTCCCTATGGGAAATCTCGGGCATCTCGTTGGTCGCATCGCACCTGATTTTTTAGTGCATTCAATGCCCGAGATGGCCATGATGGGCGCCCTTCTAAGTAAAGAGTACCCTTTTGAAAACCAGAAGAAGATAAGAATTGAAAACAAACAATAAGGTAGTTAATACTGAAGGGTAAATTTACGAAAGCGTCTTAAAGTGATGATGTTGCCCATAGCAACCAATCTGATTCTGTTTATCGTTTTCTAGGATGCACTAGAAATGATACAATTTGATTGGTTGCTATGGGCAATATCTCCCAATGCAGAGGTTCCCAAATGCGGTCCTCAAGGCATCCCAGTGGTCCAGGGTTTAAGGATATCAGTGGTTCAGCACATATGGTTCAATCAAATTGACTGAGCTACTAATTAAGTCACTGCGGCCAAGCATGGATATACCATGGTCCCCTTCCCGGCCCTCTGGAAAGGTGGGCAACTCTCACGCATTCCAAGGTGCCCACCCATTCACCCGTGGTCCTGCTATTCATATACCGGAACGCAGTGTTTAAATACCGCAATTTGCGGCTTTCTGGGAGGGGCTAAAATGACATCATTTTACCTTCGCCCCCTCCTTGAGACCCGCAAATCCCAGTATTTCCAGGAACGGGGCTTGATGATGCCTATATCAGTCTCCATCCCCCACAGCTCTGCTGACAGACTCCTCTCCGGAGACTGTAGAAGTAGGCAACCCTGGCATATACTTTAAAGCCTTTGACCATTGTGGTGCCTTGGGGACCACGCTTCTGAGCACAAATTGTGCTCCAGCTGCTGTAGGGACGGTTCCGAATTTTTGGTGCTCACGTGATAATGTAACACCAGTATGTATCGTTAGCGTATCAAGAGGTGTGGATTGCTCCCCTGTTCTGTTCGGTTATGGATTTCCCCTACCCAAGCAGAGAGGCCAGTGGTTCCCAAAAGTATATGACCGATAATAAAAAATGTAGTCTATTTTATTACACTGGAACTAACAGTAAAGTATGACTTTATGTAAGATACACTTTAAGCAAATGACTGTACTTGAAAGTAATCGGTCTTTCTCTTACAATATGTTACATAACAAATTACTAATGTTGCTAAAAAAATTACATTACTATAGTAAGGATACAACTGAAATTGAGAAACCTTTTGCTAGGAATAGAAAATAAGCAACATCTTGCAAAAAAACAACTGCAAATATACATAACATATATAACTATCGTTCATCAAATTTATATACTATGCCCCAAAGTCTAGTCCTGTGAATCTTCACTGGCCAGTCTTAAATGATGCACAGATCACTCCTTTCAAAGCTGTTGCATTTGGTAAATTAATATATGGCTAAAATCCATTGGCTAAGAGACGTTACTGTTCTCCCTTGTCTGGTGCTGGTCCCTTGTGAAGATACTTCATTAAAATCCTTGTTAATTCTTAGAAGACTGGCTAGAATACTCAGCAATATTGTTATGTACTGTCCAATTGTATTTGTCTCCAAAAGTCTCCAACTTGCGTTGTTTTAGTCTGTTTATTCTACTTTTCATTTATAATTAGCTGTAATTGTGCAGAGACTATCACTGAAGTGGTATCTTAGTGGATCTTGCCTGACAATGGCACAGTGTCTGTGTGATGTCTCACCGCATGTATAAAGATACCTTCCATTAGTTTTTATCAGCAATAAAGTTCTGGATGCTCCTGAGTATTTCTGCACTATAATAATATCTTTCACTATAAGTCAGCTTTCTTAACCACAGGCTGTCATCTTGGAGACAGTATATTGGGCCACTGTCACCTTCCTCTGGTGCTCTCTAATACACTTTCTCCCAGTACCTTCCTACTGCTGGGTCTTGTTCAGTCTTATCCTGGGCACAATCATCCAGCCTCCTGACATCTCCTCCACACCTCTCACAGAGGAGTCCTAGTCACTATAATGATGTAATGCTGACACAGCCATTTTGTCAGTCACCACCTTAGCAGCGCAGCTCCTTTTTTTCTCCATCCTCACTGTCCTCCCCAACCATCACCAACCGTCACTGATCATCTGACATGCTCCTGACCTTTTGTGCAGCTGCAAAGACTGCTGGGAAAGATCATCCTTGTAATCAAATGCGTTGTACCACACTTCAGAGTCACAAGTAATACATCACTTAGCAGGGTATTACAATAACTTACAGGGAAAATAAAAGGGGAATCTCAATTAATCCCGCCCAGCATACTGAATTCTCATTTTTGCATGTGGATGGACAAATAACTGCAGTGTGGCATTAGGCCACGCGTGGTATATCCTACGTCTGAAGGTACAGCACTTGTCACTTTTTAGATGACTTGCAGATCCATACCCTTCCAATTAATAACCCTTGTATGTAGCTTTACCTGTCATCTGCACTGCAGGAGGCAAATGTTTTCCACGTCCGTAAATGGCCCTCTACTATATTTTCAATAACGCGGTTCATGAAAAAAAATGATCTGTAATTTAATTATTTTTAGCATGCAAGTGACAAAATAAAAGGCCTGCTCACATATTCTTGATTGTGGCAGACTCCCAAATTCCATTTCAAGACATAGATTTAGCAAATGCATCCAACAATGTGTCAAGCTCCGTATCTGCGCAGAATTCGGTGTTCTGTATTCCTACATTTCTGGAACTGCTATTTATACACAGGCGAGAAACAAAAATCTGATGCAGCGATTGATCTGCACTTTCTACATGAGATTTTTAGTTTCGGAGCACTGTATAAGCACTAATGCTCTTGCACCCGGCGAACCTGACTCTTCTGGATGAATCGGGGACATCCGTAAATTGAGTCGCTATCTCGGTGCACCGTTTTGTTAACGCGTATGGAAAAGAAGACGTTGCAAGTCATTTGTGAGAACAGATACCTCTTGTTTTATGTTTTTAAACGTACAAAACCTAGGTTGTGTTTGCTTATCGCCTAGGTGCAAGAAAGAGGCACCAGTTTCTGTAGACCTGATTTTAGAGTTAATCGCTGAAGTAAAATCTTTCTCAGATGCTCAAAACCATGCTGCACCGCAGGTGGGGCAGATGTAACCTGTATAGAGAGAGTTAGATTCGGGTGAGTTATTTTGTTTCTGTGCCGGGTAAATGCCGGCTGCTTTATTTTGATAATGCAATTTAGATTTTAGTTTGAACACACCCCACCCAAATCGATCTCTCTCTGCACATTTTACATCCGCCTCACCTGCAGTGCAGCATGGTTTTGTCTATTAGAGAGAGATTTTGCTTTTGCGATCAACAACGAATCAGACCCTGGGCCCCTCACTTTAACTATATATTTAGAACCTCAAATATCACTTACAGAAAAGGGGTATGGGTCTTTTGGACGTGCATTGGATCGACCACTGAAGGTGGAAAACCTAAAATAGTTCGACATGGCTGAGGTCGACATGATTGGAAGTCCGACACAACCAAAAGGTCGACATTCGTTTTTTTACACTTTTGTCCCGAATGTTGACATAGTCGACGTGGACACCGTGAACGTGTCCACGTTGCATGGCTCGCTGCGCCCAGCACACTATTCTGTTCTGCCGCCATACCGTAGCGGATGGTAGGGCATTAAATACCACCTGTCGGCTCAAACAACTTGTGACACCTCTGTCGACCTTTCCATTGTCGACCTTTTGACCCTATCGACCTTCAGTGCTCGACCCAATGCATGTTGGGTTGATCTAGCTGACCGTATCCCACAGAAAAGACGACATACAATAGTTATCGAAGCAACATAAAACAGCTACAAACAGTTTTCAATTATTTTGTTTCTGATCATAAATATAATATAGTGTTCCTTCTAGGAACTTCAGTGGGCAGGGTGCTGCTTCAAAGTGGGCAGCGTGAAGGGGGTGGCCCGGGCCCGTCGATGTCACTATTTTGGGCGGTACCGGGCCACTGACGTCACAAAAGGGTAGTGCCCGCGACGAAAAGGGGCAGACCCGGCCGCCGTCACAGAATGGGGTGGGCCCGGCTGCCCCGAAGGCTTTGCACTGCCTGAGAAGTGCCGGGCATCACTATCTACAGTAGTGCCGGGCTTCCCTGGTCTCCCCTGCAGGGAGGAAGGCAGGCTGTTTTAGCGGAGCGCTGCCAGGGAGGCAGGGCACATTTTGCCCTTTAAAAATCGGGGTTCACGGGATCACAGTCTTTTGTTTGTTTTGCAGAAGACATTGTGGTGTAAGTAAAGCATACGGAATCCCAGTATATTGCCCATTGCTGTGTGTATATATACAGTGTGTGTGTGTGTGTGTATATGTATATATATATGTATATATATATATATATATATATATATATATATATATATATAATTGTATTATTATTATTGTTTTTTTAAATGCACTTCCATGATTTTTGTGGTGATGTGCGGGGAAGCTTCACTTTAAACAATTGTAGCGGCATTGATACCTGGTGCCCACTCTGCATTAACACCTCACCCGGGCCGCACAGAAGGCGTGGTCTAATTGGGAGGGGCGTGGTCATAGTTGATGAAGACTTCCATCCCTCCAGCCCCTCCCCAGCTCCGTAATAACGCAACCCGGCTTTTAAAAGAATTGTGTGGTGCAACCAATCCTAAGGCTCTGTCCAAGGTGACGGCGCACCTCTTACCGGCCTCTTGGTACCATGAATCACCGCTCATCGAATACTTACACATTTATTGACCTGGCAGAGAACTCTCCTGCATAAATAAAGATCTACACCGATGTTTTTCGCCTAAGAAAACCCCTCTTTCACGTTTCCATCTCGATCCTGTTTTGCTACATTACACACTTTTTATAATCAAAGACGCTGCAGAAGGAAAAAAAAAAAAACATTTTTATTAATTTTATTTCTTTTCAAAGAGTTTTAACAATGAGACATAAGACCCTTAAACAAATAGATTACTGACACCTTTCAAACAGGGAATCTTTTCACCAAATTCATATCGCCGTTCAAATACCCAGAGGACCTAATAGAGGAGTATTTTCAAAGATGGAAAAAAAAAATGTTGAAAAGAATGTTCATCATTTAAAGCATATGAAAACTCTATAAGATGCCTATTATACCGCGGTCCTTTATCTCCTTTCAGAAGCTCTGTGAGAATGAGTACTGTGTGTTAAGGTTTATCTGCGCTTTTATGTTTGCTAACCGCGTGCTTAACACCGAGCATATTTCAGTGGCATCTCACAATTCTTTTTATAAAGGGACTGATCCGTTAACATCACCTTCTTTTTGATCTGTCAGACACTGTGTTCCCCTGCACAAAGACCAGTTCTCAGCCTTTCTCGCTAGACCACAGATTGAATGGATGCAACCCTGGTGGGCAATCGTTGTAGCCGCGCGTAAGGCGGACAGACCACAGTCGCAGGCAGCTGCATGCCATTGTGAGCTCAAGGCAATAAACTCTGATAAAAACAATGCAGGCGTGGGGAGGCAGGGGACCGGGACTCAGTTACCCTCACAGTACAAGCTGGTATATGAAAGTACTGCCAGCCCACAAGAGGCTTTTGGAGATCCCAGTTTGATTGGAATGAAGATTGAGGATGTCAGGGAAAGGCCAATTGCCCACTGCGCTGTAAAAGTCGTATTCATGCAAAGGTTTTTAATGGTGAGGAGGCAAATTATACACTCCTGTTGTTCTGATGGAACCTGGTGCGAGTGATCAGTCCGGTTGGAAATGTAATAGTGTTTTTTGTAGCACCCTGCATTTCTCTAAACCTTTGCTTCCAGAACAAGTCTGGTCTGCATATCAGTGCTGAAATAGAGACCACACTGAGCTGGAAGGACCTCAGCGGAGAGCGACACTTCAGGCAGGGAAAGGGAACACTACTTAAAAATTATATATTTTTCTTTTGGCCTTATATTGCTTAGCAAAGTTTTAAGACCTTAAGGGGCCCATTTAATATAGGAACGCATATGCAATGCATTCTGGGTGGCATTTACTGCCCAGGATTGCATTTCAGATCACCCGAATGCATATCCCAGCGGGTGCCGGGGGATCTGGGCATGCGCGGTCAGCGCTGACCCCCAGCTGGGGCAGTACGGTCCGTAAGCTCACAGGCTACCGCCACCTCTAAATGGGGCGGGAGGGATCGGAAATTCCTGCTGCGGTCCTTCTGTGATACATGCGGGAGGTACGGAATATTTGCAGCTAACCCCCTAAAACACCTGACTTAGCCGCAACTATTTAATAGTAAATTGGCCCCTTATTCTCTTCAATGTTGGAAATTGTTTTCACCTAACAGGGAAATGTCAGATCTGAGGTTGGGTTTTTGTAAGATTTTAGTTATTTGTCCATCCAAGTTTTTTTTGTTACTTCTACATAAAATGATCATCAAAGTATGTTCAGACAGTTGTCTCTGATGGCTAGTCCAATGTTGGTTCGACTAGCATCAGATTGGGAACATGTATATCCAGTTGGTTATCATGGGTACGTTGTGGGTAGCGATGGGCACGGTGATAGGCACACTGGTACGGTCATATTACTGTCGGCTGTCAGGAGGTTCCAGCTGTCAGTGAGTGTTTTGCGGCATTGTATAATAACAAGAAGCTCTCACAACCCCGAATAACATCATAGAGCAGTACGGACGGTGTAATGGTTAGCATTACTGCCTCACAGCGCTGAGGTCATGGGTTCTATCCCCACCATAGCCCTAACTGTGCAGAGTTTGTATATTCTCCCTGTACTTGCGTGGGTTTCCTCCAGGTACTCTGGTTTCCTCCCACAATCCAAAAATATACTGGTAGGCTAATTGGCTCCCAACAACAATTAACCCTAGAATGTCTGTGTGTGTGTGTGTGTACATGTGGTAGGGAATATAGATTGTAAGCTCCACTGATGTGAATGTTCAACTATACTCTGTACAGCGCTGCGGAATATGTGTGCGCTATATAAGAAACTGTTAATAAATAATAATAAATAGACCAAATGCCCAGCTGTACCTCTAATGACCTCACCTCTCCTGCTCTTCCATTGATAGTAGGTGTCCTCTTTCTCTATATATCCTCTCTGGGCGAGCTTATGTGCTCACTCGACTTCCGCTATCACATCTATGCTGATAACACTGAAATCTACCTCTCCTCTCCTGATCTCTCTCCCTCTATCCTCACTCATATCTCCAACTGTCTCTCTGCTGTGTACTCTTGGATGACTCAGCGCTTCTTTAGACTTAAAATATCAAAGACTAAGCTGTCATCTTCCCACCCTCCTGCATAAAACCTGACCATCTCTCATCCTAACCTACTGTTTATGCCCACTTCTTCCCCTTCTGTGTCACCCCTGTCTGTCTAACCCTCCCCTTTTAGAATGTAAGCTCTCACGAGCAGGGCCCTCTCTCCTCATGTGCCTTTCTTAGAATATATAAACCACTGCCACCCTGATGATTGCTTCAGTGTCCTGTCCCCTGATGCAACTATCCATATTAACCATGTACTTGTCCTAAACTGTCTTGTAATGTAATTTGTTATGTGTTTTTGATTATAACTATGCTCTGTAAAGCGCTGCGGAATCTGTGTGCGCTATATAAGAAACTGTTAATAAATAAATAAATAAATAAATAGACCGCATATAATTCATATGAATGTGTGAAGTTGCAATAATGACCCTTTGGATTTTGATATACTTTATCCTTTTCTTGTATCTTGTTAATGTGCGGTAGCTGGGAATTCTCTGTGCAATATAGCTGTCAATGTAGTAGGGGTCTTTGTGTGGGATGTAGTTGCCATTCCACTGTACAAGATCCTGGCGATGAGAATCCCGACACCAGATATCCCGAAACCTGTCAGAATGCTGACATCATAATCCCTGCTGCTGGTTTACCGAACATAAGCATGACGCGAGGATTAGGCTGCAGGGTGGTTGGGTGCGTGCGTGTGTGTGTGTGTGGGGGGGGGGGTTAGTTTAATTCAGCGTATTAATGATTTTGGGATGTCCGGATGCCATGATCTGTGTTCTGACTGTTGCCAACTTGACTGCCAGTATTCCAGAACCCAACCTCTTGATGTAGTTGACCACGTGGCTGTGCGTTTTCTAGACTAGTTCTCAATGTCCCCCAACAGTCCTGGATTTAAGGCATACCCACGCTTTTGAATCCTTTTTTATTTTCCCATCTGTTCTTAAGCATGGATATCCTTAAAACCTGGATTGTAAGTGGCTGTGCGTATCACAGAGACTGCTTGAACTAGTCTCTTTTAACATGGCATAAAATAAAGGAGGGCCATTCTAGAGCTGTACTTTACTAAAGTGCGTTCTCCCCACAGCGCGGGGACGAGACGTCGGAGAATATGTATTAGGCCCCTCTGTGACTGCTTTCTCTTTGTTGATTTGTTTTGTTACAGCAAAACTGGAAATAATTTTGTTTTCATTTGATGTTCAGGAGGAGGAAAGAAAAAAAAAAGGAACTTCACAGAATTGTATTTTATAGGAAAATGTTCCCACATATTGGGCTGTTCTCATTAAATCTTTCCTGTCACGGTATCTGACAGCAGAACAATCAGGCTACCTGCGTTTCTCTAATATTTATTTCACCATTATTTTGATTTATCTTCCAAAGTTAGGTCAGAAGAGGCAAACTGCTGTGAAATGATACATTTAACAGGCCTTTAAGGTTGATTGGCAGTAAATAAACAAAATCGCCTCGGTGATGAGAACTGTTTGTGTTTACAAAGTTGTTAGTTCCTAGCAGCGGCAGCTCTCACCTCTGCGGAGGAGGGGGGCTGCCACAATGTAGCCCCCCCTCAGCTGCCACCACTGCTATGCTCGTGGTCCCAGATGCTGCCGCCACCGCCGCAAATCCCATTCTCAGTTGGCCGTCCCCGGCACGGGCCAGTGCACGCACAGTAGCTTCTTACATACTCGGCATGCGCTGGCCCCAGCCTCTATAGCGCATGCACAGCACCTGTTTTTGAGGCTGCCCCGCAGCTGCGCGTAAAGAGGCATCCCGGAGGGAGGGAACACCTCCCAATGGGACTGCCTTGAGTGACTGGGAGGTCGGACTTCCAATAGGAAGTCACTGCCAGTCACAGTGATGCCAGAGCAGTCTCACAGACTGCATCTGGCTTCACTTAGTCAGAGGACAGTGGCGGATTTTACCAGGGGGGCTGTAGCAGAGGAGTAGTGTGCAGTCAGGAATCAGGCCCCAATGTGTCTGGCTGCTGGCTGTGTACTGTCTCTGGTGTTTCCACTAACGCCTGTAGGATTAATGCCACTGCTTCCTCCACCCATGTCAGTGTGGGGCAGATGAACACTGATATCACTGGATTAGAGAGATCTTTTGGCCTGATTCAGAGGTGGTCCCAAGGGACCTGTTTTGGCATCTCCGGTTGCAGCGGATCTGTGAAGGTGAGTCGGCTGCAGGAGCCACGAACTAAGCTCCAGAGGTTGCACTTAATGTGGGTTTGATTCTTTCAACTCCTTGGGCTGTGTGAGAGAAAAAAGAAGGGCATGGAGTGCATCCTCTGGGGATTACCATTCGCAGCAGCGGCATTACTCAATAGCTCCGGGAAGAGCTTTTGCTGCGCAATTCGGGATGTTCTACCGCTGGCACCTCACAGGTTTTATTGATAAGTGGGAAATGATTTTGAACAGACCACCTCTTTGTCACACATAGTGGACTACTCACCCGAAAGGCCTGAAATATAGTCTTCCTGACCTCCCCATTCCGTTTGACATCATTTAACCCTTTGAGTGCCAACATTGCTGTGAGCGATCCTCAAAATCCCTGCTAAAAAAAAAGGCCAGCGCCACTCACAGCGACTGTTATTTTTAGTATAAATAAATACAAATACAGCCGTGTCAATCAATTTGAAGTTGCTGGCATTTTTAGCGGGTATTTTGAGGATCCCTCACAACGACATTGGCACTCAAAGAATTAAATAAAAAGGTTTTCTTGGCCATATTCACACCTATTTTGACAAATTCCCTTGGCACTCAAAGGGTTAAGCATCCTAGAGATCACCCTTATAGAAGGGAAAGCCTCTTGTGTATTTGTTTGTTCCTTACATAAGGGGGGGGGGGGGGGGGGGTAAAAGGACGTAGAATCCAGGACCTGTAGCTGCAATTTGAAATCTACTCTTTACATTGCGTAACCTCTCAGTGTGTTTGTATTCGGACATCACACTTTCCTCTCTTCTCACGGCAGTCTCTCTCGTCATTCCCCCATGTAAGAGAAACGATCAGTGCTGTCTAATTCATGACTACTTGTGGCATTATACAGGACTCCTTACTGCGATGTCTTTCCACCGGCGATCCACAACTTCCAGTGACATGCAATTTGTGTTTAAGCTGCATTCTTGTTAGTGTTGGCTCAGGTCACACACAGGCCTCATGGGCCACACAATTAGCACACGCACACACACACACACCGCCAAGGTTTTGTATCTTACACCGCACATACATGAGCGTACACTAGTCAGCAGGAGTGATGGGAATATTTAGAGTTGTGCGCAGTTCTAAAAGCGGACAAGTCTCGCCATTGTTAGCAAGCTGCCTACACCATATGGCCTATGTATGCTATTTATAGTAATTCCCGGCAAATCAGTCTCTGTTGCCTGTCTTGTGGCTGGATGGATAACAGTGGGGTGGTCACTCTTACGAGTGCCCCGGGACAGGCAGTGAGTACATGAAATGGTTGACATGTTCACTTCTTTTGATGTCGATGTCTGAACCCAAACATGTGTACCACCAAATAGTGTAGCGGGTACTAGGGTTGCCAATCCTGGGATCAGGATTGGCTAGCCCCCTGGGATTTGGCCTAAAAATTGCCAGGACTTCAATTCCAGATTGGGGGGGGGCGTATTTTAGGCATGCCAATCCCGGGTATTTGAGCATTTTTCAATCCCGAATTTTAAAAAAATTCCCTGGGATTGGCATCCCTAGCGGGTACCCTTGGATCCAGGCCTGGGGCTGCACTTGCCACACTTTTTACAGTTTCCAAAAATAAAGAAATAAAGAAAAACTCATGTTGATCTGTTGACCTTTTGACCTTTTTGGATCGACTTATCGACTGTCTAGACACTGATGATCGATCCTCGGGATTTCCCACATTTAAGAGGGAACGGGTTACTAAACTGCACTTTTATTTTAATTTTATTTGTTAAAGCATTCTTTTTTTTTTTCCCGGGTAGATATCTGCAATTTTTTACATTTTGTTTTATTTTTTTCTATCACCTTTTGTGTGTTCATTTCTGTCTGGTTAGATAACGGGTTTGTAGAGTCATAGCTTGTTTGTAAATCCCAGACATTTTACAGCTGTCTCCTCTGGGAGCTTTGTAATTTTTAGTTTGGGTGTCTACAGCCAGGAACGAACAGAGAGGTGCCCAGGGGCCATGCAGATCTGGCTCAGTATCACTAAACTGGGGCCGGCAGTCGAGTCTGCCAGCTGCAGTCACTCCCGTCTGCAACTGGAGTGTTAAGACTTGGCTGCCGGGGAATGGGGAAGATCTGTATCCTCAACAGATTTCTGCAGCAGAGCCAGTGGACTTGCCCACAATAATAATACAATCGGAAAGGTTAACAGGAAAAGCCCAGGTCCAAGAGTGATTCCTGGCAGCTGGCAGAGAGGGAGAATCGGAAGTACAACACCAGTGAAATCTGCAGTGAAAAGCAAATTAAGCCTCCTATCTGCCATCTCACTTGCATTGCTTTTCTTTTCCTGTTTGGACTTGAAAGGTGATTGAAGCCAAGTCGGTGACAGTTGACGGAAATGCTGCAAGAAGAGAATATTTATTTACATTGAATCGTGGTCATGCTTGTTCAGGATGCGGTTTAACGCAGGATATGCCGTCCCCACCCCCTAGTTTGATCATTCTTCCAGGGATAAAGAAGAAAAAAAAAATCTTGATTTGTTTTAAGCCAAAGAATAAGTGGAGGCGTAGGGTCCAACAAGCTGGTGCCTGGATACTTCAACTAACGCATCGTTATTGCTGAGTGATCCTGAATGTTGCCGCGCAGTTTAGGTTCATGCCAAAGAAATGCATGTTGAAGACCTTTCTAAAGGCCCTTTTTCTACTACAGCTTCCAAAGATGACAAGTGCCTTCTGGAATCTAAGTTAAAAATGCGTTGGGGTCATTTTCACTTTTTATGTATGCGCAATGGGCCTTATTCATGTTTGTGTGCAAATGCAATTGTGGATTTTCTCAGCTGTGGAGCTGCTGATGTTAGTCATTGAAGCAACCTCAAATGAATTTGCAGTTGGGTACTCATTCACAAATGACCGCAAATACAACGGGGAGGGGGGGGGGGGTGGTGGTGCGAATCCCAAAACTGACACATCTGCGTTTTTTGCTGCTACTTCCAATAACTCTCCCAGACGGTCACCTCCTGTTAATTACTTATCCGTAAAATCCTTTTTGTGGTTATCGCAACTTTGGCACTTGCGCAATGCGATCACAGCACATTTGCAGTTGGCTGAACAATGGTGGTGGCATCTAAAGATGCTCAAAGTGAGCGTCGCAGTCCTCGGACATTTAGACCCTGATGCAAGCATTACAGATGCAAACTCATACTTCTGGCCGCAATAAACCATGCAGCTCCAGATGAGTGGATTGGCCGGTCCCGTGCAACGCAGACATTAAATGCCTTTTTTTTTTGCCCCAAAAAAAGTGTTTTAGTTACACCACAGTGTGGCTAGGACTGTGTTGGTTAATGTGATCTAGGACACTTGTATATTGTGTGTGCATAGAACAAAACTTGTATCGGAAAAAAATTGCAGCTTCTACAATGTAGCACTATGGGCCTTATTTTGGTTCATTCTTTCTGACAAAATCCTTCTTAGATGGACAAAACCATGTGCACTGCAGGGGGGCAGATGTAACATGTGCAGAGAGAATTAGATTTGGGTGAGTAATTTTGTTTCTGTGCAGGTAAAATACTGACTGCTTTATTTTTACACTGCAATATAGATCTCACTTTGAAGTAAAACCCCACCCAAATCTAATTCTCTCTGCACATGTTACATCTGCCCCACCTGCAGTGCACATGGTTTTGCCCATCTAAGAAGGATTTTGTCAGAAAGAATGAACCAAAATAAGGCCCTTTGTGTACAGACTCAGAGACTCAGTCGCACACATATATGCAAGTGTCATATACAAAATGAATCGGCTCAGTCCCCTTGTGCTTCCTAGCTGCATTGTGTTGTGACTAAGACCCATCTTTAGCACTAAAGACGCACCACATTAGCAGAGTTGCAGGGGACCGGGCACCCCGAGAGGAGCTTCTTAGTGCGACTGCAGTAGTAGGGGTTATATTCAGACATGATTCAGAGCCCTTTTATCAGGTTTACTCTGCCAAGCCAGAGGGAAATCCCGTCCTATGCAAGCCTGTGATAAGCCTGCGGAAATTGCGCAGGCCTGCGATCAGCTGCAAATCCTTTCGCGATCAATCACAACCGAATGATTTTTCCAATGTGTGTGTGTGTGTGTGTAGTTTGCGCGTAGCCCAGGACCTACTCGGTGGCTGCTATAGAAGCAGTCGGATCGGGGTAGGTGCTGATGTCACAAGACTTCCCCTCTAAGGGCTGTTTCACACAGTACGGTTCCTGCCGCACGGTGAAATCCCGTACGGTCAGGGAGCCGCGCCGCACTCAGAATTTTATAATGGCAGGGATGGCCACAGCCCGGCAGCCGTCCCTTCCAGTGGGGGGATCCGGCTGCAGCCGTGCGGCCGGGCCGTGGCCGTCCCGTGTGAATGGACACAATAGTGTCCATTCACAACTGCTGAGTGCGGCACGGCTCCCTGGCCGTACGGGATTTCACCGTGCGGCAGGAACCGTACTGTGTGAAACAGCCCTTAGGCTTGGCTCACACCTGCATATTCCCTGACACTCCCAGAAAACGTCGGGTCACAACCCCCATACTCCGGCTTCCAGTCACTCAACTTGCATACGATCAGCGTTTAAATAAAACGTAGCAGGATTTTATTGCAGGATTGCCTCACGCATGTGTGCTATGATCCGTAAGCACACGCAGTCTTTCGATAATCGCCCGGCCTGCGAATTCGCGGTCGTGCGATCAGGTCTGAATAACCCCCAATGATGTATGAGGACATACCTGTAGCATAAAGTCACAGATACGACTTATGTAGCACATGAGACTAACCAGCCGCCGCACCAGATAAAAATACATTCCTGCTCTGTGACTAAAGACTGTGTATATTTAAAGCTGCATAAATCCTGTCCCATTTAAAGGACCGCTGGGGAGGAAGAACAAGTTTCTCTAATGTGCTTTTAATATTAATGCAACTCATAAAGTGTATATAAAGGCCATGTGCCCAATGCAGAGTTAAAATTTAAGGTCCTGATTCAAGTTTGATCAGTCGAGGGACGAATTCAGCCCCATTTTCAGCGTTTTTTTTTGAGTGTACGCCTGAAAACGAGTGTTCCCCTGGTAGCGCAGGCTGACGATGCATGCTCAGGGTGGGCAGCTGACATTATATGAATTCAGCGACTGCCCCCTTTTCGGCCATCTCCCATGGAAATAAAAGGCAGCTTAGACTGATTTATGTGCAAAATTGGAAAAAAAAAAAAATCTGTGCGCCTGCATTTTTTTTGATCATCAGCGCCTTGAGCTGCTGAATACAAGTGGAAGGGGTGTGGCTACATTGAGGGAGGCCCTTGGACCTTTGCGTGTGACCCCTGTAGATATGGATCCCTTTGCTAACCTCATTTTTTACATTTCAACTTGTTATAGCTAAAAAATAATGCAAAATATGCCCCCATTTGTGGTTTGCCCCCCCCCCAATGCTGATTCCTTAGGCAGATACATAATGGTAGCATCGGTCATGTATTTAACACTATAGCCGAGATTTAATACTGCCCACGTTCAGCAGTAGTGCGAGATTTCCGCCGAACTCTGACTTTTTTTAAAAGGGAGATTAACTTAGAAGGCAAAACCATACCTTGTTAGTTAATTCCCCTTTAAAAAAGAAAAGTCAGAGATCGGCAGACATCTCGCACTGCCGCTGAACTCTGGTAGCATTCAAATCTCGCCCCATGTGTTTTTTACCAGCTTGACTGTGGCTTGAGGACCTTCAACAGCCAAGTTGTTCCCTCTTCAGCTCCTTGGCCCCTTCCTATAGGAGGAACACGATCAGGGAATCTGGTTGAGCTCCCTATAGAGGGTTGGTGGGTCGGAGCAGAGTTATCTACCTCTGGGCTGCACCAGAGAACATGTGCCACTGCATTGGTAAAAGTGGCCTAGAGTAGTTTGTACTACAGAGTAGTTTGCTTATTGGTGTTGCATTGTTTACGTGGGGGGGGGGGGAGGGGCATGATGGCTGGTCCGATGGCATGTGGTGAGGTATGAAGAGCACTAAAAAAGGGCTTGAGAGAATGTTTGTTGGGCATTAAAGGGGCACGTAGGCTGGTCTGTTGGCACCTACTAAGGTCTGATGGGCATTGAAGGCATGTGATGGTTAAGTAGGGATTTAAATAGATTTCCTATAATTCCGTGCTCCACATTAGTGCTCACAATTTGCCACGCAGCTGGAGTGATGCAATTTCTATTATGAAAGCTATTAAAATTGCGCCCACTGTCCACCTGTAGCTCATTATAATAAGCTCACGGCACAAAATGAAAGCTAGGCAAATCGGTGCATCTCTCTACCAAGTAAGAACGCCTTCACTCTACTCTCTGTGCAAACGTCGGACCCTACACCAATGTGCCCAGTTCGTTCCATAAACCTGGGTGCCTGGATGGAATCTTAGGCACAGTTGCACACATTGCTGTATGCACGGGTCCCGAGTTGTTTTTGCACCACGCAGCTTTCTGTATCGTCCTTCATAAATGACCTCAAGTTTTTTCAAAAAAATGATTTTTTTTTTTTAAAGAAATAAGTTTAATTACGGAAAGGAGTCCTAAAGTGTATGCGAATTCTATCGCCTACTACAAGAAAAGATGGAATTAGTTGGATATGGTTTTGGGTTTATAACAATAAAAAACACAAAGCAGGATTTGTTAAAGGAATTTTTTTTTGCTCCTTCTCCCCCGTGTAATTACACGATTGGTATTTGAGCGTCCTCCCTCCCACAGTGGGAAGCTGGTATGCAGGAGTGTTTGTGGGAAGTCATAAAGACAGCAATTTGCATACGTTAAATATATGGTAATATCCCCTGATGATCATGTGTTTAGGGTCCGCTGCACTTCTGTCTGCTGCCCGTACTCTGCACTTTGTCTTAATACAATCTGAGTGTTAAACCAGACGCAATTCCCAAGTGCCAGCGCTGCGGACGTCTCCTGAGACTCCATCATGGCTGCAGCCTGAGAAATGTTTTACCCGATTGATTTATCCCCTACTTATTATTGTCTATTATTTTCACATTCCTGTTTTTTTTTTTTTTTTTTTCAATTTAGGGGGAATAGTCTCTGTAATATTTTTACATTGTTAACTGATAAACATATTCTATAGCTAAAATGTACACCATGCCAATGAATTAAAATACAGCTAAATAAATTTCTGTCAATGAGTGAAATTGGCTGAATGTCCTCATTGTGCTGTGCCATTTTTAGGAGCCCATGTCCTATACTACCTTGTTGGGATTTCCTTTGTCCTACAGTATGTCTCTGGACTGCTGCCATTTGTCACTGGTCTATCGTCACCACTGTACAATGAGTCCTATCCACTGTCTTCTCTCCATTCCTCCACTAGGGTAATATCTGTGTCCTATCCCTTGTCTTCTCTCCATTCCTACTCTAGTATAATATCTGTGTCCTATCCACTGTCTTCTATCCATTCCTCCTCTAGGATAATATCTGTGTCCTATCCCTTGTCTTCTCTCCATTCCTCCTCTAGGATAATATCTATGTCCTATCCCTTGTCTTCTCTCCATTCCTCCTCTAGGATAATATCTGTGTCCTATCCCTTGTCTTCTCTCCATTCCTCCTCTAGGATAATATCTGTGTCCTATCCCTTGTCTTCTCTCCATTCCTCCTCTAGGATAATATCTGTGTCCTATCCCTTGTCTTCTCTCCATTCCTCCTCTAGGATAATATCTGTGTCCTATCCCTTGTCTTCTCTCCATTCCTCCTCTAGGATAATATCTGTGTCCTATCTATGGTTTTCCCTTTCTTACCTCCTCCAGAATTATAGGTGTGTCCTATCCATTGTCTTCTCTCTTTCTTCCTTCAGGGTAATACTGTACCTGTGTCATATCCATTATCTGCTTTCTCTTTCCACCTCCCATAAAACACCCATGTCTTATCCATTGTCTCCTCTTTCTTACCACCTCCTGGATAATACTTTTGTCCTATCCATTGTCTTCCCTCTCCCGGGTTAATACATGTGTCCTATCCATTATGTACTCTTCCCTCCTCCCGGAAAACACCCATGTTTTATCCATTGTCTTCTCTCTCTTCCCTCCTCCCGGATAATACATTTGTCCTATCCATTGTCTTCTCTATTTTCCCTCTGCCGGGTTAATACCTGTATCCTATCCATTATCTTCTCTCTTCCCTCCTCCCGGGTTAATACATGTGTCCTATCCATTGTCTTCCCTCTCTTCCCTCTCACGAGTTAATACCTGTGTCCTATCCATTGTCTTCTCTCTCTTCCCTCCTCCCTGAAAACACCTGTGTCATTTTCATTGTCTTCTCTCTCTTCCCTCCTCCCCGAAAACACCTGTGTCCTATCCATTGTCTTCTCTCTCTTCCCTCCTCCCCAAAAATACCTGTGTCCTATCCATTGTCCTCTCTCTCTTCCCTCCTCCCCAAAACACCTGTGTCCTATCCATTGTCTTCTCTCTCTTCCCTTCTCCTGGATGACACCTGTGTCCTATCCATTGTCTTCTCTCTCTTCCCTCCTCCTGGATGACACCTGTGTCCTATCCATTGTCTTCTCTCTCTTCCCTCCTCCTGGGTTAATACATGTGTCCTATCCATTGTCTTCTCTCTTTTCCCTCTCCCGGGTTAATACCTGTGTCCTATCCATTGTCTTCTCTCTCTTCCCTCTCCCGAGTTTAAACCTGTGTCCTATCCATTGTCTTCTCTCTCTTCCCTCCTCCCTGAAAACACCTGTGTCATTTTCATTGTCTTCTCTCTCTTCCCTCCTCCCCGAAAACACCTGTGTCCTATCCATTGTCTTCTCTCTCTTCCCTCCTCCCCAAAAATACCTGTGTCCTATCCATTGTCCTCTCTCTCTTCCCTCCTCCCCAAAACACCTGTGTCCTATCCATTGTCTTCTCTCTCTTCCCTTCTCCTGGATGACACCTGTGTCCTATCCATTGTCTTCTCTCTCTTCCCTCCTCCTGGATGACACCTGTGTCCTATCCATTGTCTTCTCTCTCTTCCCTCCTCTCCGAAAACACCTGTGTCCTATCCATTGTCTTCTCTCTCTTCCCTCCTCCCCGAAAACACCTGTGTCCTATCAATTGTCTTCTCTCCCTTCCCTCCTCCCGGAAACACCTGTGTCCTATCCATTGTCTTCTCTCTCTTCCCTCCTCCCGGAAACACCTGTGTCCTATCCATTGTCTTCTCTCTCTTCCCTCCTCCCGGAAACACCTGTGTCCTATCCATTGTCTTCTCTCTCTTCCCTCCTCGTGGAAAACACCTGTGTCCTATCCATTGTCTTCTCTCCCTTCCCTTCTCCTAGAAAACACCTGTGTCCTTCTCTCTCTTCCCTCCTCCTGTATAATACCTGTGTCCTATCCATTGTCTTCTCTCTCTCTTCCCTCCTCCCGGGAAACACCCATGTCTTATTCATTGTCTTCTCTCTTGCCTCCTCCTGGATAATACCTGTTTCCTATCCATTGTCTTCTCTCCCTTCTCTAGCCACTGATCTTGTCCCACTTTACCAGATCTGAGCGGTTCTTATCTGAAGTTCCTGGTAAATAATGTAAATCACCACAATACTGCACATGGGCTTCATGTCCTGTATTTCCTATGATCCTCTATAACTGTGCATGTCAGCAATAGCACATATACCAGAGGTGATCCATATTCCTGGGAGATGGGAAGAGATTCAGCAGCCACTATAGGAGATGATGAACGTGTGCGTGTGTCAGCGTGGACATAGTCACATAGAGACGCACACATATAGATATGGTGGGTGCAGAGGAATTCACGTCATCCAGGGACTTCCCCTTTTGTCGGCAGTGAAAGTAATAATGGAAAACATTCATTTGTTTTCACCACCAATCTCCTTTTTTGTGTTCTGCAGATCAACTGTAGTCAAAGAAAGGGAAAATGTGCTTATGTGTTCAGATGATTCACACTGCTCACCCTCATCTGGAAAGATCTGACGTAATCTATTCAAGAAAACCACTTGAGTTTTATTATACCTGCAGGGGGGGGGGATTAGGCTGTTGGGATATAGGATATCCACTTCTGTCTTCTATTTTCTATATATTTAGATTTAAAGGTCAATTTAAAGCACATGTATTTCACAAACAGTACATACATAATTATAGATCTGTAGTTATTCTGTATGTTATGTCCGCTTCAAGTTTTCAGCGTGTGGATTCCTTTTATGTGTTACTTAGGAGACTGCAAACCAGCTTCTTCATCTGAGTATAGCCTCCTGTGCATTACTGACGGGAGAAGACGGGCAGCTGCTGAGCACCCGCTCAGACGCTGCCCGGCATTAGACTGCGCATGCGCAGTCTAATTCCAAAATCCCGGGATTGGAAACTCCAATCCCGGGATTGGAATCTCCAATCCCGGGATTGGAATCCCGGCATTTTGGGGGCCAAATCCCGGGATTGGAATCCCGGCATTTTGGGGGCCAAATCCCGGGATCCCCCCGATCCCGGAATTGGCCACCCTAGACACACCCATGTTGGCTTGGGTCACTCCTGTTGCATCCCCGAAACTCAAACATGAATTTTCTAACCCTGTCCTCAGACCTTAATCTGTAATTGCGTCTCCAAGCGCAGACAGTCGGTATGCAGGGCCATCTTCACATATGGGCTCACTGGACAGCAGTACAGGAACCCAGGCCTTCGGGCGTGGGCAGACTGTGCCCCAAAAAAGTGCAGGATTTCTCCTCCCTGCCTGTAGCCAGACAGTGAATGTCTGTCAGCATGCCGATTGGTTGATGGCTCCAGCTATCCACCAGTCAGAGTGGGGAAAGTTCACATTTTCTTTATTTATTCCCACAAATGGGTGGGTAGGGCAGTGCATTGCCCCGGGGACGGCAGTGCTGTTAAGGCAGCCCTGTTGGGACACATTACAGGTCATTCTGGTGAATAACAATGTTTGCTTGGCAATGTTCACACCTATTTTGACATTCATTCATCGCTCAAAGGGTTATCTTCCTCATGTAGCAGAAAAAGACTGTATGATAAAGCTAGTATGCCATTACATTGGGGTTTAGGATAAAGAGACCCATTCTTCTAATTAACATAGAAACATATATATGAATTTGACAACAGATAAGAACCACGTGGCCCATCCAATCTGCCCTTTGTGATTTTCATATATAGTTTGTTAAATAACCCTAGTTTTAGCTCATGGCTTTGAAAAACTCCATAAGGAATTGTGAACTGCATCAGATTACTCCCTGCCTGGTTGTGTAATGATTGGTAAGTCAGTAAGCCAATCAGAGGCAGCCTGTGAATGAAGTAGTTAAGAAGGAGTGTCATGTGGCAGGAACCTGGCTGGTTAAATAACAGTCTGAATTCTGCATCTTGCACGAGCAGGGTCATATTAATGTATTTAGCGCACTGGGCAGCTAGAGACCTGCGAGCAGGGGCGAGAGATGGTCACACAATCAGAGCAGCAAGGCCGCATTCTCTACCTGCCGCCCAGCCGGTAGCCAGACAGTGAATGGCTTTTGGCATGCTGATTGGTGGATGGCTGTAGTGCTGGCTGCCATTCACCGTATGGAACCAAGTGGAAAGACCGGAGGAGTTGCATGTTATGATTTTTGTTGGGAATTGGTTCCAGTGAACGGGTACGTAGGGTTCCCCAATGTATTGCTTTGCCCATGGTCTGCCGTGCTGTTGTTACGACCCTGCCAGGGATCGGACACTGCGCTGGGATACAAATGATAAGTGTACGAGAAGATCTCCTGGGTATGATTCTGGTGTCAGGTTTGTTATTGTTGTTTTTCTTGCACAGTTACTATATCTGTCTCAGTTGGCCGTTTGTGCAGCTTGCGGAACCTTTTTTTTTTTTTCTCGTGTGTTTTGTGAGGTTTACAGAAAAAGAAAATAGATATTTTTTGTGCTTTTTCAAAACCTCAGGTTCACCTTGTACAGCTTGAAGCGAGACACCTTGTTTTGACATCTTAGCTTCATAGTACGTCTCAGCTGTAATAACGGAAACTAAGGAGAACTAAAGCAAGCTCAGCCTGACTACTGCCTGCGTGTCTGCGCTAGTCCGGGGACTTTAACGGAGATGTTTTATTGATTTGTGTCATTTCACATTTTATGAACCAACCCAGCTTGCACCCCGGAGCGGAGAAAGCCCCTCCAATTAATCAAATATGCATTTTTATTGTGCTGTAAACCCTGCTCTGCCTTATCAGATGTGCAGGAACTGTGTATAGACGCAGCAAAAAAAGGGCTCTAATATCCGGACCCCCAAAGCTTTATATTCCTGTATCTGCAAATCTTGCCCCAATTAGGAGGACTTAAAGTGGTCCTGGAGAGGTGGTGGAACTCCTTTCCCCTAACACCCCCCCCCCCCCAACATTAGGCAGAGACCAGTACCGCAAGTAGTGCCCTTGATTCATAATAAATCACACTGTAGTGCCCCTTATACACATAATGTCCACAGTTGTGCTGCTTATACACATCTGTCTGTCACTCCTGAAGGTCATTGTCCATTTCCCTCAGCAGCTCCATGCCCTTTGTTTCTCCAGCAGCTTTCTCAGCTCAGAGTTCCTCCAGCCCCCTCTCACCCTGTCTTCAGCAAGCACAGAGGCTGCTCCTCTTGGCAGCTCTCCTTCACTTCAGCGGCGTTGATGGCATGACATCACATACGCCGTGCCAGAAGAAGCCGCTGGGACAGGCTTTTCTGTGGGAATTACTGTTCAGGGCTGTGGTAGAAGTTGAACTTCCCTCTACCATTAGAGGTGGTGGAACTCCGTTCCACCCCGTTCTTTCTCACTTTAACCCCTGAATAAGGAGGTATTCAATCCTGTCCAGATTCTTCTGTTCACAAATCAAGCCAAATAGCCCAGTTTAGTGCCCTTGAACCTTGCCACTTGTAGAGGAAAAAGCACTCCATCTAGGTTACAAAGCCAAAAGGCAGGCAAACTTCTCTTTGTACTTTTTTACATTTTTCACAGACGACCCTCACTGTGCTTAATCTGTGACTTTATACCAATTCTTTTGACCCAACAATACTAATCATAAGTACCTAGGACCAGTGGCTACAAATTTTGCGCCCACTTGCCAGAAAACTGTCTGGCGGCTTCTTGCCCCATAGCAACCCACCCCAGCCGCCATAGGCCTGCAGTCCCAGCAAAGGCTGCTGTTCGTACATGCTACTATTGTATGCCCCCTAAAATGTCTTAGGCCTCCTCTAGCAGTCTTACAACTGTCTCCACTTTGACCAATTTGGGAGGGACATCTGTCCTATAGTGCTACAAAAAATATATAAAGATAATACCTTGCACCTGCTGTAGCGGTGTGACCTCGTTGGACACGGGCGATTATTATTTTTTTCATTCTGGAGGTAGGCCTGTGGGTGGGATGCAGATTATCCTGCCAAAATCTGGAATGTATTTAATAGTCTCTGGTAATTTGCACATGTGCGAATTTGCTTGCTGACTTGCACCCTGCTTAGAATTAACAGTGTAATGGTTAGCATTACTGCCTCACAGCACTGAGGTCATGAGTTCGATTCCCACCATGGCCTTAACTGTGTCGAGTGTAAATATTTTCCCTGTGCCTTGCATGGGTTTCCACCCGGGACTCCGGTTTCCTCCCTTTCTCCCCAAAATTTTACCTTCGCATAAATGTGTGCGCATGTACATGTGGTAGGGAATATAGGGCCCCATGTGATTAGCCAAATATTCTCGGGAAAGCGCTGTATAATATGTGCGCGCTACATAAATAACTGGTAATAATAATATTAATTCAGTTCCAGTTGTCACAACAAGAAAAGAATGGTTTAAATAGATTCATGAAGAAAAAAAAATACTTCTGCCATAAAAAAAAAATGTTTTTAAGCATTTAAAAAAAAAGAAAAGAAAATAAATATGCTGTCAATGTTAACAACTGTTATGATAGGTGAGGAATGAAGACCCTCTGTTCTGCAGACCTGTAGCATGTGTCCTCCTAAATTCAGCCTGGTTTGTGGGTGCCTGGCAATATACCTGCCTTCAGGTATAATGGCGGCTGCAGGCAGTGGCGCTGTACTCGGCTGCATACGATGCCAGGTGAAACAGATGTAGCTTAGAGAAAAATGAATATTTTGTGTCAAAATGCCAGTTTATTTTTCCCAAAGTTGGCAGTTGCTCTGTACAGTGATAAAGAAGTGTACTTTTACTGATTATTTAAAGAACCTGATTTACAGTAAGTGGGGGAGGTGGTAGGTGGTGCTCAGGTTTCAGACGGAGTATGTTATATATAAATTCCATAGATTGTATTGTCACTTTTCGTGTAGTAATTCAGTTCCCGGTAATGGGATTCGGAGAGGAGTATTCTTACATGGAAACTCTATTAAAACAAGCCTTGAATAGGATTCCAGTTTGCTAATTGTATAGAACATACAGTCTTGTACTGTTCATTGATTATAGGTATACAGTGAGTTTATTATAGCTAAATGGATTATATCATTTTTTTTTTAGCAATTCCTTATTCCAGCAAGACTGGTAGTTCACAACCTTGAACCTCAAGTTTTCCCAACAGGTCATGTTTTCGGGATTTCGGGCTGTTGGAACCAATGGGATAATTATTCGCTAAGTAAAAGAGCTGTGCATGGTTAAAGACATCCACAAACATGACCTGTTGGTGGTACTTGGGGACTGGGGTTTAATACCCCTGAGCTAGACAAATATATAATATATATATATTATTTAGGTACTTGTTTCCTATCTGGGCGCCCAGGTTTTCTACGTACGGCACCGTAATGAAATCGGATCGCATCGCATCGTACACATACACGATATTGAACGATGCGATGCGATGCGATCCGATTCGATTTCCCATAGGAAACAATGTTAAATGGCTCAATTTAGCTAAATTATCATAGGAACAATAGTAAATGGGCCAAAAACACCCCTGAACATTGAAATGTCCCCCCAAAAGTAGTTGACGCCACCCCGCCATCAACGTGAACCCGAAGCGTGGCGAGCGCAGCGAGCCCGCGAGGGGCGGCGGTACGCGTCCTCCGACCTTTTCATGCCCTACTATCCACTAGGGCGTGGAGTGAGAATAGAATAGTGTGGCGAGCGCAGCGAGCCACCGAGCCCGAAGCGTGGCGAGCGCAGCGAGCCCCGCGAGGGGACGCGGATACCTTCACAGTTATACGCGTCCCCTCGCGGGCTTCCCAGGTGTCCATGGCGACGCGGACACCTGGGAAGCCCGCGAAGGGACGCGTTTACCTGTGAAGGTATCCGCGTCCCCTCGCGGGGCTCGCTACGCTCGCCACGCTTCGGGCTCGGTGGCTCGCTGCGCTCGCCACACTATTCTATTCTCACTCCACGCCCTAGTGGATAGTAGGGCATGAAAAGGTCGGAGGACGCGTACCGCCGCCCCTCGCGGGCTCGCTGCGCTCGCCACGCTTCGGGTTCACGTTGATGGCGGGGTGGCGTCAACTACTTTTGGGGGGACATTCCACTGCTCTGTGGGTTTTTTTGGGGTTTCTGGCCCATTTGCCATTCTTCCCTATGCTGATTTGGGTAAATTGATCCATTTAACATTGTTTCCTATGGGAAATCAAATCGGATCGCATCGCATCGCATCGTTCAATATCGTGTATGTGTACGATGCAATGCGATCAGATTTCTCTACGGAGAATAGCATGGTGCGCAATTAACTTAGCGGGCGCCCAGATAAGAAACAAGTACCATTATTTATATTTATTTGAAAAAAAAATTAAGCCACAGAATCAGATTTAAGGAGCCCATACACTAGGGCGATATTGCATACAATTCTTCAGTTTTGACCGCATCTGTGAGATAAATGGAAGGATTGTCTGCACGTCAAATGTGTCACCCGATGTCGAATGTCGCGTCAATAGATATTATGTGCAACATATAATATTTATCGCATTGCATGAGCGATCGCATGTGGTTTATAACCACATGCGCTTGCAATGCGAACGGCAGGAGCGCGGGTGGTGGTGGTGTAGCGGCACGATGTGCAGGAGGGCTGGCATGTGGCTGGTGGCAGAATTTGAAAAAACTTTCATAAGACTGGACGGCCATCTGATTGGCTGAGAGAGAGCTCTTTCAGCCAATCAGAGGGCCACCCAGTCTTTTGAAAGGTTTTTTTCTCTAATTCTGCTGACCACTGCCGCATGCCAGCCCACCCGCACAGCACTCTGCTACACCGCCACCCACCGCCAGCCCTCTTCCAGCATCCAATGTGGCATGCAACATTAGGTGCTGAAAAAAAAAAGCACTTGGGCTTCACACTTCGATATTGCATAGTTTCTGATCACATATGTGTATGGGCACCATTAGACTGTGCAGGCCTCCAGGAAGATGGTGACTGTACCTTGTTTCTGGGGACATATCTACTGTACCTGCCCAAAAACATGGCCATCGCACCATTTTACCTTTGGTTTATGTCTGCAGCGACATCCGCTGCGGGACTTCAGAAGGGTAAGTATAATTCTATAGGTGTATGTGTGGGCCCGTGTGCATCTTTCACTGTGCATTGTAGTTGCTGTAATCTGTGCTGCACCTGTCACAGGAAAATCTGCTTGATTCCCCGACAGATAACCCATCGCTTTTACTCACTGTTTCTGGATGCAGAAATCTGAATGGGACATTTTCCTCTGACACCGTGAAACATGGCTGTTTATTGCTTTGTTCTGAGGTGTCAGTAAGTCACATATCTGCGCTGCTCTCGGATACTCTGCTACAGCCGCGGGCTTCTACAGTCACCTCCAGCTTTCAGGGATGACATAACGCAGCAGCCTAAAACTTCCTGGAAGAGACTTAGGAAGGAAATGAGAATAATATACATTGGTTAGAAAGGAAATAGAGGACTGGACAGTGTCAGAGAAGAGAAAAGGTGCACACTTTTCACCTATAGGGTTCCAGCTGTCTCCAGATACTGCCGCTGGCTGTGTTGCACATTCTATTCTCATAACTCCTTTAATAAATCTATGTATAGTTATTTAAATTGTTATGCTGCCAAGTTTCATCTTGCAGAATCTAAGTACAGATGTGTCCTCGTACACCTGTCCTGTTTACGCCATATGCCACCAGACGCCTGGAGCTTTTTCATCATTTTGCTACTTTTTGTAGGGGTAGATGCAATTTAAAAGCGATGTGAATAGCGACCGGAAGGAGGTCACGGAGGCATTCTGTTGGCCAGAGGATTTCTGCTAGCACCCCTCCTGAGGTAAAGGTAAAAGTCAGACTAAACTAGTACTGCGATGATGTTGCCTGCCTTCATCGCGGCACAAAAAGCATTGAGGCAGAAACTTATTGTAGGTTAGAGAATGGCGGTTCTCGGGACTTAAGACCATACTTGCCTACTTTTGAAAACTAGTTTCAGGGAGATTATAGTTGTTAATAGAATTTTGCTCAGTGCCCCATTGAGGGGGTGTGTCATGCTCCACCCAAAAGGCGTGGCTAGTTCCATATACGGAGAGATTGCGAAAAAGAGATTGTGAACGTGGCACCTAGAAGCGTGGGTGTGTACTGCTACATCTGAGAGGAATCTTTTAAAATGACTTATATCCAAATGTAGATGAGCCCCAAAGCAGTTAGTAAGAGATACTATACTTGCTAAAGTGCTGGGAAATGGTGCATATCATTCTATGTAAATGTATCTGTCTCTCATTCCTTTTTCCCCCCAAAAAATGTAACCGTGTAATGTGGGCTAGGTGACATGAGGGAGTTTGTTAGATTAATGAGGGAGAGAGGGAGATTGCTGCTATTTCAGGGAGTCTCCTGCAACTATGCAGAAGACCCGATTTAAGTTGGAAGAACTGACATCATCTGACTAACAATGCAGCCAATACACAATGATATGAATTGAATAAACTACTTAGGTACCCAAGACATTTTCTTTGTACTGTAGCAAAGTAATTGGTTGAAAGGTGCAGATTAAGCACATTTTAACACGGCAACCAATTACCTTTGCACTTTTTTCCCCCTCAGTTTTGCATCTATGGAGGGTATTCAATCCCGGCTGCAGAAATAGCATCCCTCGCCTATTCAATGCTGCCGTTATCAACAGCACTGTATGCCGTTGCCAACAAAACAGATCTGATTTTAAAACAAGTCTGATTTGTTTTGGTGGAAACGGACGCGGTTTGTCGAATTCATGTCCGTTTTTCGGCGATCTGGGGAGTTTTCGACACTAGACAGAAGGAACATTGAATTCTGGTTGTCGAGTTACAAACTGTACCCTGGGGTGCCTCAAGACCCTTGTAGAGGGTGGCCTGGGTTGGTTTCCTGGGCCAGTTCAACTTTTTTATGGTCAATGGAGCCATGATTCAAAAATGTTTGGGAACCACTGCACTAGGCAATTTTCTTTATACATTACATGTCCAAAAGTATGTGGATACCCAAACGTCATGTCCAGTTGTGCTTGCTGGGCATTTTCTTCCAAGTCCACGTCCAGCTGTTTAGCAGCCCCCGCTCTTCTAGGAAGGCTTTTTGGCGCATGACTCAGGTTTGCAGGTTTCTCAGCATTTAATCTTATCCTAGAGGTGATTGAAGGAGCTCTGTGCAGGCCAGTCGAGTTCTTCAACACCAAACTTGGCAATGCATTTAGAAGGACATTGTTCTGTGCATGGTACCATTCTTATGTTGAGATGGAGAAATGCCTTCCCCACAGCTTTGGAAGCGCACAATTGCCTGCAATGTCATTGTAGGTTGAAGCACTAAGATTACCTTTCACTTAATCTAAGGGGCCCAGGGCTGTAGGCAGTGGTGTGCAAGTGGTGCTTGACCCCGGTTTGGGCCCAATGCTACATTTGTCTAGCAGTGTGGGTAACGCAGCTTCAGTGCTACTTAGAGTTATCTACAGTATAGGATGCTCCAGGAATACACTCTGTAGGGAAGTTTTGCTATTAGGGAGCGCTGAAACTGGCAAGGCATGCTGGGATGTGTAGTTTCACAACAGCTGGAAATCCACAGGTTGACCAGGCATGGTGTAGAGCCATCTGGAGCCTCCAGGCAGCTCTCTCTACACTTCAGCTGCTGCTGTCTTCTCATGTGACATCATAAATTGGGGGTAGGGCCGGCACAGGTCGCCATGGTGCCCTGCTCAAGCGCTGCCCAGATTACACCATGTAAAACACCCCCAGGCCACTATTCCTCCTCCACCAAACTAGTTGTCCATACGCATTCAGACTGGGCCAGATTCTCTAAGCTTCAAAAGTGGTAACATTGAGAGTGATAAACCGCCAGCCAATCAGCTCCTACCTGACATGTCACAGACTGTGTTTGAAAATTGTCAGCCACGAGCTGATTGGCTGGCTGTTTATCACTCTCAGGGGTAGATTTATTAATATTACTTTATCGTTCCTTAAGGACGCAGGTTCGCTTCACCACTTTATCGTGGTGAAGAGAACCTGCCTTTCGCCCCTTATTTATTATTGGGTGGCCACACGTTATGGGAGTGCGTTATCCCCTCCTGCCGGCGGGGAGCAAAACGGCGAAGAAGAAAGCAGGAGAGCCCCGCAACGCCAGATAATTCTGGCGATATGCACTTACGTAAAACAGAGGAGCGCGCGGCCATCCATCTAATTAATAAATAAGGTATTAGCCCGGAGCTCTGCAGCAGCTAACACTTATACGTTAACCATCCTGCCCCGCACCGCCACTGTTAAAGTGCCCGCACAGCGGGTATGATAACTGAAGGGAAGCGCTATCCCCTGCTTTAGCGCAGGCGGATAGCGCATATACCCCATAACCTCAATGTTATCCCTTTTGTAGCTTAGAGAATCTGGCCCAGTAAGCGCTGTCCTGTCTATCACCAAACTGAAGTTCATTAGTCAGACTGCTAGATGGTGGAGCACGATTTGACACCCCAGCAGATGTTTCCACTGTGCAATGGGTGGTGTGCTTTTCACAATGCCGGCGAATGTTCAGTTTGAGGCTTGATTGGGTTGGGTTGGACATAACTATCCAATCCAGATGCATGTTGGAACATGTAGTTTCACAACATCTGGAGGGCCACAGTTTGAAGACCCATGGGCTAGGTTGTTTTAGCAGGGCACCGCTAACAGCCTAGAGTGAACACTAGTTTTGCATTATTTGTTGTACACAATGCGGTCCCCCTTCCCACAAGTCTTCATACTCAGAGTCCTAAAGAATTCTGTAATCTCCACTTGTATAATCCTTTGTGCACAATGCAGCTCAGAGGAGAGGGATTAGATACAGAAAGCATCGTCTATTTGAAATCAGATATTATATATATGTTGTTTGATTTCATTCCGCCCTGAGTGCCGCGCTATACCCCCCGCCTATATATATATATATATATACTGCATACCGTATATACTCGAGACTTGAGTATAAGTCGACCTGAATATCAGCCAAGGCACCTTTTTTTTACAACAAAAAACTGGGAAAACTTATTGACTTGAGTGGGACCCTCACTCGAGTATAAGCCGAGGGGGACTTTTTCAGCATAAAAAATATTCAGAAAAAGTAGGCTTATACTCGAGTATATATGGTATATATTTTATATTTTTTTATTCATGTTGTTGGATAAGACAAAGCAGGGAACTTGTGGCACTTACACGTCTTCAATACAGCAACATCTTTGAAGATAAGTGAATTGTCTTGCGATTATCTGGATTCTCTTACACTGATAATCCTATTATAGTATTTGTCTCTGTGACTAGGGAAGTAACAGACTAATATTCCATATATTGGCTGTATTTCATGCATTTTAATGCTGCCCATACACTTGTGTGATTTGGCTACTTTTCACCTGATTGCGACGGACCGGCCCTGAAAAATTGGGTAAGAAGTGGCCAAATCGCATGTGATTGACATCTGATCTGATGTGCATTTATGTGCGCATCTAATCGGAGTTGGAGATCGGACCTGCTACATGTCAGACCTCCGACTGGGAACAACCTCCCGGCAGCAAGGAATGGGATGTATCGTATGTGATTTTTCCACCCAGGAAGCTCCCAGTTGGTTCAAGGGGCAACATCGCATGCAATGTCACCCGCTCAGAGAAGTCGCATAGTGTATGGGGGCCTTAAGGGTTTGGCCAATCCTCAACCTTGCATAACCCCAGAGAATACAGTTTGTACCTCAGTCCTACTCTACTGGAATGTGGAACCCCTGAATTTTAGATGGTTATCCCATTGTGTCCCAAAGTTTTTTGAAGCACGGCACAATATAGTATCAGAATTTTTGTTTTTCCTTGGGGTAGTAAATGTGAAGCAACAAGGAGAACAAGGGGCCTTATTCTGATCTGAGCTCAGTACAAATTTGTTCTTAAAATGGGCAAAACCATGTGCACTGCAGGTGGAGCAGATGTAACCTGTGCAAAGAGAATTAAATTTGGGTGGGGTGTGTTGAAACTGAAATCTAAATTGCAGTGTAAAAATAATGCAGCCAGTATTTACCCTGCACAGAAACAAAATAACTCACACAAACCTAACTCTCTCTGCACATGTTAAATCTGCCCCACCTGTAGTGCACATGGTTTTGCCCATTTTAAGAACAAATTTGGGTACTCTTTACCTAGAACGGCGCCAGCGATTGAAATCGCGGTCGTCATGGGTAAAAATCGCGGTCATCGCGGGTAAATCGGGATGGCCGCGATGCCCGCGATGACCGCGATCACCGCGATTTTCCCATAGGGAACAATGTTAAAACGTCAGATTGACCGCGATTTTACTGTTAAATGCCTCAATGGACCCGATTTGGGGCCAAATAGGCCAAATTAACCCTTAAATGTCCCCCCAAATTTTTAACGCCACCCCACGATCCACGCCAACCCGAAGCGTGGCGAGCGCAGCGAGCCCGCGGGCGGCGGCGGTACGCGTCCTCCGACCTTTTCATGCCCTACTATCCACTAGGGCGTGGTGTGAGAATATAATAGTGTGGCGAGCGCAGCGAGCCACCGAGCCCGAAGCGTGGCGAGCGCAGCGAGCCCCGCGAGGGGACGCGGATACCTTCACAGGTAGACGTGTCCCCTCGCGGGCTTCACAGGTGTCCGCCTCGCCACGGACACCTGTGAAGCCCGCGAGGGGACGCGCATAACTGTGAAGGTATCCGCGTCCCCTCGCGGGGCTCGCTGCGCTCGCCACGCTTCGGGCTCGGTGGCTCGCTGCGCTCGCCACACTATTATATTCTCACACCACGCCCTAGTGGATAGTAGGGCATGAAAAGGTCGGAGGACGCGTACCGCCGCCCCTCGCGGGCTCGCTGCGCTCGCCACGCTTCGGGTTGGCGTGGATCGTGGGGTGGCGTTAAAAATTTGGGGGGACATTTAAGGGTTAATGGGCTCTGTGGCCCATTTAACATTGATTCCTATGGCCAAATCGGGTGGATTGAGCCATTTAACAGTAAAATCGGGTCCATCGCGCCTTTTAACATTGATTCCTATGGGAAATCGGGAGCATCGCGTCGCGGGCATCGCGGGTACATTTATGGCCGGCCGCGACGCGACCGACACGATTTTCATGTTTAACATTGGTTTCAATGGGAAATCGCGGGCATCGCGTCAGTCGCGTCGCGGCCATACATAAATGTACCCGCGATGCCCGCGACGGGCGCCCTTCTAGGTAAAGAGTACCCAAATTTGTACTGAGCTCAGATCAGAATAAGGCCCAAGGAGTCTGAAAAGAACAAAGAGTCGAAGAGCAGAGACTAATGGGAAAATCTACTAAAATGGGATTTCTATTGAAGTTGGAATGTTTCCCATAGCAACCAACCAGATTGTACTTCTTATTTATTTAGAACCTTCTAGAAGATAATGGATAGAATCTGATTGGACACATCCAATCTTCAATAGTACTCCCATCTTAGTAAATTAACTCCTAAAGGGAATATCCTGTGTGGATATCCTGAACATGTGTGTTTTCACAGTCATTTATCAGGCCATCCATTTCGATAGCCAAATCAACAACATTGGCAAAACATCGGGAAAAATAGTGAAAAACCTGCAGTTTTTTTTTGTCCCAGGGGGTAATTTGGGGCAGCACAGACGGAGTAATGATTAGCGCTACCGCCTCAGAGCACTGAGGTCGATTCCCACCACAGCCCTAACTGTGCAGAGTTTGTATGTTCTCCCCGTACTTGCATGGGTTTCCTCCGGGTACTCCGTTTTCCTCCCACGCGGCAAAAATATACTGGTAGGTTAATTGGCTCCCAACAAATAAACCCTAGAATGTCTCTGTGTGTGTGCGTGTACATGTGGTAGGGAATATAGATTGTAAGCTCCACTGGGGCAGGGACTGATGTGAATGTTCAAATATTCTCTGTAATGTGCTGTGGAATATGTATGCGCTATATTAGAAACTGTTAATAATAAATACATATAAATCCCTAAGAGAGAAAACAATTAAATACAAGTGATTGGTGGTGGACGGAGATAGAAGCGAAGGCTGGTTACCCCGTCATTACCAGTGACGGAAATGCAACGTTTCTAGTACAAGTGTCAGAAAGTAACATCATTACTCATTTCAGTAGTGGTTGCCAAATATTGTATTCTCCTTGCTTCCCATATACTGTATCCCCGTATTCCCGCTATTGTATCTCACTAGCTAATCCTATACTCGTTTAGGTGATTAACCTCCATATTCCCACTCTGTAATTGAGAAAATTATCTATAGACCCAGCTACAGTCACAACCAATATGACAATTTCATGGGCAGGAGAACGGACTTGTCATATTAATTTAATTTTCCATTTCAAGGATTATGATTTAATTTAGTTTTCTTGGTAAAATAACAATCTCTAGAAATAAAGCAAGATTGGTCATTTACATATTATTATTTGTATTATTACATAACTCTTGGTTTCATATAGGAAGATTTATTAACCTATTTCACAAAGATTACAATAGTTGTGTATAATATAATCAATAACCATTGTTTCTGTGTATTGATGTTTTGACCAGTCGTTATCTGGCAGTTAGCGTTTGACTGTGTTTACTGATGACAGAAGAGATGGCTATTTTGGTGGTTGATATGCCTGTGACCCCTATTTCTTAAGGGGGCCTACACACAGGAAGATTTGCTGAGCGATACTAGATCGCTCAGCAGACAGCGATGTGTTGGCGATGTGTGCTGAGCGATCTGTCACGGCCAATGTGCTCCGGTGAGAACGCTGGCCCTGACCGGCTATTAACTAGATTTATCTAGCATGCTGGATGTTATCGCTGGGATGATAGTCACGCGGGTCCGCGCATCGCTATGGCTCCTACACACGGACCGATGTAGGGGCATTTTCTAGTCAGATCCCTTTTGAAAATGCCTTGAAATTGCCCCTTGTGTAGACCCCATTAGGTTGCGATCAATTCGCCTCATCAACTCATCGAAATCAGACTCCATTATATCCCTCCCATAATGTCATTTAAAATCTTAACTTTTTATGTATTCGTTTAAAAAATGTACAAAATTACGTGCAGATGTATTAAGCCTGGTGAAGTGATAAAGTGGAAGGTGATAATGCCCCATCCAATCATCTCCGAACTGTCATTTTTTAAACCCAGTCTGAAACTTCACAGTTAGGAGCTGATTGGCTGCTGAGTTATCACCTTCCACTTTATCACTTCACCAGGTTTATTACGGGATGCGGTCATTTGGTCTACAGCATGATGGTCGACAGTCAGTAGGTCGACATGGGTCTAGGTCGACATAGGAAAAGGTCGACATGGTTCTAGGTCGAAAGGTCGTTAGTTCGACAGGTCATTAGTTTGACAGTGTCTAGGTCGACAGTCAAAAGGTCGACATGGGGTCTTTCACTGTATTTTTTTTACCTTGATGTAAAAACAGTCGACATGGACACAGTTTAAAGTGCACCGCATCCCCGCTCAGCACACTAATGGTGTCGACCTAATGACTTTCGACCATCATGCTGTAGACCAAATGATCCCAACCTGTTTAGTACATCTGCCCCTTAGTTCTTATGGTGCACACTTTGTAGAATATCATCAATGTTTTTTTTTTTTTTTATTGTTTTTATCACACGTTCCCAATCTGGGTGCTATTGCCATAGCCATCCCACATTGTTGCATATAAAATCCATCCCAAAATTCTGAAGTGTGTTGAGTACAAAGTATTAGATCACTAATTAAAATACTGCAATCAATAGTAAGCACAGTGTCAGAATCCAAAAATAGTGATATTAATCTATTAACATTGGGTCTGATTTCAAGGTTTTTTTTTTTCCGCTTAACTTTCTTTTTTCTTCACACCGTGAAAAAAATCATCCCTAAAGCTCGTTCTCATTCTTGGGGAGGAATCATTACCCACAGTAAATTAGAGTGGGTGAAAAAGGGTGGTGGCCTATTCAATTGCGCTTCCTTTTTCACGCATTGAGCGCCCATTAAATTAATTTTAACAGGTGTTACCACACAGATCTGTAATAGGTCATGAATTTGCTTGTTAACGGGGTCGTGGTACTCGTTTACCCGCTGATTATCAAGGATTTTTTTTTGCCTAGCAATCCACAGTTAAGTTCTGCCAGCTGGGGCTAATTGAATAGACCCAGGGGTGGATCAATTATTCCGTGTAAATGACTGCATTTAATTGAAATCTCCCCCTTATTTTGGACCTATAAAAGTTTTTAAGAACGGTGTAGTAACCGCTAAGCGAGCAGTTTCTCTCAGGTGATGACTTAAAACGCACAAGATATTTTCTGTCTGGACAGGCTTAAAAACAAATCAAATAAAGCTGAACAGAATTGGCATTTTCCGTCGGTGAATCTCAATTTCAAAAGTCGACTGCTATGCCTTTAGTATTCACGCTATTAAAGTATTTTTTTTTTACTATTTAAGTAGATACTGCGCGGAATAGCTGTACAGTTTAGAGTGGTCTGCTATTATGCCTGCTGAGCGGTGAATTATGCCAGTGTTTTACACTTGTGAAGTAAAAAAGCGGATTAGACCCAGCGATCAATGTATTATCCCATATTTCTCATTGCGAGCTGTATATCCTTTAGAGAGAAAAAAACCCCTTTGTAGACTAAATGGCTACTAATGGCATAATTACAATTGTTTGTCACCATCGTAATGTGTGATTTCCTATCTCATCATGAGGATGTAAGCTAGATAAAGGAGGAGTTTTGGCACAAAGACAAAGTGCCGTGATTTATTACAGACCAGATGTGGTTGTTAAAAGCTTTTCTGCAAGAAGCCTCAATTGAGTGATGTGAGACTGGAACAGGAGCGTGCGTACACTCCGTAGTCTTGTCGCGAGCGGCACCGGGATCATGAGCCTGGGCAAATTAGCAGCCTGTTGTATTGTTGGGTGGAACGTATTGTTTAAATCAATCTTCGGCCATAAGCGATTGTTTAAAGCGGACACCTCATCTCTAGGCAAAACCGCAACAAGATGCTTCGATGCATTTAACTTGCAAAAGGTTTTTGTTTGTTTTTTTCTCTATCGCGACCTGAAATTTTAGTGACAAGAGTTGAAAGTGGGTTCAACCTGTCTCGCGGGGCAGTTTGGACGAGTAAGCCAGGACGTTGCGACTCGGGATGCGTTCGCAGCAGTGGAAAAGCCAACGATTGCATATGATCTCATCACGTGCCACTGGTGATGTCATGGACTTGACAACAAGATGGGTCTGGCCACCAGTCTGAAAGGGATCTTGAAAGGGGCGGGGTTTTGTGGTGGTTATCAGGTGGATTAGAGCAGCGTCTGGGCAGATCAGGGAGGGCCTTGTGCAAATCTCATTGGAGCTTGTCCTGATCTCCCACATGTTGGAGGATGAGTATTCTAGCCAATCAGGGCCATTTAAACAGCCGCAGGGCCCTGGTACTGAAGGGCGCGTGACCAGATGTGCAGATTTGTATGGTCTGCTTTTTGGTCTGTAAAGGAACCGGCCTGTTGAACAATGCCACAATATATAATTGGTTTGGTTTGGCAAAGCTGCCTCCATTACATTTAGATGACACTTTGCGATTTATAGTTGTAGGTTTTATTACAAGATAAGTTAGTATCCCTGCATCTGTGGTGGTGACAGTTGCATTAAGTCACAGTCAGTGGTTGTATTTGGTAAGACATAAGATACTTTTCATGCACTAATCACCCAGTCTGCTCTATCAGGGGGTAGGTGGAAGCCTGCGTGGAAACTTCCAGAGCAGGTACAGCACCGCTCCCACCACTTCCTGTTATTTACTGTAGTAAAAATGCAGGTATAAATACTCCAAAGAGAACATTCTTCGTATTTACTGTCTGGGTACAGTATGCTGTGTATGTTCTGCAGTCTGTTTCGGTCTATCTGCCAGCAGACTCTTTGTGTCTATGTTGATATACATCAGGGATGGGGAACTTTCGGCCATCCAGCTGTTGTTGTACTACACATCCCAGCATGCCCTGCAACAGATTTAGCATGGACAAATAGCAAAACTGTAGCAGGGCATGCTGGGATGTGTAGTTCAACAACAGCTGGAGGGCCAAAGGTTCCCCATTCCTGATATACATGATGAGGTAAGTTGGCAGCTTGGCAGGATTCTTAGTTTTCACTATGTTTTTATACACCATTATCTTTCTATGTACTATGACATCACCACTTTACCAGATAATAAGTTGGAGCAGCCATTTTGTGAGTTGAAACCATCTCTGAGATCCTCCTATGAAGTCAGTAGATGTTAAGTTATACTTACCTTGTCCAGAGAAGCCCGGAGAGGAGACACTGCTGGCCATTTCAGGGAGCGGGGCTAAAACGATTTGCAGGTCCACAGCGCGGTGGTGGAGCTACATGACGTGATCGCAGTCACTTAGGCCTGACCCCTTTCCCTGAGGCCCTGTTATTGCCTGTAATTATCACACCAACTAACCACTTCCCTAGGAGGCGGACAGGATGCGAGAGAGTCACCTGCTCTTGCAGGATTACAGTGGACTACCCAAAAAATCGTGAGATTCCCAGAGCACAGGCAAGTGTGCTGTCATTTTCTGCCTTAAGACCCCCATACACTATACGATTTGGGTCCGATTTAACCCAATTCCGGCAGATCGGGTCGAAATATTGGGTGAAATTGCTTGTGTAGGACATCCAGTCTGCAGTCCCGTGCTCATCAGATCAAAGCTGGATTGTATTCTTCTGCAGTAAATTCTGTCTGGTCAAAGCTCCAAGACCTCGCTAAGAATCTCCACTAGGGCTTAAGTAACACATAAGGGAAACCGCCCATGTGGTTGAAGAGTAACATCAGAGAGGGAGTACTATTGTGGTGTCTACCTCATGTAAACCAGTGCCATCTGGGATAAATGATTACATTTCTTTGCTTTGAAAACAATATTTTTTTGTTCAGTTTCTTTTAAAAAACATTTCCCTTTTTTCCACGTGTGCGATCTGAAAATATGCACTTTTTTTTTTAATCCGTCACCATAAAAAAAAACACATTTGTGATGGCAGTGTTTTCATTCTTTCCTTATCGTACTCCCTTCTACTAATATAATGCTGATCATTCCATTCCATTCGCCAGTAAAAAAAAAAAAAAAGCCACTAGTTTTAAACCGTTTAAAGTAACTTAGGGGGAGATTTATCAAAGCTTGGAGAGAGATAAAGGGGCTACTCTAACGAGTGATGTTTTTGTTATCAGTCTTGCTCCAGCCAATCGGCTCCTAACTGTCTTGTGTTTGAAAAATGCTAGGAGCTGATTGGCCGTAGCAAAAGTTATCATTTGTAATGAGTGATAACAATATTAAACGTCAAATACAGTCTGTAAATTGACTGAAGCGGATTGGTTAATCCTTTATCTCTCTCCAAGCTTTGATAGAATCTCCCCGACAGTCTTGGTTCTTTATGACCCCTTTCACATCGCACCTAATTATCGTGTTCACGCCGGTTTCTTGCCGTTTCGACCCGGTAATTTGGTGCGCTGTGAAAGGGGTTACCGGTTACAGCAAGCCGTTAGCAACACAGCAATACGAACCGGTAAAAAATAAGTGTTCATACAGGTTTGTGGCTTTGCGAGGTGAACGGGTTAATCGGGTTGAGCGACCCGTTTCCCGTTTACACTATGGAGGAGGCAGTGCTTTGAGCAGCGCCAGCTGTAAACACTGCCTCCTCCCCTGCCACACGATGACACTCTGCCGCGCCCCCGCACATTAACATTTTTAGTTTAACCCACAAAATGGCTGCCAGGTGAAAGGTTCATTTCAACATATACCGCTTTCAGACTGCAAATACAGGATCGCACCGGGACTGAACCATTTCAAAGTCGTGGTTTGACTCTGCATTTGTGGTCTGAAAGCGGTATATGTTGAAATGGACCTTTCACCTGGCAGCCATTTTGTGGGTTAAACTAAAAACATTAAGGAAAATGTAGGATTAGGAACCGATACCACCATTTGATGTGCATAGGTTCTGCACAGTACCCTCGGCGATGTGTATGATCCTTTAGCAAAAATACTGCCTCTGCCCCCAAAATGGCGACCACCCTGTAGATGATGATTTCTTACGTAACAGGTCTGTAAACAGAATGATTGACATTGGGTTCGATGCACTCTAATTCTGCTAGCTGCCAAATACCCAGCTTGGCATTTGTGCAGGGAAACCTTTTTAACGTGGTTCGATCCTCATTTTCTGTCCTGAAATTATTTCTACATTTGGTTTTAGACTTGGAAAATTTTAGATTCTTAAATTTATTACACTAAACACTTGTGTCAGTGTGAACTAGGTTAGAAACATTTGTCCGTATTTGAGCTTGTCTAAGCTTAATGGATAAGTTGTGTAGTATTTATAACCGTTTCTATGGTAACTATCAAACGGGTTGGGATCATTTGGTCTATTGCATTATGGTCGAAAGTCATTAGGTCGAATCCATTAGGTCGACATGCTAAAAGGTCGACATGACTCTAGGTCGACATGGGAAAAGGTCGACATGATTCTAGGTCGAAAGGTCATTAGTTCGACATTGTCTATGTCGACATTCACAAGGTCGACATGGGGTTTTTCACTGTTTTTTTACCTGAATGTCAACACAGTCGACATGGACACAGTTTAAAGTGCACTGCATCCCCTCGCATCGCTCGCTGCGCTCGCTATGCGTCGGGCACGGTGCCTCGCTACGCTCGGCACACTATTTTATTCTCCCACCACGCCCTAGTGGATGGTAGGGCATGAAATACCGCCTGTCGGCACATGTTGGCTCAAAAAACAGTGAAAAACTCCATGTCGACCTTGTGAATGTCGACATAGAGAATGTCGAACTAATGACCTTGTCGAACTAATGACCTGTCGAACTAATGACCTTTCGAACTAGAATCATGTCGACCTTTTCCCATGTCGACCTAGAGTCATGTCGACCTTTTAGCATGTTGACCTAATGGATTCGACCTAATGACTGTCGACCATAATGCAGTAGACCAAATGACCGCATCCCCTATCAAACACAGATTTGTTGTTTAAAAGATGGAAAAAAAATTGCTGTAAAGTTTTGCCATTTAAACTCAAAAAGGCAGCAATTTACAGTTTTTAACCCTTTGAGTTCCAGCGTTGCTGTGAGCGATGTGTAAAAATATCTGCTAAAAATGCCAGGGTCGAAGCTGATGAATCACTTTATTTATTGGCGGCAAATGATCTGAAGTCAATTAATTGAAGGTAAGTTAAATATCGCGCTCAAAAAGAAACGGTCACTGTCAGCGAGGCGGCATTTTTAGCTGATATTTTGCACGTATCTGAAAGCAACGTTGGCACTCTAAAGGCCCATACACAATGGGTGACTTTGAGCTGAAAGCCGCCCAAAACAGCCACTTTGAGCGGCTTTCAGCTCAGAGCCGCCCAGGGGGTATGGCCCGGCAATGAGCAGTGACGCGCACTCCCACATCATCGCCGAGAAAGCCGCTCATCTGCTGCATTATGAAAAGCCCCCCCCCCTCCCGTTGAGGGGAAAAATGTGTGTATCATCGCTGTCAATACACGCTTGGCATAATCGCCCAGTGTTTATGGACCTAAAGGGTTATTACATATCAAGATCTGCAACCATACATGCATTTATTTCGAACGCCCACGTTCTCAGAGGCAGCTAGCTGAATCAGATTGACCAGGACACTTTTACGCAAACAAGGTTGAGGCCAAAAACAATTGAATTGCTTTTGCTTCAAATTATTTGAGCAGCTCATTTCTTACCGTACCCCACTGGAAACTTCTGCCTGCCAAATTGTTGGAATTCTGTTTCACCGTTACAAAAAAACTCCAATATGAGTTTGCGTAGGGGATTTATTAGTTTATTTTTCTGTTGTTTTTATTAAATTTTTTATTTTTCATTTTCTTTACTTAGAATAATTTAGACCATAGCTGACTTTAAGGATTTCACATTGGCTTATCTATAATGAGTGCAGGGTGAGTTGGGCATACACCGCACACCCAGCATCCATATAATTATACTTACCTCTCTGATCAGGTTACGCTGCAAGAGTATTAGAAATCACGGGTATGGTGTGGTAGCCATTTTCCTGGAGACTTGGGTATGCTCAGTAGAGACGTCACTGGTAATATGGCACAGCACACTTTGAAACAAAACCAACAGCACTGCCAAGGAGCAGGTGGGTCTGAATTTAACGCAAAACTTCCAAAATTACACAGAACTCAGGGGTAAGATGTATGAAGCGGTGATAAGGGAGAAGTGAGCTAGTGCAGAAGTGGCCCATGGCAACCAATCAGCACTGAAGTAACATCTATCATTTTCGTAGTATAAAATTATACAGAGCAGCTGATTGGTTGGTTGTTATGGAGCACTTCTTCTCGGGTTCAGTTCTCCTTCCTTATCACTGCGTTATACATCTACCCCTCAGTGTGTATCTACGCCTACACACACAACGGTGTAGGCATCTTTGCAAGCAGACAGTCCTACTAAGGTGCGCATGCACTGTAACAAAATGGCACCACACATGTAAGAGTAGTGGTTGCCATCTTAGCCCCAAAGTAGCCCTATTGGAGACTGCACAGTAGCACTCTCTCTGCTATTCTAGCAAGCTGCAAATGTAGCGAAGTCTGAATTTCATACAATTAGCCTGTACGTGTGTATGTCTAGATCCAGGACGTACCCAATGCGAAAAACACAAAATACAGCCATGCATTCTATTCTGCATCAGCCTTTGAGTTTATAATCTCATGTTCGGCTTTTAAACGGCCGACCCGGCACCGCTAATTGAGGATGTGACCCAGCTGTGTGTATCGGGAGATTGGTGTGGCGCAGTCGCTTGGCATTGAAGAAGTGTCCATCGGACGAACTGGATTTAAATAATTAGGGAATAATGTCCTATTACTCCGTTCTTTGAACTCTTTCCTCCCATTGCGGCACTGGTGCTCTGTGATTAATTGATTCATCTTAACCACTTGAGTGCTGTTAAGCTTTCTCTCCGCAGCGAATTTTTAGCATGCTGCAATTTTTCAGGGAACCGTGGGGATTAATGAAATAAAACAACATCTGCAATTGCTTTAAATGTTATCAGATTTGCCTGTCATCTCACGCTTTTTAAGTTCAATAGAAATTTTATACTTCCAGCTGCAGCACAGATTTGTGAGGAGCAGACTTTCTAATTGTTTTTTTATACGTCTCTTTTTCTGACCTGTTGCGGAGATTTTCCTATGGAAAGTGAAGTGAAAGATTAAACTCTTCCTTATTATATGATATCCATATGTATGCCTGAAGTATTTTGGCATGGATTGGAGCAATGCTTTCTAAACTTCCTAAACTAACATTCACACAATACTTCCAAAGCTGCAACATAATTGACTGACTGGCTGTGGACGTTTGGGTACATGCAGGGGGTGTCGCCAGGAAGTGTTCCTGAAAACCTGGCTGTGTCGCCCCCATTTTCTGGGATTGCCAAGGCCAGTGTGTTCGCCTTAAAGATGCAAATTTACTGGTCTCATCTACGGATGTGAGACTGCCAATCAGAGTTTTGGAGACTCCCATAGTCTCCAAAACGTCAAGTGTTTCCTGAAAACTCACCGCTTCAGACTAGCGTATCACATTCCAGAACCGCTCACTCAACCAACACAGGCCACACCAGTGGTTCCCTAACTGTGTGCCATGGCAGCCTGGGGTGCCTCAAAGCACTTGAAGGAGTGCCCTAGATTGGTGGTCCATGACCAATGAAAATAATATATGGTCAATGTAACAGGCAAAATGTGGACATACAAAAGTGAATCTAGGATTAGGACAACATTTCTGGACTTGTCGTGAAAATAATCCAGATACTCCGGGGCACCGCAATGTGAGTGGAAGCGCCCAGGAGAGCTCCGTTACAGCCCAGGCCTACAGAGAGAAACACTGGAGCACCGCCCGTCCTGACGAACAGGCACACCCATCGCCCGCAGCCTCCGGAATATATGGAAACGTTCTTTTCTCCTCAGATACTGATGCGTTCAGGGAGGAATAAGGCTGAATAAAAGGGGGACAGAATCAAAGATGGCCACTGCACAGGAGACCACGCTGAGACACCGGTATCTCTGACCACCTTAGCACAGGGACTTTCACTGACTGACGATTCCCCAGTTACATATGGGATTGCGGTCAGGGTAATACATGCCCCTATAGGTCCCCTTATGGACGCACAGGCACTGAAGTTTTCACTGGCAGTACAGGGTATAAAGCAGCAGCTGCAGCAGATTACACATGTGCAGCAGGACACAGAGTACAGGGTGGGTGCACAATTTAAAGATATGACTGACATGAAGGCCGCTACTTCTAAACTCCAGAACTCTTATTATCAGCTACAAAATAAGCTGGATAATTTAGAAAATAACTAAAAAACTGAAATGCTTCAAGTACAGGCAGAGTGTGACGGGATGGTTATTGAACGGGCACATACTGTATTTTCTTGGGAAAAACCAATGTATGTTAAGTCCTGGATCCCTTGTTTATCTCCCTGAATATGAGATTAGTGAACGTCTCATATGGGTTGGATACAAGAAATGAAACAAAAAGACATGTGTTAGTGTGATGTCTTTGTGACTAGCATATAAATGGGGTGAAGGTAAGTTCCTAGATTTATAGGATTGGTTCCCGTACCCTCACTCACTCAAAGTGATCGGTGAGCAAACACATCAAGGTATCTTTGGGTTTTTCTGGGACACCTCTGTGAGCAATCCGTGATCTAAAGATGTGGATGCGTACCGTACTCACATGCACGGATACAATGCCTCTCCTATCAGGGTATCTTTTTGGTTCACTGTCTGAATTTAGGCTTTTTCAGGCCAAATGGCCTCCAGACGGTCCCAGTGATCCCAAAGAAGGAGGAGAGTGCAATGGACTTAGTATAAAGGTTTTATTGGGGTAACATAAAAGTGGGTGCATGAGAACAATCTGCCTCCAAGATGGTAAGGTACAGGAAAGGATTACCTGAAGGAGCAGAGCGTGGCCACCCACCGCTGACCAGGCAAATCCAGGGGTACAGATGTAACAAGCACAGGTCCTCTCCACCAACGCGTTTCGACAGGCTAGCTGTCTTTTTCAAGGCACATACTGTAGATTGCCCCCCCCCCCCCCCCAAGTGGCCCCCAAAAGCCATCCCAGGGTGGTAATTTTTCCGGTGCTTCAATTTCCTACATAAGGAGTCCCTATGGTCAGCCTCCAGAAAACAGAGAAATTTGTCCTTAAATGGCCAGACAGTGACCTTTACTACTCTTCTCCCATTCTATGGAGCCCAGAGTCGTTCAATGGGTTTCAGATTCTTACAGACTACCACGTTTGTGGGCAGAGCGGTTTGAAATTTCAAATTTTTTTGTAACGTGTAGAGTTTATACATATTCTCCGAATACTGATATTTGTCTTTATGTTCAGTTTTTTTCATTCATGTTCTTTGTGGTTAGTTGTGGTGTTTCTCTAATGGTTATTTGGAAGTTTCTATTTCGTTATGAGCTGGGGTCTGTTTGGTGTAATCCTTACACGGCTACATGGCTGTATATAATATGGCCGGAAGTCCTGTATTACTAGGATCACACCGTTCTGGGTACCTTTTTCCCCCCACACATTTCAGCACACGTTTTACATGTTTTGATGTCCCCCGTATGTCTGTGTCTACCATATTGTGGTCTGTCTTGTCTCCCCTTTAAAAATTGTATTACCTTTCAGTTACTTATGCATATTTCCCATTTATCATTTCTCGTTTAAAAATAGGAACGGTAAATGTAGGTGGAAGAAATACTCCAGCCAAGAGGAAGAAGATATTGGTATACCTTAATAAGTTTATAGGTATATTTGGTTCTCCTGCAGGAGACGCACTTGCTCCCCCCTGAGATTATCAATCTAAATATGTTTAGGTGGAAAGTCCTAGCTTCGTCCACTTTCACCTCCAAGACTAGTGGAGTGGCAATGTTAGTAAAAAAAACAATCTAGACATTATTCATAAAACAAATATAGTGGGTTCTTCTGGTTCACTCTTACTGGCAAATTCCTTCTTAGATGGACAAAACCATGTGCACTGCAAGGGGGGGGGGGGGAAGGCAGGTGTAAAATGTCCACTTATCTAGATGCCCAATCAGCTTTAACTGATGCCTACCAAACCTATTAACTATGCCCTCCCCCCACAAATAAAAATACTTACATGGATAAAAAACAGGGGTACTTGTTTCCTAGCACGGCCACACCGATTTCCATCGGGGTGGTCGTGTCGGAAAAATAGCGTTGGTCGCATCGCATGTGATTTGGTTACATGCGATGCGACCGACACGACTGACCCGATTTTTTTATTGAATCAAATGTGAATAGGGTCCCTGGGACCCGATTTTACATTGGATTCAATGTAAAATATTCTCTAGACCCCCAATTTTACACCGTAAACCCCACCCCACGATTGACGCCAACCCGAAGCGTGGCGAGCGCAGCGAGCCCGCGAAGGGCGGCGGTGCGCGTCCTCCGACCTTTTCATTCCCCTACTATCCACGTCGGCGTGGAGTCTAGAATATAAAGTGTGGCGAGCGCAGCGAGCCACCGAGCCCGAAGCGTGGCGAGCGTACGCGTATAACTTCACAGGTATACGCGTCCCCTCGCGGGGCTCGCCACGCTTCGGGCTCGGTGGCTCGCTGCGCTCGCCACACTATATATTCTCAACTCCACGCCGACGTGGATAGTAGGGGAATGAAAAGGTCGGAGGACGCGCACCGCCGCCCCTCGCGGGCTCGCTGCGCTCGCCACGCTTTGGGTTCACGTAAATTGTGGGGTGACGACATTTTTTACTTTGTGAGATGGACTTAATCAAGTCCATCTCATCTTGTGCCATTATAATGGCACAAGACCGACACGATGCTCCCGATTTCAATGTTAAAAAATATTTTAACATTGAAGCCTATGGCAAAATCGCGGGCATCGCGTCGGTCGCGTCGGGGCCAATGTTAATGGTTGCGACCGACGCGATGCGACTGACGCGATGCCCGCGATTTTCCCTTTGCCGGCAAAATGTACCTGATTTCAAAGAAAATCGGGTCCATCGCGGGCATCGTGTATCTTAACTTAAAGGTACACGATGCCCGCGATTGTGGCCGTGCTAGGAAACAAGTACCAAAACAGGCCTTTTACATAGCATCCTCTCGTCATTGGAGGCTAAGTTTTCCTTTCACGGAGATAGTCCAGTTCATCGATATGGTAACAACACTCTCTGGTGGCGCGCTCTGATAGCATGGTTTAGATGGTACGTTTTGATGCCCATGTCGACACGACATGTACGAGCAGGCGGTATTTCATGCCTTACCATCCACTAGGGCAGGCCTGGCCAACCTGTGGCTCTCCAGATGTTGTCAAACTACAAATCCCATCATGCCTTGCCACAGTTTTGGTTTAAGGGAGTGCTAAAACTATGGCATGCTGGGATTTGTAGTTTCACAACATCTGGAGGACCACAGGTTGGCCTATCCTGCACTAGGGCGTGGTGGGAGAATAAATTAGTGTGCCGAAGCATGGCGAGCGTAGCAAGCCATGCGAGGGGGGGACGTGGTGGTACGTTTTGGTGCCCATGTCGACGCAACATGTGCCAACAGGTGCTTTTTCATGCCTTACCATCCATTAGGGCGTGGTGGGAGAATAAAATAGTGTGCCGAGAATAGCGAGGCACCGTGTCCGAAGTATGGCGAGCGTAGCATGCCATGCGAGGGGACACAGTGATACGTTTCGGTGCCCATTTCATGCCCTACCATCCACTAGGGCATGGTGGGAGAATAAATTAGTGTGCCCGAAGCATGGTGAGTGCAGGGAGCCATGCGAGGGGACGCGGTGCTATATTTTAGTGTTTATGTTGATTGTGTTGACATTCCGGTTAAAAAAAAAATATTTTCAATATTCAATGTCGACCTAATGACCCTGTTGACCTTCCTGCATGTCGACCTAATGGTGTTGATCTAATGCTTGTCGACCATAATGCTGGCGACCTAATGATCCATAACCCTTTAAACCTATTATAGACCTACATAAACAGAATAAATTCTGGTCGCAACTTAAAATTCCCCAGATTTCTGAGGCTCCAGTGGATTCCTTGATGCTACCCATAACCTCAGAAGAGGTTCTGAAAACGATTACCAATCTGAAAACTGGAAAATCACCAGGTCCAGAGGGACTTACAAACGAATTCTATAGAATCCTAACATCAAAAATGAGTTCCCCATTAGCCAGAGTATTTAATCTCCTCATATCAGGAACTGCGCCACCATTGTATTGGGTGCTGCCCAAGCCAGGTAGGGGCACGGAACAACCAAGTGCATAGAGACCGATATCCCTCCTGAACTCAGATTATGAAATTCTGACAAAAATGTTATCGGATAGACCGAAAGTAGTTTTGCCCTCGATTGTTCACCTCGACCATCTGGTTTTTATTTGGGGACGCCAATTATTCACCCTGGGCACAGAAAATGCCACATTTATGTGTTGGAGACAGAAGGGCATCTCATCAGCTAGAGATGTCTTCAACCCAGAAGGACAGATTCTCTCTTTTTCAGATCTGAAAGACAAAACTGATGAACACTCACTTTTATGTATCTACAAATCAGGCACTTTTTTCATACACAACCACCCCCCATGCAAGTGGCAGATGCCCATGACCCCATTCTTGTGCTGTTTCCCATTACCCGTGCCAGCACATACAGACTTAATATATATTATTCACACTTACTTGATACAAACAACGATAAAAAGTGTGCAAAGGGCAAAATGACATGCCTAAATTGGCATACTAAAACACTCCATGTCCACACTAAAACATCTTTACTCGGCCCCCCTTCAGGAGATTTATCTGAAAATGATTTCACATGCCTACATCTCACCTGCACAAAGAGTCCATATTGTGCCAGACGGATTGGATACATGTGTTAAGGCCCCCATACACTACACGATTTGGGCCCAATTTCACCTAATTCTTGAGGCTCGGGCCAAGAAATCGGGTGAAATTGCCCAAATTTCGGAGTGTATGGCTTCCGATCTGACCTGCGCATCAGATCTGAAGGTCGGGAGGTCTGCACTTAAGATAAAGATAGGAGTGTGACAGGACAGCAAACTTTTGGAATAAAGTAATGAACTTCATCTACAACCCTTGCGGTGCGGTGGACAACTATGCAATAGATAGCGCCTTATCCTTATGTATCAACGCCTATTTCCCTATTAATTGTATGCTTATGGTTTGTTATCACCCAGTTTTGTTTTATCTGTGTCTCCAATTGTAAAGCGCAACGGAATTTTCTGCGCTATAGAAGAAACTTAATCAATAAGTAAATGAGACTTTCCCTACCTTTACACCACACAGGAGTACAGCTCCACCCCGCAGAAGGCACTGAAATATTACTAGACAACTTTGAACAATTAAAAAAAATCTGGAAGCTAGGACACTGCATGTCCCCATTTTAAATGACATATCTCCATATTTTATTTTATTTTTTTAACATTTGTTCAGTTTTAAATGTCTGACCTGCCCATCTTCAGTCATAATCCGGTGCTATTTACTTCGGGCTATGTGAAACCTGCTGTAACTGCATCTTCCGACTCTACGAAGAGCAGAGAGAAATCTGGAGATTTGCACACTAAGCTCCAGCACGGATGATCAAGGAGTCCTCTCCTAGGTGGTTTAATTATCTTCTACAGAAGTTTAACTGCAGTAATGTCCTGATTGTCACTAATGAAGACTAATAAATAGTCTAGATGTCAATCATGAGAGTAATTGGTAAGACAGGCACAGTGCCTAAACCCTGTGCTCTACCAGTACCCATTACAATACTCAATAGGCTGAGAAGTATTTATTTAGCCAATTTTTACTTTATTAAATAGTCTATTGGTTTGGAAGTTCTTGATTTCGTTCTTTGGGGGGTATTCAACACCGGCTGATATTTCCAAAGTCTTAAATTAAACAGTTTTCGCCTATCATAGATCGGATTCACATTCGTCTGCGTCTTTTTAGGCGGAAATGGACGATAATTCGACAATTTAGCGGCCGTTTCAGTCAATGCAGATTTTCAAAAATCCGAAACTGCATCGGCGAGTCCAAGCCCGTTTTGGGCTTGGACTCGCCGATGCAGTTTCGGATTTTTGAAAATCTGCATTGACTGAAACGGCCGCTAAATTGTCGAATTATCGTCCATTTCCGCCTAAAAAGACGCAGACGAATGTGAATCAGTTCTGGCTGGTTTTTCCGACTTCTGTGAATATTATCCAGGATTGCATGCCCCCCTTTAAGGGCTGGCTGGCAACTTAGCCTGGGGGTATATTCAAGCAAGGGGCCCTGTCTTTCCACAAACGCGTGACAATGGAAAGATGGGCATGATCCGGACATTCATTCAAGCATACATTTAGAAGTCCAAGTACCATTGGATGTATACAACATGGGGTGAATATACAAAGTTCTTCTAATATATGTAAAGCATGACAAATCACATATTCAATGTTGTAGCTAGGGAGGCCAATTCTGGGGCATTTTTTCAATCCCGGGATTCGGGATTGAAAAATGCTCAATCCCGGGATTCCCGGGATCCCGGGATTGGCCTCCATGTTTAAAAAAAAAAAAAAAACTACGTCCCTCCTCCCCAAACTGGCCGACCCGCACATCAACACGGCAGACTAATCCCCACTATCCCTCCTGCCCTGCACTGCGCTGTCACTTACATGATGGTGGTGACAGGCAGTAGCAGGACCATCTCCAGCGAGCATGCAGCTCAGCTTGGCTTGTGCTGCTCAGCGGGCAGGCGGCTGGGAGCTCCTCAGCGGGCGGCTAGGTGCTGCTCAGCGGGTGGGCGGCTGGGAGCTCCTCAGCGGGCGGCTAGGTGCTGCTCAGCGGGCGGCTAGGTGCTGCTCAGCAGGCGGGCGCCTGGGAGCTCCTCAGCGGGCCGGCGGGCGGCCAGGTGAACAAGTTCAGAACAGTGTGCTACTGTGCTGTAGCGGCATGACGGCGGCCGGGCTGTGCAGCGTGATGTGATGTCAGGGGTCACGCTGCGTAGCCCGGCCACCGTCATGCCGCTACAGCACAGACACTGTTCCAAACAGCCGCCTGCTGTTTTCTTTACAAACAGGTACTAATCCCGCAATCCCGGGATTGGAAGGCTCAATCCCGGGATTCAAATCCCGCCGTTTTTAGGCCAAAATCCCGGGATCCCGCCGATCCTGATCCCGGGATTGGCCTCCCTAGTTGTAGCCCTATGCCAGATAAAGAATTGGCGCCCCCCCCCCCCCCCCACACACACAATAAAAATAGGGACAGAAATTTACACCAGAATGCCTATTACACATAATGCCATACGCTGTAATGTCCAATACACATTATGCCCCACACCTGGTTGGCCAATCCCGGGAGCAGCGGGATCCTGGTATTTGGCCCTAAAATTGACGTTATTTGAATCCTGGGATTGGATGATTTGGGGATTCGAGTCTAATGCCATGCAGGGTCTGAACACTAGCTCAGGCGCAGTCTGGCTGCTCTCGCCTCCGGCTGTTCAGCTATGTGTGGCGTGATGTGGACAGAGGTCACTCTGCGCAGCACACTGGCCACTGTCGACCATTAGTGAACTGTTGACTAGATTGGATAAAAAAAAAATCTGAGAGTTTTGCACACGTTTCAGACTGTTCAGGCTTAAATTATTACAATGTATAGTATTTTTAAAAGTTTTTCCATGTGAACTTTGAACACAAACTGTAATGTTTGCGGTTTAAAAAAAATAATCAAAATCACCTTACAACATAGCAAACTCAAACAGGCAACATTATAGAGTTTGTTTTAGCTTATTTTGTTTTAACTATAAACTACAAATAACTTGAGCAGCGAAACGTAAATTCCCCCTCTGCTTCAGTTAATCCTGAGTCTTACCCGCCTGGGGAAGAAGCTTGGGGTTTTAAATGTGGTCAAATTCTATTAAATTTCAAATCTGTCGGAGAATTTTCAGCTTCTCCGAGGAGGCAGCTGGCTTATATTAGCAGGATGTACCTAGTAAGTAAGTAAAATGGTGCTAACCGTCAGAGGCGTCACAAGGGGGTTATGGCCGTTCGACGTGTTGGCGTTAAGGTGCTCTGCTTAGCAAGCCAACCTGAATTTTGCCCACAGACTACATGGGATAGATCTAGGCAAGCAGAAGAGACATAAGGACGCTTCATATGTCATTTTATTGATTCTAAAGGAATATGGTCAAACTATAGAAGAGTCTGATTTTAGCTGCCAAATGTGTGATACTTAAAATAACCATTTTACAATACGCAATACGTTCCTATTTGTTCCTTTATATTGGGTCGTCTAATAGAAACTTGTATTGGTTATTCACTTCTGTATGTTTTACTAGCTGTTTCTTTTTTGCGCTTTTTTTCTGTGCCTCTCATTCATTGCCCATCTATCATCGGTGAGAGTGTTGAGTTCTGCTGCGTTCTCTGCATTGAATACAGTTGACTTTTGTGTTGTATCCCAGGGTAATGAAGGCAATGTTACTCAATTACATAAATACATGTCTGTGCAGGTATAGGCTATTATGTCATATGAAGCTATGTTAGATTTTAATATTAACCTGCGATGTCTTTTTTTTATTATTCTTTACTAATGGTGACATGAACACTGGTAGGTGCTGATTTGTGCAAACAGATTTGGGGCCGGTGGAACGACTGTCTGCATTTCAGGAATTGCCAATACATCATACTGTAGGTCAACATTTGGACTTGTAGAGTGATGCACCTGTGATGGGCTAACATTTGAAGTAAGAGTATCTAGTACCATCCAATTCTGCTAGGGAACTCCAACAGCTTGGATGCTTTACAAGAGTACAACCGTCATAATCAAACAGTCATTCACGTGTAGTGTTCCCCCTAGGAATTTTTGGGGGCAGGGCGCCGCTGTATGGGATGGGGGCGGACCGGGCCCGCCGACGTCATCGTTGTAGGCGTGCCCGGGCCACCGCGTCATCAAAGGAGGCGTGTCCGGGCTGCCGCGTCATCAAAAGAGGCGTGCCCGGGCTGCCGCGTCATCAAAGGAAGTGTGCCCGGGCCGCCGCGTCATCAAAGGAGGCGTGCCCGGGCCACCGCGTCATCAAAGGAGGCGTACAAGGGGGCGGACCTGGCCGGGGAAGCCTAGCGCCGCCGAGATTGCGGTGCCTGGAGCTCATAACATTAGTCAGGAAGCAGGCTCTTTTAGTGGGGCGCTGCTGGAGGGGCAGGGTGCATTTTGCCCTTTAGAAATCGGGCAGGGCGCAGCGCCCCGCTAAAACAGCCTAGCGGGAACACTACACGTGTATCATTAAGGCACTAAACCTATAAAGGTCCATACACACTGGGCGTTTTTGCCCAGCATTTATGTGGATGATGGGGAAAATCGATGGGATGAAAAACGCTCAGTTCATACACACTGTGGGGTTTTCACCCAAGTTGGCGATTTTTCCCAGGGGCGGCGACTTTCCAAAGCATGATGTTATGGAAAGCCGTCCACTCCGCCACTCACCTGCTTGTAATACCAGCAGATGAGCAGCTGGGCCAGTGATGATGTGGGAGCTTGCATCAGCGCTCACCTATCAACGTTGCCCTGTACACACTGTGCGGCTTTTGAGTTTCAGCTCAAAGTCGCCCACTGTGGATGGGCCTATAAGTTAGGTACACACCTTTATGATTTCATTCACAATCCAACAGACTTGAAGTTCATTATGTTCTTAAGAACATCCAAAGTAGCCCCAAGCTAAAAAAAAAGTGTGTCCTCCATCCATATCAGAGGCAGCCTCTTTTTGAATTGAAGATGGCTGATTCAAAAAACGGTTCTATCCACATTTTAGCTGGCTTAGATGTGGGGAGAAGAAAACACTAATGGCCAATAGCACACCGTCTGGGTAATTACAAAGAAAAGAAGATAAGTCTAGCGCTACAGATTTGATATGAATACAGCAATTAAACAGTAATATTACTGGACCAAAGATGATGACCTTTTTTACAAAACACAACTCTCTAGACCTGGGGTAGCCAACCCTAGTCCTCGAGAGCTACCACCAGTGCATGTTTTGCAGGTCTCCTCACAGAATCACAAGTGAGCTAATTAGCTCCATCTGTGTATCTTTTAAAATGTGTCAGTGATTAATGAATGCAGCTGTGCAGCAGCTAGGTTGTCTGGAAAATGTGAACTGTTGGTAGCTCTTGAGGGCTAGGGTTGGCTACCACTGCTCTAGACCAATGCTGCTGTTCTGTTAGGGATTGCTCAATATCCCGAAACCAGAAAATTAGAAAAGAAAAAAACAAAACTGCACATAGGCTAGCGTTAATAACTCAATAATTAATATTTATTATATATAACAAATAAGACAAAAAAAATGTCACTTATGGCCTCCTTAGACAGCTATAAAATGTTTGAAAAAATAAAACCAGTTATAAGGATAAAAATTAAAACCTACATAACTGATAATGCCGTAATACAAAACAATATCCACACATGGACTTGATTATCACTGTTAAGCTGGCCATACATCAGAAAGATCGATCTTAAGATCGATTGCGCTCATGATTGTGTACAATTTCCCTTGAAATCCCCGGCAGTCCTTGGTGGTTTTTGGACACACAATCTACACACAATCGATCATACAATCAATCATACAATCCATCTACTGCATGATTGTGTACACAAGATGTGCACACAATCTGCATACAATCCATCTTACAATCAGTCATACAATCCATCTGCTGATAGATTGTATGATTATGTACATAAGATGTGCACACAATCTGCATACAATCCATCTTACAATCAGTTGAGATTGTATGATTGGGTACAATATCTTTCTGATGTATGGCCACCTTAAGTAGTAAGCAGATGGGCAAGCAAAAGCTTTTTCTGACATGTCCATATTAGTTGTTATTAACGGACAGTCCTGTGTCCTCCTGCACACGGCTATTGGTTGTTAGTATTTGGTAGTGGTTAATATGGATATTTTTCAGTAATCAGGTGTATGTTGTTGTACTGATATATATATTATATATATATATATATACATTTATTATGTCTGGCCAGACAGTTGTGTAAAGGTCTGGCCAGTCTGGGTAATTACTAGCTGTACTAGAGAGGAGAGTGGGTGGTCTATGCTCTTGGGGGAGAAGTGGTTGGTAGAACTTGCCCACTTTCCTGGAATGGCTGGGAGGCTCCTGATAATCGGGTGGCACTCCCGGCCACCTGGAAGTATGTGCAAATCTCCCACAGCTTGCTTGCACACCCCCTGGATATCCCACACTCACACTGCAGGAAAAGTGGGCAGGCGAGGACACGATTGCGCTGTATCACATCATCATAACCCCGCCCCTTATTTATAAATGCCAGCATTCCATTGTATAGCTGGGGGCGGGGTTGCAGTGACGCCATCTGCCCCTTTTTCCAGAGTCAAGCACTCTACTGACCCGGCTGTTTTCTCCCAGACAAAGCAACCAGAAAGCATACCTCCCAACTGTCCCGTTTATCGCGGGAACGTCCCGTGTTTTGGGACGTTCCCGCGTCCCGTATGAGGCCGGCGGTGTCCCGCAGCGGGGGGCAGTTGGGAGTCCACCCCTGTCACCCATGAATAGCATGTGCACAGCATCTATTTCTGCAGCCAGGCATGCCCCCACAGTGGCGAAAACGGGGCCTGGCCTCGGAGCAGTGCCACAAGTACAGGCCACGCCACCTTCTCTCTAGGCCACGCCCCCTACGACGAGCGCACTGTCCCTCCTTCCGGACATCAAATGTTAGGAGGTGGGCAGAAAGTCAGAACGTGTGCACACTAGTGATTTATGAATGATTATCCGAATGTCATCACAAAGTTGTTTTTTTCAAATGAACCATCAGCAGAAATGTCAGAAAGATGATGGGAAATTCATACACACTGCAAAATGTGTGTAATATCAGCTCATCAACTGACATGAATCAGGCCAGAACACCAGCATCCGATCCAACTGCTTCTGGGAGGAAGTTTGGCGGAAGCCTGCCGGGTAGATTCTGAGACTGTCGGAATGAGCAGCCGCAAATCTGCTGATCGGCCCAATTCTAGCACTGGACTGTACATTTTTGATAGATTGGTGAGTCACTAATGAATGCACCAGTGCTCCTAACAGATGATCCTAAAAAATGTGCTCTGTTACTATTGCTTGAGGACACTGAACGCAGCTATAGTGGAACATACTGTATGAAAATATGTATATTATATATTTTTTTTTTTGGTCTCTTGTGCGTAACAGGTGGTCTTCAATGCTGATTCTGACTGTTGTTTTAATCATCGCTTTGTTACCATGGAGAAATATGCGCGCGCTCAGAGACACACAGACGTGAAATTTCTACTGCATAGATAATGAGCTAAAATTAGAAAAATGTCTTACGCTAACCACTTCCTTTTACAGACGAGCAAAAAAAAATGACACATGCAGTGTATGAGTCATAACTGCAGTTACATGTCTGCCGTGAAAACATTTCTTCATGTGGATTGGCACGGTAAACGTGAACAGAACCGCTTATTTTCACAAGCAATATGGCTGACATGACCTATCCTGGTGCGTCTTGTAGCAGTAAATCGGCATATGGATTTTCCATTTGTTCTTATAAAGCCTCAGATACAGTGAACGGTTGACAAAAACAGGCTTCATTATATTATTCGCGTTAAATAGAAATGTTTTCCCAGGCTATGTTTCCAAGAGGATTTCAGAGAACGAAGACAAGTAAATACCGCGCACTTGGAAATTGTGACCTTAACTTCTCCATGGTTTATTTAAGTGGTGTTTGCGGTTTTGGTGCTGCGGAGCTTGTATGCATAATTTATTATACCTGTGATGTTTACCGCTAATATATTATGTTGAGGTATTACAAACAAATGGGCAGTTATTGTGCTTGACGCCTTTGCATTCTGCAATCTGATTGAGGGTCCAAACTGAATATTAATCAACGGGGCCGATTCATAACAACCGTTTGACCGGGTCCAAACTCTGTTGTTGATGTTGGGGGGGGGGGGGGGGTTCATTATGCACCTACCCACAGAGGGCCTGGTTCACCAAAGCTCGCTTAGCAGTATACATGCACGAGGATGACATTGACGCGTGTACTGCACTTTGTCCTAAACCACCTCTCCGCGTCTCCTAGAGGGGTGGTAAAATTTGGCCACGAGTACATATTACTAATCCCTACTGAATGAATGGGCAGCCTAGAGTACAGTGCACAAGCCGCATGCGTTCGCTGTACGTGGTTGATGGGCACGTTTTAGAGTGCCAGCGCCAGTGTTTATCATTATAGTTAGTACCTTTCAGACAGGACTAAGTTTTCAAGGACAAATCCAGTAGAAGATGCACATTTCTCTGTCCCCCAGCACGAAGAGAAAGATCTTTTTCAGCACCAGCTGTTCTAACAGATATCCATGGCTGCAGTGAACGTTTCTTAATATAATTCAGGAGACTCAAGAGGATTCTCAGAAACAATGCTGCCAAATAGTAAAACGTTGAATTTTTTATCAGCTGCCCAACGTTGAGAGTTACCGGGCAATCCTTTCATTCATGACCAGATGTTCAGCGAAGGAGTGCACTGCAGTCTGCTTGAACCTTGTGGCCCGGCTACCGCTGCTGTGTCTAGGTATTGGCAGCGGACGGGCTTTGGAGGATTCTGGCCTGAAATAGGAGAATCAGAGGATACAGTTTAACAGGGTTCATTAATGTCCACCTGTGTCCAGGCTAGGTAGGGAGAAGAAACACACAGGGGTCATTATCATTCCAACAGTAGAGTGTTACCAGCCTGGCTGACATCCGGTGTTTTACTAAATATCTACATTCTGTTTACTTTTGTTCTCCCACCCCCCACAATATACTGGTTTTATACAGGATTGCAAGTAATATATTACTACAGGTTTAGTATCTGTTATCCAAATTATTCTGAAAACAATACATTCTAGAAAGTGAATTTCTATTTTTTTTGTGTGCTAAAAGCACTACTGTACCAGCACTACTGAGGGACTTCTATGTAACTGGCACTACTGGGGACATCTGTACTAGAACTACTAAGGGACTTCTATGCAACTGGCACTACTGGGGACATCTGTACCAGCACTACTGAGGAACTTCTATGTAACTGGCACTACTGGGGACATCTGTACCAGCACTACTGAGGAACTTCTATGTAACTGGCACTACTGGGGACATCTGTACCAGCCCTACTGAGGAAATGATATGTAACTGGCACTACTGGGGACATCTGTACCAGCACTACTGAGGAACTTCTATGTTACTGGCACTACTGGGGACATCTGTAACTGTCACTAAGGGCCAGATGTATCAAGCTTCAAAAAGTGATAAACTTTAGAGTGATAACCAACCAGCCAATCAGCTCCTACATGTCATTTTTCAAACACAGCCTGCAACATGACTGGTGGGAGCTGATTGGACGTTTTTTTATCACTCTCCACTTTATCACTTTTTGAAGCTTGATACACCTGGCCCTATATATGTGCAAGAAAATGGGGTACTTGTGTAGTATTACGGCTCCCACGATGGGCATCGTATAGTAAAAAATCGCATGCGATTTTGATCACAAATGCATCTAAATGCATTTAAATTAGTAGGAAACATGTTAAATGCACCCCAAATGCCATTTTTCACACTGTACCACCCCCACTATCAACGCCAACCCGAAGCGTGGCGAGCGGCGGCGGGACGCGTCCTACGACCTTTTCATACCCCCACTATCCACGTCGGCGTGGAGTTGAGAATAGAAAGTGTGGTGAGCCCCGCGGACACCTGTGAAGCACGCGAGGGGACGCGGATACCTGGGAAGGTATCCGCGTCCCCTCGCGGGGCTCGCTGCGCTCGCCACGCTTCGGGCTCGGTGGCTCGCTGCGCTCGCCACACTTTCTATTCTCGACTCCACGCCGACGTGGATAGTGGGGGTATGAAAAGGTCGTAGGACGCGTACCGCCGCCCCTCGCGGCCTCGCTGCGCTCGCCACGCTTCGCTTTGGCATTGATAGTGGGGGTGGCACAGTGTCAAAAATGGCATTTGGGGTGCGTTTAACATGTTTCCTACTAATTTAAATGCATTTGGATGCATTTGTGATCAAAATCGCATGCGATTTTTTTTTCAAAAATGCATCAAAAACGGGAAAAATCGCATCGCATGCCATCTCATGCCACAACATATGGCATGCGATGGGAGCCGTGATACTACACAAGTACCGAAAATGGTTGCTTGCCATTTAAATTCAGTATCTGAGATCATGCACATACTTTGTTTCATGCTTTGAAACTTTGTTTTATGCACAAATAACATATATTTGGTTGTATGTCATGTGTTTTATGGGTGTCGGACGGGATCCCGACAGTCATTTACCCGACGTCGGGATTCCGAATGTTAAAACGCCGACAGACGGGTTCCCGGCGGCCACCGGCTATTCTCCCTCAGGGGCTCCACGACCCCCATAGAGGGAGAATAGAATAGGTGGCAAGCGTAGCAAGCCCGCAAGGGGCTTTGCGCTCGCCATGCTGTCTGAGTCCGGCCAGTCGGGATCCCAACAACGGGCTAATGATTGTCGGGATCCTACACCACACCCGTGTTTTATGTGTTTGTACAACAAATGCCAATTATGGTGGTCAAACAACGTTAAAGTGTTGAGGTGCAGAATAATTAACTTAAGAGGACAGGTGGAGAAATTGTCCATAGAAAGCAATCATGTTCCAACTAGCATTTTATTGGGTGTATGTGATAAATGATAGATACTGTAGAAGCTGATTCGTTGCTTCTTTACCTGTCATTTTTAGATAGTTGGGTTTATTTAAAACTACAGTACTCATTTTGAAAAATCGGTATACTATGCTACGTACTGTATACTGTGCCACATACTGTATACCGCCTGCCTGCTACAATGACTTTAGGCCAGTGGTGTCAAAACCATGGCCCTCCAGCTGTTACACGTTACTGCTACACGTCCCAGCATGCCCTGCCACAGATTTTATATAATGGATTGCTAAATCTGTGGCAGGGCATGCTGGGACGTGTAGTTCCACAACAGCTGGAGGGCCATGAGTTTGACACCACTGCTTTAGACCAATTGGAAACCTTTTTATAACGAGAATACATTGGGGGTTTACTGTAATCCTGGGATGGACAGGTGGGTACTTCCGCTGGTCAGATGCGGTCATCAATCTCCTTCTTCAGACTCAGGAAGAGATTGCAATTTGTTTTATTGCTCGTTAGCTGCTGATAGATAAACGAGTGCAGCGTTACAGTAGCTGTGACATCGGTGTTACCTTTGATACGGTCTGCTCCAGCTGCAGAGCTCCCTCCAGGAAGCCTTTACCATGCACAGAGTTTGTTCTTGGGTGTGAAAGAAAACAGTATTTTAGTTGGCAGAATTTCCCTTTTTACAGAACTTTGCTGCCTTGACAAGAAACCGCAGTGTGAGTTCTGCACTGTTGAATGTTTCCACTGGCAGAGTTGCCTTTTTCCACATTTCCTTGCTTTAAGGAAACAGATTTTGAACTTTTTTTTTTTTTTTTTTTATAGACTGTAAGCCAATATGTAACAGCTGGAGTCAACGTATAATTTATGTTTAGTTTTTTTTTTCCCCCTCACTTGTAAGCAGTGACGACAATTCAGAATAAAAATTTCAAACCGGATTCTCCCGCCTGAATATACTGGCAGGGCAGCTGAATTTTTTTTGGGTGGCTGGATATTTTAGCAAATTTTTTTTTTAAACTATGGTGTGTAGATGGATATTTTTTTAAACTCAAGCAGTTTTTTTTTTTTTAATCGAATATTTTTGTTTCTCAAATACGTGATGACAACCAGAGCATCCAGGTTTTGTGGGCCAGGAGAAAATGATCTAAAAAGAATTAAAGCTACATTATTAGTTTCTGTCTATCTAGTTGGACCAATAATACATAAGATGATTGGTCCATCATTTTGATTACATTAGCAAATTTTTGTTGATTTTTGCAAAACAAAAAGAATATATAAATTTATTTTAAATATCTGGTAATAACCAGCTAGTTTAACACTGATCAACACATTTTATTTCCAAATTTTGGGGTAATTTTTCTGGGTATTATTCAGACAAGGATATCCCTTTTTTCCAAAAGTGCTCGAAATGTTGAGATACACATACAAACAAAAAAAGTCCAATAAACTGAATAAATCTCTTAATTGATGGTGGCCAATCACTTCTATAAGGAAAAGAATATTCTAGCAGGATATATATATATCTCTATCTATCTATCTATCTATACATACATACATACATACATACATACATACATACATACATACAGGTCGGGTATCCCGTATCCGGGCATCCCGTATCCGAATTATTCCCAAATTTTTTTTTCGTTTAACCCTCTTTTAATACTTACCAAGTCCTCCGGCGTCCATGGCAGGCCTTCAGCATCCTCTCCGGCGTCTCCAGCGGTCCCAGGAGTGCTTTGCGCGAGTGCCGGTGACTTCACCGGCGCACCTGGGAACTCGCGCAATGCACTCCTGGGACCGCTGGAGACGCCGGAGAGGATGCTGAAGGCCTGCCATGGATGCCGGAGGACCATCGGGGACCCACCAGGGGTATGCCTAAAAAAAAAATTATTCCAAAAACCGGAAAATTCCCTTATCCAGAATGCTCGTGGTCCCGAGCATTTCGGATAAGGGAGACTCAACCTGTGTGTGTGTGTGTGTGTATATGTGTGTATATATATATATATATATATATATATATATATATATATATATATATATATACACACCCTGCTACTGTATAGCTGTTCGTGGTATCAGCTGTTTTTTGCTTTGTACCAAGTCCCCTGCTGTGTGCCGCCAGCACTACACATCTACGTGTTCTATCTTCTTTTGGAGGGCACCAGGGCCACTGCTTATATTTTAAACGGAGTGCCGGGTTTTTCAAGCATGTGTATATATACTGAAATCTATCTATCAACCCCAGAGTTGTCACCAGTGGTTTTGGGCCGAGTCTCTAAATGTCTCTCTGCCATCTCATCTTGGATGTCTTCTCGCCAACCCAAACTTAATATTTCCAAAACGGAATTACTTATATTCCCGCCAACTAAGAACAGTTACCATCCTGACATCTCCATCGCTGTTGACAACTCGACAATCCACCCTACCCCACAAGCTCGTTGCTTAGGGGTCACCCTTGACTCTGAACGCTCCTTTCTTCATCACATTCAATCTGTCTCCAAATCATGTTACATGCATCTAAAAAACATATCCAAAATACGACCCTATCTCACATAAGACACTACCAAATCTCTTATCCATACACTCATTATATCCCGCATTGATTATTGCAATAGTCTCCTAACTGGTCTTCCCAAGAACAGACTCACCACTACAATTCATTTTAAATGCTGCTGCTAGGCTGATCTTCCTTGCAAGACGCTCATCGTCTGCTCATCCGCTCTGCCAGTCCCTCCATTGGTTTCCTGTATCTTACCGTATTCAATATAAAACACTTCTACTCGCATATAAAGCTATTAACCATACTGCACCAGCATATATCTCTTTACTTATCACAAAATATCTCCCATCTCGACCACTCTGCTGCACAAGATCTGCGTCTCTCTTCTGCACGGATCACTAGGTCCTATTCACTATTACAGGACTTTCATCGGGCTGCTCCCATCCTATGGAATGCCCCTCCATGCACAATAACACTCTCCACTAGCCTCCAAACTTTCAAGCGTTCCCTGAAAACGCACCTCTTCAGGCAATCCCATCATAGTTATATACTACACACCTAAACCTCTGAGACACTTATGTATTATATAGCTTCCGTTCTGGACTTGTAACTTGGTGGGACTGCAATGCTATTACTGGTGCCTGTCCTTATGTTTCCCCCCTATATCCCTATAGATTGTAAGCTTGCAGCAGGGCCCTCCTACCTCCAAGTCTGTCTGTTGTTACCCAGTTTGTTTTATCACAGTCTACCATTGTAAAGCGCAACGGAATCTGCTGCAATATATAAGACACTAACAGAATCTGCTGCGCTATATATCAAACTGTAAATAAAATAAAAAAAATATATATATAAATATATAAAAAAAAAAAATTTTTTTAATACAGCAACCCCGTAATACCCTAAACTCGTTCAACTATCCTTGGCAGCTAAACTATTTTCTGGGCTGAGTTATGGATAACATCCAATGTTAATTGATGCAGCTAACTTTAACGCAAAGACAGAACATCTGCCTTAATACATAGCAATACACAATGAATAAAATTACTAAAAAGAAAAAAAAATAAAGCTGTAAATTAAATATAGCTTATAGTGAGCACTAGGCAAATATTTGAAAATATGTCTTTAATTCAACTCAAAATTACATCAAAAATACATCATCCGTTCAGTCGATCAGACAAGGCATTATTCAAATGATTGAGTCAAATGACATGAAGGAGTTTAGAGTGGAATTTAATGCATAGGTTTTTTTTTCTTTTTTACTTAAATTTTTTCATGACCTATGTTTTTTGTTACTATGGGCCTAATTCAGACCTGATTGCTGGGCTGCTAATTTTTGGAGCCCCGCCAGAGTGAAATCCACCCCGCGTAAGCCTCTTTTTTGCACCTTGGTTTTATTTTACTCCAGCTAATTTTGTACATAGCATTTTTTTCCATTTGTGATTAATTGCACTTAGGTATGACATGTCTCTGCTCTGCTTTATGCTATGATGTATACATTGAGCAGCTCTGCGTTGTAGCCAAAGGCTCTGAAAAAACATGTAAAATACCCCACACAGTAAAGATGAATGAAATTAGATGACTTCTCTATTTGTATCTTCTGTTTTTAGCATATGCATTTTAATATTGTTTTATTGTATAAGATGACACTAGTGTATCTAACGCTGTATGCTAAATGAACCCGTGAACACTACTTGTTCTATGTTTGATTTATATTATGACTAGATTTATGTTTATCATAGGGATCAATGGTCCCTATTGAAAACACTCCTACGAGCATGAGGTCTTGTAGACAAATTGGGATGTAGCCCAGGCATGGAAACATAAAACAACTTCAACGTTTACCAACACACGCACATCGGAGATTGCCGGGAGTCAATAAAAACAGCGCAAAGTTACTTTAAACGTGATTTATTCGGCAGTGACACGGAAGATCTTGGAATACTTCTGTTTTGCCAGAAAATGCAGTTAACACATACATAAAAACATATAAACGATCTGTAATTAGAATGGCAGTTTTACGCGCGCGGGCCATAGATGGGAATGTTGCGTTTGCAACGGAGAATCTAATTTATATCCCAGATTTAGGGGCTTTTATTTAGTCACGCTAAAAGTGCTAAAAAGAAACAACATATATTTACTTTTATTTCAAAGACTCAGACTGTTACTCATTTTTATATTGGCAACCTGTACACTTGTTGGAATTTATGGTGCACGCTGTATATTTGTGGCATTTTTATTATATTCTACTAATTTATTGTAACTGCTGCTATGTTCCTTTCCAAGGATCCTTCCACTTGTAAAGTACTTGTCAACTGGCACCTTCCAGTTTAATGAAGCTAAATTAACAGCTTTTTCAGTTTCTCTAAATTATAGGGCCATGGCGGAGGGGGTAATAAGCTTTTTAAAATCTGCTATTAAAGATAGGAAGGCTGTGTCCTCCATTAGTGTCAGATTGAACATTTACACCTTCCTTCCGGCTGTCTCGCTGATAAATAAGGAGGACCCTATGATGAATCTGCTTTCCTGTTTCTTAGAAGATTTAGAAGGCCGTGTCTAGCGCTGTGCTGTTTTTTTTAAGCCAAGATTTAGCACTTGGCTACCGGTTCAGCTTTGCTACTCATTTGGGATTGAGCACCACTTATCATAAAGCGGTTATCAGGACTGCCTTTAAAGTGTTGAAGGCCTGGGCAAAGCAATGCACTAAGACCCCCTAACCATCCATTCACTGGAATAAATAATAAGATTCATAACTTACCCTTCCGATGGTCGTGCACCGGCTCTCAAAATGCTGTTAGCACTCCCACCAATCCGCAAGCTGACTGCCATTGAGTGTCTTGCTGCTGCCTGGGAGGCAGGTAGAAATGCTATCTGGCCGCAAAAGGGGCCAAGAAACATGCCCCAGAGGCAGTATCCTATCCTAGGAGACAGATGTCTTCTGGTCCAGCCAGCCCCCTACTCATAGGACCTAGAACTGTGGGGCACTGGGAACAATTTGGCCTCAGCAGGTAATGCTATTGTAGGGGAAGGTACAGGAAAGGTCAGAGTAAGCTGAAGGTGTTGCCTTTATCTGCTGACAGTGGGGCAGCCATTTTGTTTGCTGGCATTCATTAGAATGCAGTTCAGTGTCTGACCTGTGTACCTCATGTCTCAGTGGTCACTAAGGAATAGTGAATTGAGAGGTTGTATTCATATGAGTAATGGTCCAGCTCACAAAATGGCTGCCTCCTATGCGTGTAGGCAACAGTTACAGATTTAGATAAAAAAAAAAAAGGCAGCCGTACCATTCCCGTATGTTATATCGTTAGACTCCATGACCTCGGGATAAGTAAAGCCAACATGGACTGGTAGAACCTCTGACTAAGATAGTGGTTAATAACATAGATAACGTACTCCACACTTTTTTTCCTGTGTGTTCCAATGGTGGAATAGGGCCCAGTGTGTAATTGCTATTTATAAATGACCTGTATTTTTGAGCCTTGATGTGGTCCACGAGGCTCTTGATTTATTTTTAAGTCTGTTCTATTTCAATCTGCCCTGGTACAAAAAATAAAATAAAATAGGCATTCTTAATATTGAAATGAACAACTGTGGCCTTTCCTTCCCGTATGTGATGTGATCACAATCAGCTTGCACTGGCTCATTTGTTTGGATCTTCTGAAATTGTGTTTCCCATTCTTTTCCTTTTCTTTGTGTTCTAAACAATAAAGGTTACGGTTAAGCAGGGCAAATAAATAACTCAGAAAATATCAAAACCAACAAGAAAAAAACCTAACTAAATAAACAAACCGGACAAACAAACACACTAAAAATAGCGCTTTGTGGTTCTCTACAGTGATATCCTGATGTTTTCCTACAGAATAGCCGAAAAATAGCTTATTTTTTTGTTTTTTTGTTTTTGTTATAGTATCCAAGTACATTTATACTGTGCATTTTTTTATTCATATATGAACCTTTTAAAAAGAATAATGATTTTTATGGGGGATATTCAATCTTGTCTGTATTTTTTGGCTACCTGAAAAATCCAGTCAAGTCTAATCGATGTGGATGTTTTCGGAAGTCTTTACCGCTGATACAGTCTTTTCAATCCGTGGAAAAGAGTCGAAAATGCGTTTTAAGCTAAAGCACGTTGATCGGCGAGTAATTTACAGATCCGCCTGTTTTCCGTCAGCATCCTGGGGATTAAATAGAACAAATGTTAATTCGATAGAAAAGTGCAGATGTTTCCGACTTTCCAAAAACACCGGCACAGATTGAATACCCCCCTATATAGGCAAATCTGGTAAGAAAAAAATGTGTCCTGTGGTTCTACCTATCGTATCAAAAAAATATTTTTTCAAGATACTTGAAATACAAGTGGACTAAAAAAGCCACCATATTTGCACATTTATATTTTCCACATTTCCGTATCTTAAGGAAACTTGAAATGCCTGACATTGTGTTCTCAGTTGTTGTTCTGTAATTATCTATAGGTCTTCCTGCAGGAGGATAGCTTTGAGCTTTAACGCCTGGAGCTATTCAATTTCAAGCCCATATCCCCATGGCTGTCGTGCATTAACCCGTAGTTCCGGGTTAAGTTCCTGGAGCAATTGATTAACAAGTGGCCGCGGTAAGGACAAAAAGTTTAACTCCACATAGATTTATTTTCGCACCTCAGGAGGGTGCAAGCAGAAGCGGTTGGTAGGTTCCGCAATGAGTGTCATCGCGGACTCCACTTAAATAGCTCCGAGCACTGACAAACGCCTGTGGTGAGCCTAATTGGATATGCCCCTTTGTCTACTGTTTGTAAAGAGAAAATCCTCGCCCTAATTACAAATTTTTATATTTAATTCATTATTGTTACTGGTATTAATTTAAAACTTTACTTTTTACTTACCACCTTTTAGATTATTTTCTATTGGCAAATTCTCCATGAGAATTGCTCTAGAAGAGCTGTTACTTTAGTTCTGGCATGTCCAAACTGTGGCCCTCCAGCTGTTGTGAAACTACACATCCCAGCATGCCTTGCCATAGTTTTAGCATTCCTAAAACTGTGGAACGGCATGATGGGATTTGTAGTTTCACAACAGCTGGAGGGCCATAGTTTGGACATGCCTGCTTTAGTTTTTGCTCAGTGCCTGATTTTTTATTTCTTTTTTATCATTTTTTTTCTATATTAATTTTATTTTTATTTTAAAAAAAAACACCCATATAAAAGGTAGTAATGTGGTGTAATTTGTGATACACTGTCAGACATCTCCACTTTATAATGTGCCGGGTTAACAAAAAAGGGCCATAGTCAACTTTATTAGCAAAACAAAAAAAACCTAGGAAATGGTCAAAACCATGCAGATGGGCAAGTATAGCATGCGCAGAGAGTTAGATTTGGGTAAAGTGTGTTTAAACAGAAATCTAAATTGCAGTGTAAAAATAAACCTGTCTAATATTTGCGGGCTACATGCAAAAGGCGCCAGATAAACAATATAAATTTATTTACCACACGGTTTGTTCCACACACAAAGTGACTTGCTTTTTGCTTGTTTTACTGCTTCTGGCCCATGGTGCGTTCACACTAGAGGATATGCGCTATAATATAGTTCACAATGTCGTTATCATGCATATCGTTTACATATATTGCATAGTGTATATGCACATTAAGGGGGTATTCCATGTCAGGCATTATTTCAGACCGGGGAAATAGCGCCCGCTGCCTATTCAATGTTGCCGTTTCCAACAGCATTGAAGGTGGATTTCGACCAAACCGATCCGACTTTAAAACAAGTCAAATCTGTTTTGTCGGAAACGTCCGTGGATTGTCAAATTCCCCGGCGTTTATCGACAATCCGTGCCTGTTTTTAAAAAGAGGCAGACTAGATGGGCCAAGTGGTTCTTATCTGCCGTCAAATTCTATGTTTCTATGTTTTTCCCGACACGCCCACTTTTCACCACATGACCGGCAGAACACTGAATTCAGTCTGTTGAGCAGAGCAAAAACGATCCAGGATTCCGAATGTCGGAACATCCTGACAGTTGGAATCCAAGTCTGAATTACCCCCCAAAGGCTGCTATGTTGTGGGGGAAATTTTTTGTGAGACCAATACAATGTCCATTCTATTACCACTGTCACGGTACCTTAACTGGTAATAGGAGATGCCTAAATTAAGAAGCTCTTCTGGGACAACAATGGTATTGTCTGGTGGGTTGCTATTGTCACAAGCTGATGATGTGTAATGGGTTTGTGGGGACTGATATGTTATCTACCTTTTTTTCTTTTCTTTTTTTTTACGTTTTTTTTCCCCCCTTTTCCTGAATTATTCTTTACAACTTGAAAACGTGCATTAAATGAATTATGTACAAAGACTAATGTTGGGGATGCAAACACCGGATGACGTGCCTTGATCATCCTAACAGCGTGGGGCCGTCCCGCGAGTCAGTGATTTAGCATCACGAAAGAGTTATGCAATGAGAAAAGGAAAGTGAAGATATTTAGTACTTGACAGTCAGGTAGATCAAATAGAAAAGCCGCTAAATGATAAATATGTAACAACAATAGGACGCTGCAGAGAATTTAAAGTAAGCAGGTAACTAATTATGTGGAGGATGTTTTGTGTTCCGGGGAGAGAACAGGTTCGTTATTTGATACGTTCTCTGCTTCCTAAAGATCTCTGCGTTTCATGTAAGCTGTCACACAGCACATAAAGGGAAGATCTGTGAGGTCCTGGCATCTTTAGAATTCAGTCTATAAGGTGCGATTTATCCTTCTATTGTGTTATTTGCATATCTGTCTGGTATAACCCTTACTTGGATCCGGGTCAGCTGCATTACACATGGCTGCTCAGTGCTGCTGTGAGCCCCAGTGTGTTCTTTATTTGCAAAGCATAAATGTGCTTAGATTTTTACTTTTAGCTATCAGATAATGATCTAATGCTGGTCCTGAGGTTTCCATCCAGCCATCCTGTATCCAAGTCGGGGCAGGTTACCAAAGGAAGCAAGGAGACTGCAAACTGCCCATTGCCCGACACATTCACAGCAGCACAGTTGTATGTTCATGTAAGATTTTATAGAATTAAAACATTTCTTTTGTTACGGTATATTGTGGTGGTCTTTAGGGTTTTCTCCTAGGTTCTAGAACTTCTTTATAGATAACAGAGGTGTTTACAACCAGAGGAATATTTTGACCTCATGGTGGCAAGAGACCGGTTTGGGGCTCTCCTTCCACCAACAATGCTGATTGCAGCCGGCATCAGTAGAGTACCTTGGCGTGTGCGTAGTCTACCAATTAAATGCTTAGTCGCGTGAATATCAGCATTACTTACAATTCTGTATCAGGATCTAAGTCTTTTTGAAGTAGAGTTAATACCTGTGTCACATTTTAAGGAACATTTTTTTTATCCTATCGAAGGACATCAAAGGGACTTTAAAAGTGTGGTCAGGTCATGTGATGTCATAATGTCATTCAATGCTTCACTGGGAACGTTTTGAATGGCCAGGATAATTTTATGGGGCACCTTGGGACCTGCTGGGCACCGCCTTGTGCAATATCTCAATCTATCTACAACCCTATGGATTGTTGAGTGCAACTCTTTAAAATCTACAGAATGAATGTGTATCATAAAGCTGAGATGTAGGGAAGCCAAGGAGTGGTCTGTAGGCAACCAGGGGGTAGGTTGTTAGAGGTTGGTAGAGATGGCAGAGATGACTGAACACAAGGGAGTTGAGTTGCTGTTATAGACAGTCACTGAGTAAGAGATGAAACTGAACTGGGAGAGAAGAGGACTGTGAGAATAGGAGGGAAGAGGACCTTGCTCCAAAGAGTTTACAGTGTAGAGGGAGGGGGAGACCGCCAGCCATGAGGGGCAGGCAAGGAGACCTAAAGGCAGGAAGTGAGCTTAGCAGGTATGGCCAGGACATGAGGTAGCGGGAGCAGCCCCGGTACTAGGTTATCCGATAGGCTATGCTTTGGTGAACAGGTGGACTTTCAGTGTCCGTTTGAAGCTTGCGAGGCTGAGGAGAGTCTAATAAAGCGAGGGAGCTCATGACCTCGTGGGGCAGCGCAGGCAAAATCCTGTATACACAAAAGGGATGCAGTGACCAGGGTAGAGGAGACGGTCATTGGCCAACATCCAATCTCAACATTTATCCAGACAAAACCCAAATAACCTTGAATTATTCACGCAGAACCCAACCCCTTTCTCTACCGTGCTGCAGAAAAGAGCAAACATGGCAGCTACTATCTGTTCCTGGAGACTGGCGTAGTGCATTGTAAGCACTGTACGATGATTTTAGTTTCTATTTGAAGGTTTATCGCATGGTGGACTTTAGGTCCTTTACTGGTGGAACTGTACTAGAAAACATGCAAACGCACAATAGCACACGCATGTGATAACTAGGGAAAGTATTTATGACCTTCATGTGGGTGCTCGTTTACCCTAGTGCGCGGTCTCAGATCGTTCTGCTGTGCTTTTGTGGAGATCGCACGGATGCTTTGGACCAGCGCTCTTTCTGTGCCTGAAACGTCAGTGACATGTTTAAAATCCCCGCTGACTCTCGGCGTCTGGCATTTGTCATCAGCTCAGCTTGGAGTATAAAATAAGACATTGTTAGTGTTAGTCGGAACTGTGTATATAGATTTCTACTTTTTCCAAACAGTTTCTGGTGTAAGTCGTCTTGTTGATTTAGCTAACTCATAGGAGGAAGCCGCGTTCTCGAAGAATAATAATCGCATAGTATTTTGAAATAGCAGCTCAGGCGAGGAAGTCGCTGATAAGGGTTTAAGGTAGTGATTTATTGGAAAATGTTTTCTTGTAGTAAACATTAACTTTTTTCTTAAAAATTCTATTGGCAATTTAATATACTGTATTCTTAAATATGATGACTTCTTAACCCTTTGAGTGTCAAGTGAATTTGTCAAAGTAGGTGTGAAAATTGCCAAGCAAACATTTTTATTCATCATAATGACCTGTAATGTTTACCTTTTATATTGGAAATATAATATTTTATTACACGATATTTGTTTATTTGAATTGATATAACAACTGTGAGCGACACTGGTGTTTTTAGGGGATACTTTGAGCATACTCTCGCTCACACAGATGTTGGCACTCAAACGATTAATATTGATATGTATAAAAGTAAATAATATGCAATTGGCAGTTGATTCCAATGCGCATAAGGCTTACATTGTTATTGATATTTATTAAGGGCTGTTTGACAAGGGTCTTATTCAGAGATGTGCGCAAACAACTTTGCAGCTTCAAATTTGTACCTAGCGGCTGTCTGAAAATCCACCATTGTAGCAGCTGCCGGTATTTGTATTGGGACACCCACTTTGAAGCATCACACTCACAGGCGCTACCACCGGAGGCACATCCGTCGGCAATTGTCATTCTGAGTAACCCTATAGACTCACAGAAGGCGAGATGTACTAATGTAGGGTACACACCAGGACGACCCGCTCACGATGCACATCGTGAGCGGGTCGTCAGTGTCTCGTCCGACCCGCTCACGGTGACGCGGGGGGGGCACGACCCGCTCACGATGTGCACCGTGAGCGGGTCCGATCCGATCCGATGGCGACCCGCACCCGGCTGTATGGTCGTCAGCAGGTAGGATCTCAATAACGACCGACCGACCCGCGGGACCGCGCATCGGATCGGTATCGGCCCACACCAGGACAGAAAAGGGCCCAATCACCACACAATCTACATCCAATTGGTCGGAATTGGATCTAGATTGAGGGGATCGGGCCCTAGTCGTCCTGGTGTGTACCCAGCATTAGCCTCGAAAAGTGATAAAATGGAGAGTGATGAACCACCAGCCAATCATTTCCTATCTGTCATTTTCAAATACAACCTGTAGCATGGCAGTGAGCAGCTGATTGGCTGGTGGTTAATCACTCTCCATTTTATCACTTTTCAAGCTTAGTACATCTGGCCCAGACTGTTTTGACATCATACAGGATCGTAGTTGAAGGCAGTTACAAGACCCCGATACTGTTGAGACACTATGGCTTTCAATTACTTTGTGAATATATCTTTGAATTGGGCTCTGCGTGCGTTATTGTGTATCTTGATTTACTACCCAATCAGAGCATCAGAATGCTTAGAGCACAGCCTATTAGATAACAGGCTTGTTCACAGCAGCATTCTCAGCTGAATAGCCCAGTCACCTTTTAAGCTAGCAAATATCGCTCTCCCACAGTTCTACCCATCAGGCCTCAATTGAGTTCAATAATTGCTCAACAAGGTATCTGGAAGCTCTGGCTTCTACTATTACGCCTTAATCTGATCACCTGATCTTTGCAAACTTTTATCTATAAAATGCAGAGGTTACAAAGCTCCGTCCTCAAAGCACCATAGCAGTCCCAAGTTTTAAGTATACCGTGCTTGGCCACAGGTAACTTAATTAATACTTAAGCTAGATTGATTGAACCATCGATGCTGAGCCATAGATATCTTTTAAACCTGGACTGTTAAGGTGCGTACACACTGGACTGTTCGATTGAACAGCCGATATATCGATGCAACAGATTTAACATGTGCAAAGAGATTTAGATTTGGATGGGGGTGTTTTCAATTTTAAATCTAAATTGCAGTATAATAATCAATCTGATATCTGTGGGCTACACACAAAAGCAGACAGTATCTACCCTACACAGAAACAATATACATGCATTTTCTCCCCTTACATGGCAAATTGGTTTGTTTCAGACCCCAAATTACTTTTTTTTCCTGTAAATCTGTTCCTAAGTCCTTTTTAATGCTACTTTATATATTTTCAGCTATGAATAGTTGTAAAAGCAAACGGTTATTTAGAGACTTGTGCAAAACAGGAGGAAAGTGTAACCGTAACTCACTGCCCCGTAGTTGAAGTCTCCCTGCTCTATTGTACAATGTAATTGTTTTATAACAATGTACCACCTGGAGCCCTCATATATATACATCGCTCACTTCACGTAAAATGCCGGACAGCTGTGCACTATATAAAATTAAACAATACAATTGCTTATATACGCCATTTGGGTGCACTGTAGAAATTTATTGCAAGCCACTAACATGTCACCTTGTAACCGTGTCTGTTTGCTACATGAAAGTCTCAGGAAGAGGCAATGTTAAATTTGTAATCCTTCAAGAAGCTAATCGCATCGCTAATGGACCTAATATTTACACCAGCCTTTTGCTATTTCAATAAAGGATAAGATCTGAGGAGAAAAACGGCCGCTTGCACTGTTTAAAAGAAATAAACTCTGTAAAATAAACTATGCAGGATCTAAGCAAGGTCCCTATTGTAAAACATCTCTGGTTTTCACCCTGCGCCTCACAAACATTTTATATGGAAAAAGATCTGTTATAAATAGGCATTTTCTGCCTTACCGCTGACATTTGATCACTGAAATGATAAGGGGGAGACTTTGCAGATTTCTATCATTTTTTTTTTACCTTTTGTGGCAGAAAGGTTTTCTGAGCGCGCACTTCAAATACGTTTTAAACTTCCTTACAAATGTTTCCGCAAGGAGGGGACGTCCCGATTGTAGAGAGAGAGAGAGAGAGAGAGAGAGGGGTGGAATTGGATATAAGGAACTTTTATGGTGAAAATATTTCATTTCACACAAACGATATTATTCAATTGTGTTTTCATCCCTTCTGAGCATTGTGCACCAAAGATAGTAATAAAGTTTATTGCGTTTTCATAAAAAGATTATCAGACCGATGGAGACCTAGATGGAATCCTAGAATTTGGATGGCAGATCGGAAACACTTGGCCCATCTTGTCTGGGTGCGGATTATTAGATAGACAGTCAATAGGTCTACCCCATAAAGTTGACTTGCAATAGATTGACAGGGTCAAAATGTCGACATGAAAAGGTCAACTGGGTAAAAGGTCGACATGAAAAGGTAGATATGATTTTTTTCACTGTTGTTTTGGTGTCAAGGTCGACCACTCTCGACATGGACCCCCAATTAGTGTAACACCATGCTTTTCCCTCTGTGCTGACATGGATGGTAAAGTAAGAAAAAGGCAGTTAAATTTTTTTTTTTTTTAAAAGGTAAGCACATGACAAGGTCAACATTAGTTTTTAATGTTGACGTTTTGACCCTGTCGACGTTTTGACTTGGTCACCCTATTGCATGTCAACATTTTTACCGTCAACCTTTTGGGGGTAGACATACAGTATTGACTGGCTATATATAGACACTGTAGATCTATCAGCCGGAACACATGAAAGCACACACTAGGGTTCATTTTTGTGGGTACCCAGTATATTTTTGTATTATCCCAGGAGGCCAGCAGAATCTCAGGGAGAATGTACAAACTCCACACAGTTAAGGTGCATGCTGTGAAACAAACCCATGGCCTCAGTGCTGTATTTAATGGTCTGCCTGTTGGATATGACCGTACAATTTGGTCCCATCCCTAGGTGATCAGATCAGGCATATCCAATTGTTACTGGATGACCGGATCACCCAGATATCTATATGTTCAAAAAGATCAGGGTACCCACTATTACCTCTCCTATTCTATAATTTTTTTTTTAATAGTTAAATAATTATTGTACTGACGTTTCAATAAATGTTTTGTATTGTTATGCTAGAATGCCTTCCTATTGGCCTCTCCTCTCTCCATGCATGGTATATAAGCAGGCTAGCCATATCGGCCCTTTAACTCAGGGCACTTATTAATTGCACAGGTTCTGGGGCTGGCTGATTTCAAGTTTGCATTTCACCGGGTTTTATTCAGACACAGAATCTGTGTAATTCATGAGTGTCGTGGTTTAAAGGTATAGAATGGTGATACGGCATTAGGTCGACCCTATTACGGTCAACATGCATTAGGTCGACACCTGAAAGAAGCTGACATGGCTTAGATCAAAAGGTTTCAACGTCGACACAAGCATTAGGTCGACAATGGGAAGTTCGACATGAGTTTTTCATGTTTGTTTTTTTTTGGAGCCGACATGTGCCGACAGGCAGTATTTTATGCCCTTACATCCACTACGGCACGGTGGGAGAATAAAATCGTGTGCTGAGCGCAGCAAACCATGCAAGGGAACAGGTTACATTTAGACGGTGTCCATGTCTACTAAGTCGACATTTGGGACAAAAATCACTTGAAAAACTCTTGATATACCCTTTGAGTGTCAACCTTCCCATTGTCGACTTAATGCTTGTGTCAACCTTCCAACCCTGTTGACCATGTCCACCTATTTCAGATGTCGACTTAAGTCCATGTCGACCCTAATGCATTTGACTCTGACCTATACCGGTAATCCTTGTCTACAGGAAAAGTCAAAGGTGGGCCCCTTGGTTTGCTTCATCTGGTCAATAACTAGACAATGTGCAGTATTCAATGCCGGTGTGAGCGGCCGGCGAGGGGGTTAAACTGCGAGGATCACAGAAAACCAGTGATCCTCGCAGTTTAACCCCCGCGCCGGCCGCTCGCACTATGCAACGTTCCGGGGGAATCCTCGCGGTCACAGAACGGCTAGGATTCCCCTAAACTGCGAGAGCCGCGGCAAGTGCAGCAAACTCGCTGTAATTAGCCTCGGCTCTCGCAGCTTTTGGAGGCACATTCGCAAATTCCCCCTCGCTCAAAAAACGGAGCGAGGGGGAATTTGCGAATGAGGGGGGTCAGTTGAATACTGACAGGGTGAGCGGTGACTGCGAGCAAAAATTCCTGCTCGCAGTCACCGCTCGCCCACGGCATTGAATATATGCCAATAAGTGCGCAGTTTTTACTTACTTGCCTTGGGCGCTCTACCCCAATTTTTTGCTACATTATGATCAAGCCTTCAGTATGTATTCCTATTATCATCATTTCCAATGATTGCTGGTTCCAGCAGTGTGTTATATGTAGGTCACTCTCACATAAAGTTTACATGTTAAAGTGAAAAAAAAAAAAAAAAAACTGATGTAGAAAAAACACATAGTATATGTAACAACCAATCAGAATGCAGAACAGCGCTTTTTTTTTTTTAAATAAAACTTTGTTGGTTACACAGATTAATTTACGATGCATTGCATGTACAAATATGTGCATCTGTCTTAGTGGATTTGCTGTTAAACACTTATTAATCTGAACATCTCCAGCTGCAGATGATTATAATCACAGCGCGATCTGGTTGTAAAGGAATCCGTAATTGCTTGGAGTAATCTTTAATTGCTAAAAAGATCTGTCTTGGGTCGCAGTTTATATTCATTAGCATCGGCTGCGTTACTGGTTACATCCCTCGGGTCCCCGACTCTCCACGATACGCCGTCCTTTTCTGTTACTGAAGGCAAGCTGGCGCCACACCTAACACCCATCTTCGCTTATTTCGTCTTACCCTGTTTGCAGATGTCAGAAAGACTTACATTTTATGTCCAAATATCCCGTGCTGATGGATAAACGATTGCATGTGTAGAAAGCAAAACACATACAAACGAACATATTTATTCCAATTCCAGAATTTGGCCGGAGAGTCCCACTTGGCCGGTTTCGGGACAGCCGAACAGATTTACAAGGAAAATATATGCTCACATGGCAAACAGCATCCCCTCTCAGAAGGAATCGGCATAGGGTTTTATTCATAAACCTTGGAAATGCACACGGCGAACTTCCTAGCCTTTTCCTGTGCCACTTGTTGAATCTGCTCTCTGACCGAGTAAAGGAATACGGGGGGGGAATAAGCTTTACCACATCACACGCCGCCGCAGTCACAATTTTCCACCTTGGCGCGGAAAACCCATTGGACTGCTCTGCAAAAAAAAAAAAAAAGCCATTTCCTGAAAGTTTTTATTTTTTGGGGGGGGTTATGCAAACGATGTTTTAAATGCAGTGTTTTAGTTGAATTAATTCCCAGTTATATTTTGTATACGTTCTAGGTCTTTTATTATAATAAGAGTTAATATAAATTACAGGCCATGTCATCGCCGTCTACAGGAGGGAGACTCGTATTTATAAAAAAGGACTCTTGCGAAAATAGAAGATTTCAGCCGACTGTTTACTTACTACTTTCTGCACACTGGGGCATTGTTTCTCTTATTTTTAATATATGAGGCTGGCCCGAAATCAAAAAAATATTTGATACAGAATTTGAACCCAGTTGACTAAACCGGACTGAGGTCCTGATTCTGGTTCACTTGTAAAAGCTATTTTTTTCTCTAATGGACAAAACCATGTGCACTGCAGGTGGGGCAGATGTAACATGTGCATAGAGAGAGTTACATTTGGGTGAGTTATTTTGTTTCTGTGCAGGGAAAGTACTGGCTGCTTTATTTTTACACTGCAATGTAGGTAGCAGTTTGAAGTAAAAACCCCACCTAAATCTAAAAAACCCCACCTTTATAAGGTCGACATTATCAACAGGGCCGAACACATGAACTATGTCGACATGGATAAGTTTAACAGGGTTTAAAGGTTGACGCATGTTAACAATGGGAAGGTCAAAAGGTTAACATGAGTTTTTTTTTGTCTCGAATTTCGTAAGTCGACATGGACACTCTATTAGTGCGCCACGTCCCCTCGCAGGGCTCACTGTGCTCGGCACACTTATATTCTCCCTCCACGCCCCGGCGAATGGTTCGGCATGAAATATCGTGTTTTGGAAACAAAGCCGACCTAATGCTTGTGTCAACCTTCCGAATCTGTCGACCGTACCCATGTGTAGACCTAAGCCCTGTTGAACCTTTAGTGGTCCATGTACATTGACCTTTATAGTGTCGACCAATCGACAGTGTCGCCACTATAGGCAGCTTCTCCACCTGGTCCACTACTCCACCTGTCCAGGACCTTGGATTTGTTTTGGCAAGTTGGAGACTCCGCTGCCTAAGGTCTATTAGCGGACAATATCTTTGATGTTTTTTATCTCTTAAGCGGACATTTTATTGGAAATTATTTTTATAAATGCTGTTGAAAAATTCCAACGGCTCCCTCTCGTCCAGTACTTGTGGAGTAAGGTATGTGGGACAACCTTGACCAGAATCTTTCAATCTGATGGTCCATACACACAAGGCGATATTGCATACACACTGAGCGTATTTTCCATATGGAAAGCCGTCCACTCCACCGCTCATCTGCTGGTAATATCAGCAGATGAGAGGCGGCCAGCAGCAATGATGCGGGAAAACACATCACTGCTCATCGCTGCCATGTACATACTGGGCTTAGACGATTAAACTGATAGGGTTTCAGGTGAAAGTTGACCAATGTGTACGGGACTCTAGGGGGAGATATGATGTGTAACTGGCACTACTGGGGACATGATATGTAACTGGCACTACCGGGGACATCTGTAACTAGCACTACAGGGACCACCTGTAACTGACACTACTGGGGTCATGATATGTAACTGGCACTACTGGGGACATGATATGTAACTGGTACTACTGGGGACATGATATGTAACTGGCACTACTGGGGACATGATATGTAACTGGTACTACTGGGGACATGATATGTAACTGGCACTACTGGGGACATGATATGTAACTGGCACTACTGGGGACATGATATGTAACTGGCACTACTGGGGACATGATATGTAACTGGCACTACTGGGGACATGATATGTAACTGGCACTACTGGGGACATGATATGTAACTGGCACTACTGGGGACATGATATGTAACTGGCACTACTGGAGACATGATGTGTAACTGGCACTACTGGGGACATGATATGTAACTGGCACTACTGGGGACATGATATGTAACTGGCAGTTATGGGGACATGATATGTAACTGGCACTACTGGGGATATCTGTTACTGGCACTTCTGGGGATATAATATGTAACTGGCACTACTGGGGACATGATATGTAATGGGCACGACTGTGGACATGATATGTAACTGGCACGACTGAGGACATGATATGTAACTGGCACGACTGGGGACATTATATGTAACTGGCAGTTATGGGGACATGATATGTAACTGGCACTACTGGGGACATGATATGTAACTGGCACTAAATATGTGCAAGAAAATAATTGCTTGTATTCGAATTCAGTGTCTGAGATCTTGTTTTAAAATATATTTGTGTGTATTTCATGTCTTTGATGTGTTTGTACAACATGCTGTAAATGCAAGATACCTCAAAATACATTGTTGAAATATAAAAATATCCTGAAATATATGGAATAATCCGTTAGCCAGAATGCTTCTGGTCCTGAGCATTTTGGATAAGGGTTACTCAACCTGTACTAGATTTTTTTTTTCTCTTGGTCTTTATTTTGTTTTATTTGGGTCCTACTTCCGTGACCGCTTCCATAGCCCCCCGTTTCCAATCTCCGGAATGAAAGTTTTATTCAATGTTTATTTGTTAACTCCCTGATGCTGAGTTTTGAGTGATGTAAATCCTACCAGCGCCTGCACCCAAAGGGTCAACTCTCAGACTGTTGCCAGAAAATGCTTATGCTGCAATATAGTCTTTTCCTGGTTAATATACAGTAATGAGGCATAAAGCAAAAATTGTTTCTCTATGACGGAATGGCTACCAGATGCGTGCAATATTTCAGTGGCACCCAGAAAAATACTGCCGATTTTATTTATTTTACTCTGCTAAATCAGATGCGTGGCGTCGATCGGGCTTTCTATTTCATTTCTGAAAAACATCTGCAGAAGGTTTCCGTCATCTATTGTAATAATTAGCTCCTTGTATTTATTTCCTAGACATTACCTTTTTCATACACTTTTCCCAAGGTGCTTTGTGCCAGTTCCATTTTTACTGTGTGTTTATACAGGTTTGTGCTTTTATGGAAAAGAAAAATGTCTAATGTAACCTCGCAGAAGCATTATGACTTTGAAACATTGCTTTAATCGCTAAAACGTTTTGTTGCACGTTCGAATTTTGCAACATTTATTTTGGCTCCGCTTCAAGAAAAACAACGTAAGGAACCGATGCGTCTTGCCGCTCCTTGTTTATTACCAGTTGTGCACTGCCTGTTTGGGTTTGGTTACCATGGTAAGGCAGATTCAGTCCTCCGCTCAGGTCAGATGAACAAATTGGTGTCCTGCTTGACGGAGGCGGTTCCCGAATGCCACTTTGGTACAGCTTGATTCATCATCACCGAGGTTGCTAAGTCATCCCTTTAATTAATGACACCTGTAAATGATACAGGTTATTTGGCTGATCGGAGTCAGTCTGTTTCTTAACTGGTTTTAATTAGCCACAGCGCCTGCATAATTTATAGTTGTCAGTAATTAAACGGATGAGTTAGGACGAAGTTCATCACGTCAGAACAGTATTGGCTAAACACCTTCCCCCCCCCCCAACTGCTAGTAGCCACATTATGACCAAGCGACACACATCAGGAGTATTTTCTAAAAAAAAAATAATAATGATACACAAAAAAAAACAATAAATAAATTTAAAAAGTACTGGCTGCTTTATTTTTACACTGCAATATAGATCTCCCAGCGATTTCAGCTGAAATTGTCCCGTTTCTACGCTGCTTAGCCTTCCCCCATCCACCCTCAAGCCTAAATCCCACCCTGCAGCCTAATCCTCCCCCTGTAGCCTGACCCTAACCCTCTCCCACCAGTGCCTAACCTTAACCCCCGTACCACACTGCCTAAGCCTAGCCCACCCCCTTCCCCGCAACCTTACCCTTAACCTCCCCGCAGCCGAACCTCCCCTTCCCCAGCACGACCGTAACCCGCCCTGGCATGCTTGTAATTATTTATTTCCATATAACCTAACCCGTACTGTAAGCAAGCAGCCTGACAAATCAGCGTCTCCATACATGCTATACCAGGTTGATTATTAAAGCACATTTGTTTTTAATTAATCCCATTCCAGAAAAATAGAAGGTTGTCAGTATAAAGGGATATTCAAGTTACGCTTTATAATAACACAAATAAGAAACAAACTCTGGGTTTATTGAATGCTCCTATTTATCCTGATTAGTGCAGCTGGGTGGAGCGCATCCCTTGTAGGAACACGTCAGCCCTGGAGTTTATGTAGCTATAATCCCAAGTGAAAATGTGTTGGATCCCAATTAACAGCAACTCGGTATATAAACATTTGGGACCATCCCAGATCCTTTTCTTGTCCATATACATGATTTGAAATTCTTTTCAGCAGCTGCCAAGTGTAATTAAAACATTACATACACTGGAATATTTTTGCCCGTCTGTTGTCGTACAAATGCGGCTTTGACAATAAAAACGGAGTGTAATCTTGCCTGTAGCTGGCTTGTTTTAAGGAAGAGTCACTTCCATGTGTTGGCGGTCTCAGGGAAGGGCAGGAACCGGCAAATGCTGTCCTCCTTACCCGTTAATGTACAAGATGCACGTGATCCCCAGAAGAGGCCGTTTTATAGGCAAATACATGCATGCCATCTGTAAGTGCCCACAACTCACCGTATACCCTCCCATAATGTGTTTTATTGTAGTGTTTACACCAGTAAAATCGATCATACCTAACTGATGTGCCCGATTTCAACTGGGCAAAGGTTTGCTGAGCAGAACATTTTACCCTTCTTCACCCCCTTAGGGGTCAAATTTAGAAAAAAAAAATCCCTGTTTTTGTGCTTGGCTGAAAATAACTGTCACAGTTTCCAGGCCGTAGAGCAGGTGCACAGTGGAGGGTTCACCAACTGTCACAGATTTGCAACGAAGCTACCAACTACAATCTTCCTCTTAACTTGGGCCCAATACATTAGAACGATTTTGCACAACTTCAGCCGATTACGACCATTCGGGTCAATATATATCGTCTGCAGTGCCACATCATTTGTGTTTTCCATCCGATCCGACGAGCGGTGCCGTGAGTGTCGTATAGGAGGCCCTAGGTCGGTCGTACTGTACCAGTGATTTATCGGAATCCGATGGAAAAAGGAGTGCTTTTTGTGCATGCGATATATCGTATGCGGAAGTTTGACTGGCGTTTCCAGTCTCTCTAGCCCCCAAATCCAGCCCATCAGATATAGCTTATGGTACAGTTTATACCAAAAGATATATCTCATGCGATTTATCTTGGCTTGATCAATCTTGTGCAAAAAATTAGAACAAAGTACCAAATCGAATGGATTCACTCCCCGGGAAGGTCCAGGGGGAGTTCAAGGGAAATTCCATCAAAAAATATAAATGTTTACATAGTATTCTAAGCAAGCTTGGATTTTAATACCCCTTGCAGTTGTGCACCATAGGTCCAAGTTGCTCACCTAGGGGGAGATTCCAGTGGCACAGAAACACTCCCCTGTCCTTTACATTCACATCCTGAAAATCTATAGCTGTTCTTTTCCAATAATCCGTACTGACTACAATTTGAAAAGCATCTTGGCCATTTGTTCTCTACATTCCAGTCAGTAGGCTGCAACATTTCAACTGAGGGGTAAATTTACTAAGATGGGATGTTGCCCGTAGCAACCAATAAGAGTATGAATAGAATCTGATTGGTTGCCATGGTCAACATCCCATCTTCAATAGTACTCCCATCTTAGTAAATTTACCCATGATTTTCTGCTCATACGCAACATCGGTAGCTCTTCCAGTAGGGCTTTGCAGATTGCAAGATGTGCTGGACTCTTAGGTTCCTTATACCCCTTTCAGATATAACCACAAATTACCAGGTGAAGCAGTTCTATCCGGTAATTTGTGTAGTGTGAAATGGCCATCCCGGGTCTTAAATCCCGGGTCACCGACCCTGTTTTTACCAGAGTCGTCAACCCGTGTAATTCAGGAAATTACCGGGTTTACTCTTTTTTTCAACCTGATAATTTGCTGCTATGTGTGAAAGGGGGTCAGACTGCACCCGCCAAAATGACCGGTACTTGTTTCCTAGCACGGCGGCACCGATTTTAATTGTATGCAATCGGGTTGCAAAAATTGTGTCCATCGCATGCAACCAAATCGCATGCGATGCGATCGACCCGACCGACCCGATTTTTTACATTGGAACCAATATTAAAAGCCCCCCAGACCCCATTTTTCATTGTATGCCCCCCCCATTGTTAACGCCACGATCAACGTGAACCCGAAGCGTGGCGAGCGGCGTCTGTACGCGTCCTCCGACCTTTTCATACCCCCACTATCCACGGAGTTGATTTTATATAGTGTGGCGAGCGCAGAGAGCCACCGCGCCCGAAGCGTGGCGAGCGCACTTACATTACTTCAGACATATTACGCGTAGGCTCGCTGCGTTCGCCATGCTTCGGGCTCGGTGGCTCGCTGCGCTTGCCACACTATTTAAAGTCAACTCCACGCCGTCGTGGATAGTGGGGGTATGAAAAGGTCGGAGGACGCGTACTGACGACCCTCGCGGGCTCGCTGCGCTCGCCACGCTTTGGGTTGGCGTTCATCGTGGGGTGGCGTTAACAATGGGGGGTATTTGACATACAAATTACCCATCTGGGTGGCTATACAATCAAAAATCGGGTATGGGGGGCCATTTAACATTGGTTCCTATGTAAAATTATAATGGCATGCAATGGACCCGATTTTTACATTGTCGGGAAAGCTGTTAAAAAGCCCAAAATCGGGGCAGTGGGGTCCCATTGCATACCTTAAGTTAAGGTATGCGATGGGACCCGACGGGTGACCTGCTAGGAAACAAGTACCAAATGACCCAGCACTCAATATTTCCAGGTAATTGCCGGGTCGCATCTCTAAAAGGGGTATAATACCCCTTTACTACTTTAATACAACTAGATTGTAAGCTCCTCAGAGCAGGGCCTATTCCCTCCTGTTGTCAAAGCCCTCTTACCTTCACATTTCACTCACAGCTCTCCCATACTCAAACACTCGGCAACCATCTTCGTCCACATACTCAACTCCATCTTTGGCCACCAGCTCCTAGTAGCACAAGTCCTCACTACTTACATTTAAGCTGTAATGTGTATTGAATTGTGGCACTCTTTGTTACCTGTACTCTATTTTTTTTATTTATTTACTGTTAAGTTTAATTTGATCTCCCTGTACTTTTCCTCTGTACGGCGCTTCAAAACACTTGTTGCGCCTTTATAAATAAAATTATAATTATAAAAATGTCAACCCGGTAATTTGCTGAATTGCAGGAGTATGTCTTCAATGTAAAAGGGTCAACCTGGATTGCAAATTCCAGGTCGCCGACCCTGGTAAAATTCCCAACACCCCCCCCCCCCCCCTCCATCCCATCCCATCTCATTGTCTCTACTAAAGGTTTCTGAACTTTGTGCAAGCTGCCATCTTGCCACTTAAACTTCTTCTGCAGAAATGTAGGTGCTCCTGTGCAGTTCAGTGCTTGGCGCATCACAGATGGCTTCTGCTCTGCACCCTGGCAGATTTTTCCTTAGAAAATATGGCACAAAATGTCATCTTCATTCAGCATCCAGTTTACATTTTAGTAGTATAAAAGAAAGGAGGGGTCCGATGGTGTGTGGAATAACAGGATTTCACTTCCAAATATTTAGCATTAAGAAACTGTTCAGAATACTCACCCACTTTATACAGTGATCTCTCGGACAGATTCTGGTGGTAAAACCGCAGCCTTCTCCGTTACATAAGTGGCACTGAATGATTGTGGGCATGAGTGATAATAGTTTACCATTCTGTACAACGTCCTGGAGTGTTTGGTTGATCTATTTAATCCTCCCGACCGTTGTTCATCCAACTCCAGGCTGTCAATGGTGATTGTCGCCATGCTGCTTCCATTGTATGGGGATGCAACAGCCCGTTGTTCTTCCTATAATCTCCCCACCAGGTCCTAGGCACTAATCATGCAGTCTATAGCCAGTTGCCCTGTAGTCCTGCAGAATGGCCGCAGGAAGTAAGACATTGGAGATGTCGTAGCTGCATACGGCCGCAAACACACCCCATAACAGTTACAACATTCTAATTTAGCATCACTCGTAGGATAACGCGGAAGTTATCCTCACATTTCAGACTTGATTCCCATATCCCTGTGGGTTCACTAACACCTTGCACCTTGGTCTACTGTCTCATATTCATAAACATCCATAATGTGTATAATTGTGTATGACAATGTGTAACGCTTTCACTCCTTGTATGATGTATGTAGCTGGCTGCATCCTACAACCCTGTATGATAAAGTTCTGATTATTATTCTGTTGTCTCTTCTATAAATCTAATTTTTGTAATGTCCCTTGTAGCCTTAAACTGTCGGAATCCCCGTGACGTACAACAGGACAATCCTCTGCTATCAATGGTGATAAGACAATGATCCTGAAACGTTTCTGAGGTGAGATCACAGCTGGAGACCGTATATACGTGTCTACAGCCTAATCTTTATTTGTGTTTTATATAAATAGTGGTAAAAATAAAAAATAAGCCGTATACAGCAAAGAAGTTTGTGAAACGCACAATTTGTACTTTCATAATTGGGTACTTGTTTCCTAGCACGGCGCCTGCGATTTTGATTGTATCCATCGGGTCCTAAAAAATCGCGTCGATCGCATTGCATGCAACCAAATCGCATGCGATGCGATCGATACGATTTTTACATCGGAACCAATGTAAAATGGTCCCTGAGACCCGATTTTACATTGGGCCCAATGTTAAATGCCCCCCAGACCCCAATTTTTATTGTATACCCACCCTGATGGGTCAAATGCCCCCCATTGTTAACGCCACCCCACGATGAACGCCAACCCAAAGGGTGGCGAGCACAGCGGTACACATCCTCCGGCCTTTTCATACCCGCACTATCCACGTCGGCGTGGAGTTGATTTTAAATAGTGTGGCGAGCGCAGCGAGCCACCGAGCCCGAAGCGTGGCGAGCGTGCGCATTACTTCACAGGTATTACGCGTCCCCTGGCGAGGCTCTCTGCGCTTGCCACGATTCGGGCTCGCCACACTATATAAAATCAACTCCATGCCGACGTGGATAGTGGGGGTATGAAAAGGTCGGAGGACGCGTACGGCCGCCCTTCGCGGGCTCGCTGCGCTCGCCACGCTTTGGGTTGGCGTTCATCGTGGGGTGGCGTTAACAATGGGGGGGGGGGGCATTTCACATGTAAAATACCCATAAGGGTCGGTATACAATGAAAAATCTGGTCCATTGGCCCATTTAACATTGTTCCCTATGTAAAATCGCGTCCACCGCAACGGTCGCATCGCATGCCTTAACTTAGGGCATGCATTGGACGCGTTTTTTTAATTGTTGGGGAAAAGGCTAAAAATAGCCCTCAAATCGCGTCGGTCGTGTTATTTTGTTATGTATGTTTGTGCATATATACATATAGTATATGCATTGAATCATTATTGATGTATCAGTTATCAATGATGTATTGTCCCCTGATTGGTACAGTATATGGCTCGCTCACGCGATTCATTACAATGATCTTCCAACATGTAGCGAACAACTCCTTTGAAATTAATGATGTGTGTGTATATGTGTGAAAAAAATTATAATATATAAATCTATGCCATATGATTAAACATACGTTATTTTAAAAACGTTAAGTCCGCTAGCGGGAGAATCCCATAGGGGCAGATTTATTAAGCTTGTGAAGTGATAAAGTGTCTGGTTTTTATCACCGGCCAATCAGCTCCTAACTGTGAAGTTACAGGCTTGGTTTGAAAAATAACAGGTAGGAGCTGATTGACCGGTGATAATAACCAGACACTTTATCACTTCACCGAGCTTAATAAATCTGATTCCTAAAGTGATTAAACTTTATTAGAGTACATTAAGGGGGGGGGGGGATGGATTCAATCCGGGATTCCAACTATCGGAACATCCCGGTAGTCGGAATCCCGGGGCATTTTAATTTCTTCAGACCGTAACTCGACAGCCACAATTCAACGTTCCGGCTGTCGAGTGTCGGAAAGTCCATAAATCGGCAAAAACCACGGATTGCCAAAAACCCACCGTGAATTTGGACAAAACAGATCCAACTTTTAAAAAAATCGGATCTGACACCCTTCAAGCTGTCGTTAACGGCTGAACCCCTAAATTGTACTGTAGTATATATTATTCTAAATTTATTTTAGAATACAGCTGTTATTTATTTATTTTTTGCTGTGTATCGCAGTTTTTTCAATTTAAGATATAAAAAAAGAAAGCCCTGAAAATAAACCTCATCTGGCGGCGATCCCGTTGGCTTATCTAGAGGACGGGTTGTAGATAGGAAGAACACAGGAACTTGTGTCTTCATTGGGAAGCCTCTCCCTTTCCCTTATTTTGAGGAGTTGGATAAGTGACAGCGTTCACCTCTGCTCTAAAATCGATGACTCATACGCATATGTAGTGTGTCGGCAGAAAGGCGGCCGGGTGGCTAAGTGTGATTGCAGGTAGTGCAGAGCATTTCAGATTTGTTTGCTAAGAACGATTTCATTCTTGTTCATCTCTCTGGACGGGTGTCGGATGGGGTCCCGACAGTCATTTACCCGACGTCGGGATCCCGACTGTTAAAACACCGACAGACGGGTTCTTGACGGCCACAAGCTATTCGCCCTCGTGGGGGTCCACGACCCCCATGAGGGAAAATAGAATAGGCGGCGAGCGTAGCGAGCCAACGTGCCCGCAGCGTGGTGAGTGCAACATGCCCGCAAGGGGCTTTGTTGCGCTCACCATGCAATCGGGATCCCGACGTCGAGCTAATGACTGTTGGGATCCCGACTGTCGGAACCCTATACCACACCGCTCTGGGCATGTAATAACCACCTGTACAGCAGATCTTCCATCGGACGTTCGCACCAAAACCCCCCCCAGCTCAACATACCTGACTTTGTCTCATAAAGCCACAATATTTGGGTGATTTACCCAAAGTGGTTACATCCAGCTAACTCGTTGGAATGGTGCCGTGCTTGTATCACAAAGTACATAACATAAGGCCCATGATGTTCAGCAAGGAACACAGTTATTAGGAATGTAGTCTTGCAGGAGGGCTGGTGTATAGGGGAAGACCTCAACACCAGGGTCCTGTTAACTGGAGTCAGGCCCCCAGATGCCCTCTTCCAGATATTCCTGCCACCGGTTGTCCTCCCCAGCTAAGCCCTTCCCAGGCAAGTGACCACTGGGACTGCATGGGATGGAAGTATGCACCGCGGGCATAAAGTTCCTTTCAATTATCCCAACAGTCCTATTTGTTTTGGTCCCTGGAGGAGAAAATATGTGTATGGCTGGGGGGGGGGAGCATTGTCATATATTTGTATATCTATTCACACTGAAGGGAGAGCCCGGGGCCAGGTATACGGTCCCTGTATCGACTAATCGTCGACCGTGACTGCACCTGAAAATAATTGACATAGGCCGGCATTGACAGACATCGACACAAGCTTAAAGTTGACATAGCTGACACTCAAAAGGTTTACGCGAGTTTTTCGTGTATTTTTTTTTTTTTTTTTACTGTAGTCGGACTCGTACTATGCAAGTGGGCATAGAGTGAGAGTGGAATCGTGTGCTCGTCACGTGGTACACTTATACAGGGTCCGTGTCAACATAGACACCATAAAAAGTGTACATCTCATGACCATCTCAACTATAGTTTATGTTGACCTTCTGCCAGTGTCGACCTATGTCCACCATTTTCAGGTGTCAACCTAGTCACTGTCAACTCACTATACCGTAACCCTGGGGACGGTTTGCAGTGAGGCCACGCCCATTCACCACAAGGATCCGGCCCCTTTTAGAGACTCATACCTTCACTGCTCAACAGATCCTGCTGTCCTGCATATCAGTGTTTGGAGGTACTGCATGAGTAAATAATAAACAGACGTTAATCTGGTTTGAATTTGGGGGTTAAAACCGTCCTTTAGAACATTTGATATTATCCTGTTCCCCGTATATAGCTGGGTAGCGAGGCTTGGAGACTGGTACACGGTAATATCATTGGTTGAATGGTAGAACATGCAAATAAATGCCTTTAGCAGCAAGGATCAGTGAAGCTGCTGCTTTTGTCTGCATTCACAATTGAACCACTTTGCCTGCACCTTGTATCCATTTGAATAGTGTTCCCATTGTAACTAATTAAGTGTAATTTCACACATACTGTTCGGTAATTAGTGTGACTCATACATTGTAATAACCCCTCTATAGGTTTGCAACCAAAGGCATGCAGACGCACAAATAACACAATCCTGCAAGCGAGCTTCGTTAACTCTATGGGGTCCATGCTTGCAGACCTTGGCGCGCACTTCTCCGTGCCAACCTGCGTTACGTCGGTGTTAACAGCCGCATTCATCTGTTTAAGAAATCTTCATATTTGTGACTGATGTAATTACAAAGGTTTTAACACTGTTATCGAGTGCGGCGGAAATTGTTTTCACATCCTTCCCGCGAGGTCCCTCACAGCAACAGCTTGGAGCCTGTTGCAAAGTGTTTGTTGTGAATCCGAAAACAACACTTGCACCTTAGTCTAATTCATTATTTAACAAAGTGGTGGCAGAAATGAAGATGTATAATTGTTTTTCTATTTTGCTTTACGTAACTGAGGGACCCGGGTTTGGGTGTACAATTAGCATTACTTGAATGTTATCCTTCTACCCGCTCGCCATGCCCATGGTGTGACCGGCATACACCTGTCTGTGGTGGGCTCCCGGAACTGACCACAGTTTTTTTTTCATTAACGCCATGTCCTCTACCCCCTTAATGTTATGCAACTCTGCCATATCTTGCATCTCTGACCCACTCTGTACAGTGGCCGGACCCCTTTTTTATACCACTGGTATTATTTTATATATGTATAGATAAAAATAACCTCTTCATTATTAATTTTAGTTATTTATATAGCGCACAAATTCTGCAGCACTTCTGTCACGCATTTCACGCAATGGAGCTTACAATCTATATTCCCCACACACTGGGGTTAACTTTATTCATCAGAAGTCAATTAAAGTGCCAGTTTGCTTGGTGTGTGTAAAGGAACCGGGGAAGTCGTAGGGAACCAGCACAAACACAGAGAGACCATACAGACTCCACACACTTTAGTTCGTCAGGAATTGACCTCAGTTCTATAAAGCTGGGAACGCACAATTCAATTTTAACGAACGATATTCACATAAACGATACCGTGATCTTCGTGCATATCGTTCAGTGTGTACCCGCTATATTGTAAATGATGCCCATTCCCGCGGATTGTTAACAATTAGCCATATTGTCTGAACATGCAGCCTATCTGCCAAATATCTTCATTGACTGCATGTTTGGTGAGGGTCCAAGTGACGGCACTGAACGATCACGATATCATTCGGTGTTTACCCGCGGGTTGTTCGTTTGCTCGTCGCCGCCAACAACAGACGGTGTGCCGCATATCGTACAGTAGGTGTCATTCTGATCTGTTCGGAATCCGAATTCGACCCCGTTTCGATGATTGTTGGACTGCGCACGCGCACAGTCTTTTGTGTGCATGTGCAGGATCACTGTGTGCACGGCCTCGGGCAAGTCCTCTGGGACTTGGATACCGAGTCAACCAGAATCCAAACCAGTGTGTACGAACCTTAAGACAGTGATGCTTACCACTGCAGGCAGTCGCCACCTGTTGTTTTTGGTACATTTTTTTTTTCTTTTCAATACAAGATTTGAGGAATTGGGTGGCTCTGGTTCTTGTGTGTAAATAAGCTATTACTGCTTCTGATTAATAAAGAAAGTTATTGAAGTTTATCATACTGTAAAAATGGTTATTTTTAGCATCAGCATGAATAAGAGATGACTGAATGCATCTGAGGGAAGCACCTCCTGGGGAAGCCCCCCTCCCCCCCCCCCTGTGTAACAATCATTCAATCATTATTTGTTCCTTTTCTCCAGACAGTAGTAGGAATCAAGTTTTCCTCCCAAAAGTATTTAATGAAATAAAGCATGTTCTATCACTCAAGAAAATATGGCACGGTTCACATACCTTAGCAAGTTCGGTTCTGATTTCTAATATCATGTACAGAAGCGGTCCTGCATCAGAGATTGCGTTTGTAAACTTAACACGGGCACTCAATGGTCCATTGCACTGCCTGGCTGGATCGCCAAGATCCACCAAATGGCATTGGCTAGACTGGATAGGTCTGACCATACAACACGCAAGCTTAGGGGCCGTGTGACCTTGCGATAGCACCACGTAGCGTTTGTGATGCTCTCATTATACCTTTATGGCTGTATATGGTTAACCGCAATTAACACTTAAACCTTAATGAAATAACTGAGATTAATGAAAGCACTCAGCCGAGACAGATGGATACATTTAGATTAAAGGTCCAAACCAATAACCATATGTATTTATTCCCAGGGGACACAAAGGGGTAACAATGTAACACAGTAGTCACACAATATGAATCATTGATACAATATTACAATAATATATAACATTCACAGGGGATAACAAACGCAAGTACAATCAGCAATATACAACTACACCAATACAAAAGTAACGGGTGGTCCCGACAGGCATTCACCCGACATCGGGATCCTGACTGTCAAAACACCGAGAGCCGAGTTCCCGACGGCCACCTGCTATTTTCCCTCGACCCCCATAGAGGGAGAATAGAATAGGTAGCACAGCGTAGCGAGCCACCGTGCCCGCAAGGGGCTTAGTTGCGCTCACCATACTGTCTGGATCCGGCCAGTCGAGATAATGACTGTCGGGATCCCGACTGTCGGACCCCTATACCACACCCAAAGTAACCGTTCCCGTCATACATACGCAGTGCTTCCTGGGCCAGGAGTCTGTAGTCCAGATTGATCACAGCGTAGTGAGCTCCTGGCCCAGGGACCAGTAATTTAAAGGGACAAACATTAGGATCCAGGAGATCTTCCATTGGTCAGGGGGTCAGCTTTCACCTCTTCTGATTGGCTTAGTCCAGATGCACAGTTGTATCTTTGTCCCACGCTCGTTACCTTGCCCTGGGGGTCCTGCCGAGAAGCTGGTTCAAACTGACTATTATATGTCCCCTTTCCATGTGGCAATACTTTCATTATTATTACTATGGTTCATAACCTGCGAATAATACGTACTACTATTTCCCTTCAGTCACCGGAATCCTGCGCATGCGAAGCCAAACCCAGTGATACCAAACATGAGTGAAAGAAGATATGTTTTAACCTTTTACTATGTTTAGTGCATGTTAAGCTAAATTACTTTGTTTTAATATTATGAGAGTATAAGTATAAGACTATGTGTAACATCTGCCATTTACAAGCGCATATTCTCTCACTCCCGTACGCACTTTACGTAAATACACGAACGCAAATGGCGGCCATGATACTCTAAAGGCCCCCATACACTAGGGCGACTTGTCCTTAGGACAAGTCGCCCCCGACTTCCCCCCTGAGCTTCCCCGGCTGCTCCCCGGGGGAGCTTGATTAGATTGGCACTTGATGTGCCATTTTTTACATGTGATAAATCGTCTCGATTTATCACATGTAAAAAACCCAGGGAGCAGGGGGGGGGGGGGGGGGGCTACAGAGCAGGGCTGCTGGTGGGAGCAGGGGGGGGCTGGGGACGCTGCGGGGGACACAGGCGGCATAGAGCCGGGCAGAGGGAGCCGGGAGCTGTCAGTGCTAGAAAAAAAAGCCTATACAATGAATGGGCAGCCTGTGATTGGCTGAGCGCTCTCTCAGCCAATTTCTGACTGGCTGAGAGAGCGCTCAGCCAATCACAGGCAGCCCATTCATTGTATGGGCTTTTTTTAATTATTCAGTACTGACAGCTCCCGGCTCTCCCTGCCCGGCTCTATGCCGCCTGTGTCCCCCGCAGCGTCCCCAGCCCCCTTGCTCCCTCCACCGCCGCGCCGCCCCACTAGGTCCCAAGTCGGGTGGTCGGACGTGCAGCAGGTCCGACCATCCGACGCAGATCTGATGCGCACGGGACCGCGCATCGGATCTGAGGGGACATCAAAACTAGCCGATTTTGGTCCGATTTCGGCCAGATCAGTCGGATCTGGCCGAAATCGGACCAAAATCGGCTAGTGTATGGGGGCCTTAAGGCAGGCATGTCCAAACTGTGTCCCTCCAGCTGTCATGCCTTGCCACAGTTTTGATATTAGGGAATGCTAAAACCATGGCAAGGCATGCTGGGATGTGTAGTTTCACAACAGCTGGATGGCCACAGTTTGGACATGCCTGCTCTAAGCTGTGTGTAGACGCATTCAACTTTGACACAAGCGATAACATGAATATCACTAATTGTTAAATCTGCCCGATAAGGGTTTGTAGGTGCAACAATTTACTCCAGAACCATCAACCAGATCTGTGTGTTGGACAAATAATAAAAGGCATATAATCGATGTGCCTGTAATAAAGAGCTTAACCCCGGGGCTCAGCTTTTCCTCCTGTTTCTTTAAAGTTAGCAGTGCTCTGTATTCTAGGTTACAAGTATGAAACTCAGAACAGTCCCGATGAGATAATAGCCTAATTTAATATTAATATAAAAAGCGAATTTTCCTCCAGAGTTGTTTGAACTGCGAGCGTTCCAGGGCACACACTGTAGTCCAGCATCCAGAATATTCAGTAGAAATCTCCTGTAAGTGGAAGTGCATAAAACCTCATTTGTCTGCGGAATCCGCCAGCCCTTCTCAAGGCCTCACTAACAAAGCATCAATCCAGACCGGCCATCTTCCTGCAGGACTGTGTGGAAGTTGGGGAGACAATGTTTATTCAGGAGGGCTTATTGACGGTGGGAAAAAGAGACAAAATATGTTGCTGGCTTCTACCTGTTTGTGTGTGACTCACAGCCGAAGCCGGCGTTGGGATCTGTTCCTCCAAATACTGGAGGCTGGCTTTCTGCAGACTTACTTCTGACTATCTATCTATTCACCCATATATGTTCTTTTAGCCTATTAAAGATCTGTCCTCCTACCTACTGTATAAACAGTCCATAATGAAATGAACAGCACTCGGTCTTGTTATATAAAAATCATGTAATAGAAATACAGAGATAAGACCAACGTTTCAAAGTGCACAAGGTACATTTCATCAGGGTGGCACTTTTTTTATTTATTTATATTCATTCAAGACCCAGAGTACAGAGTTCATTTTAGTTTTGAATTGTTGTTCCCCTGTATGTTAATCTGTATGCACATTAGAGGCTATTTTAAACGATATTCACGACATCGACCTTTTACGTTTGTTTAGTCTAGTGTGTATGCGCTATATCATTGCCGATGCTCACTTCTATGGGTCATGGCGACCTTCTCTGTTGTCTGTACATGCAGCTCAATCTCAGGATTTCGTCAACTACCGTTCTGCTCCCGGATGTGGCCGCTGACGATATCGTTTGTGAAATCGCAGTGTGTAGCTACTATGTAGGTCATTCTCATTTGGGCGGAGGGGGGGTGAATTCAGCCCTGTGCTGATGGTTTGTGGATGGTACGCATGTGCAGGTCCACTGTGCGAACGGCCGCAGGAATTTACAATGTCGCCGGGCCAGATGCACAGAGCGGTGCGGGCCGGGGGCGTGTGGCGGCGAGGTCGGGTGTCGCCTGTTGGAACGCCCAGCGTTTCCTGGGCATCCCCATGAAAATGCTGGGCATACCCATGGGAGTGCAGGTGTGCCAATATGTCGTGGGGGTAGGCGGCTGGCGGCACATGACGTCACATGACATCACATGACATCAGCCACCCGCCGTGTCTTCACCCGGAAGCCCGCAAATATAAGTCTCCACTGACTTTGCGAGCCCTGGAGAAATCATTCGATGGTTGGCAACTATCAAATGATTATTATGGCTGCGGGCACATGCGAGGGGATGCAGGGGGGCATGTAATCGCCGGGTTGGCTTCGCAGCCTACCGAGTCAATCAGAATCATGGCCTTTGTGCCCGATTCAGAACTGATTGCTGGGCTGCTAATCTTCGAAGCCCGGAGATCGGGTAAACGCCTCCCCTGCAGATTGCTCTGCTTGCTTCATTGCTTCCCTGTAAGGTCTGTTTATCATCCATGCAAAAATGGGGTTCGGGGGAGGTGGAGGTAACAATCCGCACACTGATAATTCTGACCCTTCTGGTTATTTTGGGTCTATAGGGACCGCCTTTTCATAAATTTTCTCGGTGGCGGGGGTGCTATCCGGGCAAAAATTGGTAAGGTACAATCAAGGAAGAGGAAAAAGACTTTGCACTATGGATGCACACCTAGAAAGATATTTTTTAAAAAGTTTGGTACTTTATTGAACTACTTGTTTAAGAAATAAGGGAGAGTTGATCCGTGTTTGTTGAATTTGTAAGTCTTATCGACTTATAAATTCAACGAACACGGATCAACTCTCCCTTATTTCTTAAACAAGTAGTTCAATAAAGTACCAAACTTTAAAAAAAATATCTTTCTAGGTGTGCATCCATAGTGCAAATTCTTTTTCCTCTTCCTTTACTGTTTATCATCCAGGCAGGCTGTGTATTCTGTGTATCTGTATACAGAGAGACCTCATGTACTGAATCCATGACACACAGGGCAGTATTCAATGACAAAATTCGGCATGTGCAGTGAATCCTGTTTAGGATTCGCTGCACTGTCGCCGTGTTCCGGAGGGCTGGAGCCTTCGCTGCCAGCCCTAGCTGTCACTCTATTCAGTACCGCAGAGGCTAGCTGCCCCTGACGGCGATTCTTAACCCCTGCTGCGGACGCCGCAGGGAGCCGGGGGACGGCGGCAGGCAGGGAGATGGAAGTCTCCCTGCCTGCCCCGGAATGTATGTGGGGGGGAGGAGGGCTCCCCGGAACCCAGGCAGCACAAGCTGCCCCCCGGGAGAGCTAGCAGGGGACCATGTAGGAGCCGCTAGCACTGCTCCCGATCGTGCATATTTAGAGCGGGAGCAGTGAATATATAAATATGTAATGAGCGGCTCTCGGCCCCCTGCTCGCTGTTATGTGTAAAAAAAAATAAAAATATGTAATTAAATATATATTCATGTGCTGTAAGCACATGAATAAAAATAGCATGCCTCTTCAGATAATAAAATTTCTGATTTTTTTTTTACACCAAATTAAAAAAACTCCTTTATTTTAAAAGTTCACATTCCACTTCACCATAAAAAGATGGCGATTGCTACACTGTGACACACGGCGAAAATCACTTAGAAAGCAATTCGTCAACTTCTCATTGAATACACTCACGGCGAATCACATTGAAAAACCCATTGAAAAACCGAATTGTCCTTCATTCACTGTTCGCCATAGGCGAATATTGCACGTTGAATAGGGTGATTCACTTTTTCAGTAAAAAGATTCACCTTCGAGCATGAAAATAGCACACATTCACCGTAGAACATGGCGAATCAGCCTCATTGAATACTGCCCACAGTCCCTGCAAATGCATCTACATGGATTCTCCTCTGATGATATACCGGACTTCTGGGAAAGCATAGAAGCAGACCATTATTTAGTAAAAATTGCCAGATGGTACATAAACCTCCATAAATGGAAGCGTCATGCATTTTGAAATTTTGAAACTCATCACATATAATTCAAATATCACTGTGATTCTGTATGTCTTGCGATGACGTGCGCTCCCACACAAAGTACGGACAGGCAGTAATCACATCTAGGGTCACATCACATCTATGGCCCGATTCAGACCTGTCCACTAAGCTGCATCATTTCGGAGCCTATCGAGCAGGTAATGCCGCCATCCAGGCAAATTACCCCTGCACTAATCCCTCAATAATTTCTCTTACCCCGTGCCCGGTGCTCGCAGCTGGTTTATCGATGTCCGCGTGGGTTGCAAATTTGCAGTCCTCCGAACAGAACTGAATTAGGCCCCTAGTCCAGATCGCACGCTGTTTTAGAGTATCGCATGGGATTTGAACGATATACAATGCGATCTAGTACAAAGCGCACACTGCACATATCACACCATGGCCCTTATTCAGATCTGATCGCAGTACAAATTTGTTTGGAAAATGGGCAAAACCATGTGCACTGCAGGTGGGGCAGATGTAACATGTGCAGAGAGAGTTAAATTTGGGTGGGGTGCGTTGAAACTGAAATCTAAATTCCAGTGTAAAAATAATGCAGCCAGTATTTACCCTGCACAGAAACAAAATAACTCACACAAATCTAACTCTCTGCACATGTTACATCTGCCCCACCTGCAGTGCACACGTTTTTTCCCATTTTCCAAACAAATTTGTACTGCGATCAGATCTGAATAAAGGTCCTTGTGTGGGCACCTTTTAGAGTTTTACAGTTTTCATTTCAACACTTGTTGCAGAGATCTTGTTTTCTGTGTTTGACTGGTATGTTTATGGACTTGACTTTTAATATGTAACCTCTCTGCTTTTTTTAATGTTTTTTTGTTTGTTTGTTTTTTGTTTTCAAACCCACATTCAAAATAACCGTTAAATGTTGGCTATACTAGAAATGCCGTGGACTTCAAACCAAAGCACAATGGCTGCTTTCCATTCAAGGTCTTGTTTTCATTTCCTAGTCTACTACAATGCCCAGCACTTGCTCTTCTGTAAAGTCAAAGCTTGCCTGGATAATGGTCTGCATTTTATACTTCCGTCCTATATATTTACAGAGTACCTGTCATCTACACATAACAACGCCACGGTACACCGCCGTGCTGGTGCACCTAGATGCTGCGCGGAAAGGGGGGGAAATCTTATATGATGATATTATATAGCACTACTTCAGTTCAAAGTTCTTTACATCTGCAGATAATACAAAATACATAAGAAAAGCAGACAACCCTAAATGTTGCGGACGCATTGTACTCCTTGTTGACTATGTCTACGTTTTTGACTGTCCACCTTCCCATTGTCGACCAAATGCTTGTGTCGAACTTCCGACCCTGTGTTTTTTATTTTTTTGCAGCAATAGGTTTAAATGTATCCCCATAGCCTGACTCCATTTAACGATCAGCAGCTGTCTGTTATTGGACACAAATATCATTTTTGCAATGCTGTGCGCTGTGTTTAACGCTTTATATTTTATCTGTTTTCTGCGCTCCCAAAATACAAAAAGTATGTGCAGCCCGTACATTTTGTGCTAAATCGCATCGCATCGCATCTAGTTCAAAAAGCACTTTTTTTTAAACACATCACATGCGTTTTGAACCAGATGCTATGTGATCTAGTGCAAAATGCACATCGCACCGTGAGTGGGCACCATACAAATCATTTTAACCAACCCAAAATTAGATCAAATGTGGTTATCTCGATCGGTAAAAAGTTGTCTCTCTCTCTCTTATTAAAATGAGCTGAAAAATATTGTCTGTTTTAGTTAAGAGCAATATATTAGCAAAAAAGTTAATATTTTAACAAATTACTTTGGTTGCCGTTTAAATGGAAAACAATTGAAATAATATACAATGTTGCCATTAAATTCAACCATTACTTTTATACTTAAAAGGGATTTGTTAAATGGATTTTAGAACCACTTTGAAGGTGTTCCCATCACAATACTGCATTATTAAGATGCCTGTAATAAATTAACAAAATTCACGCTTCACATTTAAGGCACTGTATAAATTTATTGTGTAATAATATTTTTCAGATATTAATATGGTACTTGTTTCCTAGCACGGTGCCACCGATTTTGGTTGTACCCATCGGGTTGGAAAAATCGCGTCCATCGCATGCCAACCAAATCGCATGCGATGCGATCGACCCGATTTTTACATCGGAATCAATGTAAAATGGTCCCTGAGACACTATTTTACATTGATTTCAATGTAAAAAGCCCCAAAACCCCCCATTTTAATACCACCCCCCCCCCCCTCATGTTTTAAATGCCCCCCCCCCCATTTGTAACGCCACCCCACTATTGATGCCAACCCGAAGCGTGGCGAGCGCAGCGGTACACGTCCTCCGACCTTTTCATACCCCCACTATCCACGTCGGCGTGGAGTTGATTTTATAAAGTGTGGCGAGCGCAGCGAGCCACCGTGCCCAAAGCGTGGCGAGGGGACACGGATACCTTCACAGGTATCCGCGTCCCCTCGCGGGCTTCACAGGTATCCGCGTCCCCTCGCGGGGATCGCTGCGCTCGCCACGCTTCGGGCCCGGTGGCTCGCTACGCTCGCCACACTTTATAAAATCAACTCCACGCCGACGTGGATACTAGCGGTATGAACAGGTCGGAGGACGCGTACCGCCGCCCCTCGTGGGCTCGCTTCGCTCGCCACGCTTCGGGTTGGCGTCAATAGTGGGGTGGCGTTAACAATGGGGGGGGGGATTAAACATACTTTTTAACCATATTCAATGTGAAATGGGCCATATTGGCCCATTTCACATTGTCACCTATATAAAATCGGGTTGATTACGTTGATTTTCACTTTACAAATAATTTAACATTGTTCCCTATGGGAAAATCGCGCTGATCGCGTTGGTCGCATCGCGACCCCTTATTACACCAGCAAATTAGCTGGTGATTGACAGAAAATCGGGTCCATCGCGTTGATTGTATGCCTTAAGTACCTTAAACTTAAGGCATACAATCAACGAGATGGGCGCCGTGCTAGGAAACAAGTACCATTAATATTATTTTCGATTAAAACCCTTCTGTGTTTCTCCGTATTTTGTACTGTCGCGGGACTGTTTAAAAGGACCAGATAGAGCTAGGTCTACTTGTTCCCATGGTATTCCGCAAGAATATCACACGGTATAAATGTGATTATCTTGGCGATTTGTGTATAAGTAATGCACTTGTTTGCTTCTCAGGTGTCGTAGGTTGTGGCTGGTGACTTTTTGCAATGTCTTCAAGGAAAATCTACAAAAACAAACCTTATCTTATTTGATTAGCCATGCATCACGTGCCCTGAATGACTCGGATTTACTTTATTTAGTGGAAAAACCTTCCTGCCAACCCCCTTTGCTGTCAGATGTTGTCAGGCATGCTTGACCGCTGTTGCAATAAGTAGAGATCCGTTTTGTCTTGTTGACTGTGTACATGGTAGAGAGGTAAATGGTGCACTGTATCTATTACACATGGAAAGGGAAGTGTGAAACTAAACCTAGTCTTTGTGTTCTATTCCTTACTTTATATCCGACTGATTAGAACACATCGGGGAGAAATTTACTAAGACGTGTATTCTACTTCACATGGTATGTTGGTATGGGCAGCCAATCAGATCCTGTCTACTATATTCTACAAGGTGTTAAATAAATAAGAAGTAGTTTCTGATTGGTTGCCTATAGCAACATCACATTTGAAGTAGAATACACATCTTAGTAAATTTACCCCATCAGGGGATATAGCAGGACACTATCCGGTAAATTATCAAGGCATGAAGAGAGATAAAGTGGAGAGATTTCTCAGACTGAGTATAGAGATTGAGTTGAGAGATAAAAGTACTGACCAAATCTGCCCCTAACTGTCATTTTATCGAATACAGGGACAGCTGTCTTAAGCCTGATAAAGTGATAAAAGCTATACCTCCCAACTGTGTTTGGAAAAATGACAGTTAGGAGTTGATTGGCTGGTGCGTTATCACTTTCCTTTTTTTTTACCGCTTTTTCATCAGTTTACCAGGCTTAAGGCCCTTATTCTGGTTGGTGCGGTCGAGCCGCATATGCGGCTCCGACCGCACCAGACGAATCCCCGCCCACGCTACGGATCGCCACGGCCGTCCGTACACGGACGGCTGGCGATCCGCACGAAAATGGTGGAGGCGTACGCCTCCACCATGGTGGGAGCTGCCCCCTGCATTCGATGGTCGACGACCATCGAAGGCAGGGCCGCACGCCGCGGCAGCTCCCGCAAGCTGAGACCACACGGACGATTGTCCGTGTGGTAGCTTGTATGGGGGCTGAAAGCTGACATCCGGCGACGTCAGCTTTCCGCCCCCATGAGTGGCGTCATGCCCTCATTACCATGCGTACGCCCCGCGTTTGCATGGGAACGCCCATGAAACGCGGGGCGTATACATAGGGAAATGAGGGACTGAAGCCCCTCACGCCCCTATACGCCCCCTTTGCGGCGTCTAATTTTTTTAAACGGAGATTTCCCCTGCACATGCGCAGAGTGACCTCTGCGCATGTGCAGAGAGAAAACATCGGCGGTACGGCCGCATGCGGGCCGTACCGCTTCAATCTGAATAAGGGCCTAAATTATTTGCCCCACTGTCTGTAATATGGCAGAAGCTAAGCTCTATAGCTCTCCGCAAGCTTTTATCCTGTACACTGTATAAATGTCATGGTCTGTTTCGCACACGTACAGAACATAATATTTATTTTCCCCGCATCAGACTTCCTACTATGGGAATATTACGAGTTGTCGGTAGGAAATAGTTTGGGCAGAGTTTGTATGTGCGGTATCAGTGGCGGGTACGGCTGGCAGAGTTTCTCCCAGCCGCCTCTTCGGACCAGTTGGGAGCTGCATGTGTTGTTGTAAACTGTACAAAGTTATGTGTCGAAGTGATTGAATTACTGGCCCCTGTGGGTGAGTTACTGGAAGGTCAAACAATCTCCGTTTTAATAAATCACTCAGACAGGTGTTTGCCTTTCGGTTGGGGGGAGGGGGCGATGGAAACAAATGTTTGTTAGACTACTTTCTTAATTCTCGAATCTAGAATTTCTGAGCTAAGAAATTAATTGGCAGTCGGCCAGGTCACTTGAGGTTGGTTACCTGTCGGCATTAACTGCCGATTTTGATTCTAATATTAGAATTTCGCAGCGCATAAGGGATGGAACTGTCGTATAATTATAATTATATTAAGGGACTCATTTATGTTGGTGGCCCAGAAATTAATGTTTATCGTCACATAAAGTGTAAATATGGATTTTGTGTTTTTTGTCAGGGGTATTTATGAAATATCCCCTCCCAGGACAGTGGCACTTTTATATCCGTATAGTTCCCAAGGGAGTGATACTAAATTGTGGACACCCATAGAGGGAGAAAGTGTTGAGATTCCGGCGTCGGGATTTCGAACGCCGGGATTCCGACCGTCCGGATTGTAACTTCATCCCATTCCGAATATGTCCTCTGTATGGATTAGCACAGTCTAACCTGATTCTCTTTATCCTAAAAGTCGGCACAATGACTGTCTACCGTGTTTCCCCCATAATAAGACACTGTCTTATTTACTTTTTTGTCCAAAAATACACCACAGGGCTTATTTTTGGGGTAGGTCTTATTTTAATTAACATTAACAGCATTTATTATTCAAAAAGGTCATCTTCTTCAACAGCATCATCATAAGTGTCCATAAACCAAATTCCGCATGCAAGCGTCATTCACAGAAAACGATGGGAGGATGCGCGCTCACTATGAGACGCTGCAGCTTTGATTGGATGCCACTGGTAAATCTTTAACTGACGCAACCATTTTAAATTTAGCTAGGTTCTTATTTTGTGGGTAGGGCTTATTTCTCCAGAAGTAAGGGTAGGTCTAATTATTGGGGCAACACGGTACGAGAATATAAGAAAGTATGTACCACAAACATGGCTGTGGTTTTAATTAACTCCCACCAATAGGTAAAAGAATGACACATCTATAGAAAGAGCGAGAGATCAGGGAGGTGTTACATGCAGATTGTCAGCATACAGACAGAATATTATGTAGCACTGTTCCTCTGTAGCAGGTGCTTTGAAATTTGCAGGGCAGGAAACAAAAATGATTCTGGTTGGGTTTTGTGGCACTGTCGTAGGATGTGTTTGGGGTGTGGACGGCACTGGGGGAATTGACGTAGATTGAATAGTGACAGATGACTGTATCATACTATGCTTGTATACTATGTTTAGTAGTCTTGCTTGTTTTGTAAGTCAATATAGTATTTCTGTCCCTGGATCAGAAAAAAATGACTGGTACTTGTTTCCTAGAACGGCCACAATCGTGAGTGATCGTGGCTCTTAATTAAGGGACACGATCCTCACGATGTGGCCGATTTTTTACAATTTTTTCACTTTGATTGACAGAAATCGGGTCAATCGGTCGGTCGCGACCAATTAAAATCGGCCGCGATGCGACCTACCGATTGACCCGATTTTTCCATAGACTTCAATGTTAAAAAAACTTTTAACATTGAAATCGGGAGGATCGCGTCGGTCTTGTGCCATTATAATGGCACAAGATGAGATGGACTTGATTAAGTCCATCTCACATAGGGTAAAATGATAAAAAAGGTGAAATGGCCCAATATGACCCATTTCACATTTTTTATGTGCCCGCCATGACCCCACGATAGACGTCAACCCGAAGCGTGGCGAGCGCAGCGAACCCGCGAGGGGCGGCGGTGCGCGTCCTCCGACCTTTTCATTCCCCTACTATCCACTAGGGCGTGGAGTGAGAATAGAATAGTGTGGCGAGCGCAGCGAGCCACCGAGCCCGAAGCGTGGCGAGCGCAGCGAGCCCCGCGAGGGGACGCGTATACCTGTGAAGTTAGACGCGTCCCCTCGCGGGGCTCGCTGCGCTCGCCACGCTTCGGGCTCGGTGGCTCGCTGCGCTCGCCACACTATTCTATTCTCACTCCACGCCCTAGTGGATAGTAGGGGAATGAAAAGGTCGGAGGACGCGCACCACCGCCCCTCGCGGGCTCGCTGCGCTCGCCACGCTTCGGGTTGACGTCTATCGTGGGGTCTAGCCCACTTAGTAACATTTGGGGGGGCAATTGAAACAAATCTGGTGAAAAAAAAAAAAAAATCGGGTGAAAAATCGGTCGGTCGGATCGGTCGCATCGTATGCGACCAAATCGCATGCGATGCGATCGATCCGATTTTTTATCTTACGACCACAACGATCTAAATCGTTGTGGCCGTGCTAGGAAACAAGTACCAAATGACTTTTGTACATATTGATACAAATAATTTCTTGTGTTTTTTTCTCCCCACTGTCCTGTACATTTTAATGATGCAGCAAATGGAATCCTTCTTCTGCCATCCATATTATACAACTTTCAGACCGCACTTTTTACCTGTTATTTTTCAGTTTTTTTACCGTTTTAAAATGGTAATTTGTGCAGTCTGAAAGGTGCAGAGTGAATTTACCGGTTCTATTGAACTGGTATTTGTAAACGGTAATAAAGCAGGGTCCTACCCGTCTATGGGTTAAAATGGGTTCAGTGTTGTGAAGAAACAAAAACTGCATTGAAATACCGTTTAAGGACAAAAACTGCATTGAAATACCGTTTAAAGACCTGCGGTGTGAAAGGGGTTTTAGCCGGCAGACCCGTTTTTAGAAAAGTTTTAAAATACCTGGTCAAAGCCAGTTTTGCGGTCTGAAAGCAGTATTAAAAGGCATGAAGCACGTAAGGCTTTAGTGGGCAACTTGCAGTAGTCAGATGCCTCGTTTTCAGAGACTGTATATTCTAAGTTGATTCTTTATGGCAGTGGTTCTCAAAGTCAGTCCTGAGGACCCCACACGTTCACGGTTTCCAGGTCACCAGGCAGGTGCACTCATCACTAACACATTTTAGAAGATCCACAGGTGGAACTAATTATTATCTGAGGACCGACTTTGAGAACCTGTGCTCTATGGTAAATATACAATAGATGGAGTCCTATTGAAGATAGGATGTTGCCCCTAGCAACCAATCAGATTCTACTTATTTGTTTAGAACCTTATAGAAGTTAATGGATAGATCTGATTCGTTGCTCATAGCCAACATCCCCTCTTAGTAAATTGACCCCTCTGATCTAGGAATGACCTCCCACCTTAATTTTTTGTTCTTTTTTGTTCAAACTACCATCAAAACAGTGATATATTATGGTGTACCTTGTAAAGGTCTTAGTTGGGCTTTTGGTTCTGTAAAAGGGATACGGTCCTATAAAAGCCGACATGCATTGGCTCGACCACTGAAGGTCAACGCGCCTTACGTTGTCACCTGAAAGAGGTTGTCACAAGCATTATGTCGACAATGGGAAGGTCGACAGTCAAAAGGAAGTTTTTTATAGCCGACATGTGCCGACAGGCGGTATTTCATGCCCTACCATCCACTAGGGCATGATGGGAGAATAGAAGAGTGTGACGAGCTCAGAAAGCCCCCGCGCCCCAGAAAGCCCGAGTGCAGCGGTACACTTTGCTGGTGTCCATGTCGACTGTTGACAATCAGGACAACAAAAAGGGAAAACCTCATGTCATCCTTTTGACTGTCGACCTTGTCCTTGTCGACCTAATGTTGGTGTTGACCTTCCAACCTTGTCGATCATAGCCATGTCGACCTATTTCAGGTGTCGTCCTAAGGCCTGTTGACTTTCAATGGTCGACCCCACTGCACGTTGGCTAATGTTGGTCAACCCAATGACCCCCATACCCCTGTAAAATGTATTTTCACTTTTCTATTAAACCTACATATTTCTATTGGCTCCAATTAACAAAAACTGGGTGAATTAGCCCCGTAGTGCTAATGTGGAATTTTTATTTTATTTTGGATGATGACGCATTCATCTACTGTATATCGCCCTCTGATTTGAGGAATCGCTATTTGGTTGGCCTGTACGGTCCATCTCCTCTGCTCAGGTCACAGACATGACAGGCGATAGCTGATAGAATCCATGCACTACAAGATTAATGGGGTTTCTAGAGCACATTAGTCAGGGGAGGGCCGGTGGTGGTTGTGATTGAATCACAACAGACTTAAATCATTTCCATTGCAATATTAAATAGTTTCCCAAATCCAAAGATGACATTAAATATCTACTCCAGGTTCTTCACTGGCAAACCTATCAATGATCACAAAAAAATTACCATTTTTATTTTTCACATTTTTTATTTTTTGTATTATATTTTACAGCGCAGCAGTTACCTTAGTCTCATGCTCTTGGATGTTATTTATTTTTATCATGATCCCGTCTATGTACAGAGGTGCAAGATATGTCAGTGGTTTGTAAATATAGGACAACAATAACATACAGTGCTTTTTCTAGGAACACTTTATCTTCCCAATCAATGTAATATTTGTTGTGCCCAGACAAAGGCCACGGACTCTATGAACTGTCCCTGGTATTCAGTCCACGGTCTCCAGCTTGTCATTGTTGGTGAATTTGTGTACTGGTTGCTCTCTGGTGAATAAACAACACAGGCAGAAATCTGCCAGATGACTACACGCCATACTTGCCTACATTTGAAAACTAGTTTCAGGGAGATCATAGTTGAAAATAGAATTTTGCACAGCGCCCCATTGAGGGGGCGTGTCATGCTCCACCTAAAGGGTCGTGGCTAGTTCCATATATGGAGAGATTGTGAACGTGGCACCTAGAAGCGTGGGTGTATATTTTAAATTGACATATCCAAACGTAGATGAGCCCCGAAGCAGAGCTATTATGCTTGGTAAAGTTCTGGGAAATGGCGCTGATGAGTCAATATAAATGTATATATTATCTCTCATTCATTTTTCCCCAAAAAATGTAACAGTATTATGTGGGCTAGGTTAAATGAGGTAGATTGCTAGACTAATGAGGGGGAGAGGGAGATTGTGGCTATATCAGGGAGTCTCCTGTAGAATGCAGGAGGGGAGGTAACTATGGTGCAACAGTGTAATGTGGGCTAGGTTAAATGAGGTAGATTGCTAGACTAATGAGGGAGAGAGGGAGATTGCTGCTATTTCAGGGAGTCTCCTGCAGAATGCAGGAGGGGAGGCAACTATGCTACACGCCTGGGCCATGGACTTTATCTTACAGTCTCATAAACATGTTATAAATTGATTGGAATTTTGGGGGGTATTTTATTGTAGGATTTTGTTTGCCCTGAGTAAATTGCTCCCATTGCACATCTTGCAGTATTGGGCTCATTGGTGAAATTGGCTGCAGTGTTATGCTGTTTTCACACTGTGCGATTTGCACTATCGATTTGGACTATATAGTCAAAATCGCAGAGCACATAAGGGGTTATTTTGGTTCACTCTTTCTGACAAATTCCTTCTTAGATGGACAAAACCATGTGCACTGCAGGTGGGGCAGATTTAACTTGTGCAGAGAGAGTTTTATTTGGGTGGGGTTTAACTTCAAATTGAGGTCTATATTGCAGTTTAAAAATAAAGCAGCCAGTATTTACCCTGCACAGAAACAAAATAACTCACCCAAATCTAATTCTCTCTGCACATTTTACATCTGCCCCCCCCCCCCCCTGCAGTGCACATAGTTTTGTCCATCTAAGAAGGAATTTGTCCGAAAGAGTGAACCAAAATAACCCCCATAGTGCAAATCTCACCGATACAGATGTGCGGCATTGAAATCGAATGTAGAAATATACTGTGCAGCACAATCTATATATACTACTGTATCTCGGAACAAGGGCCAGCATGGCAGCCAAGACTACTGTAGACTAGGGATGGCCATCGACCATCGATGATTCAAAATCATCGATGGTTCATGGCCGATGTTGAATACTTTTGCCATCAATAGGGGAGAACCAGATGGTTTCCTTCCATCGATGGAACAGCAAAACGATGTTTTTTTTTTTTTTTTTTCAAAGTGCCGGGACACCGAGCATAGCTCCGCCCTGACACCTGACAAGCCCCGCCCGACACCTGACAAGCCCCCCCCCCCTGTTTTTGATTGGCCCACAGGCCAATCCCCGCCCCTTGTTTTGATTGGTCCACAGGCCAATCCATCATCCACAACGGATGTCCATCGATATGTAAAAATATTGATGGTCAGCCATTGCATAGTTTAGCACTATCGATGGCCAGTTGCAAAATTGCCATTGATGGCAATGGCAACGATGGCCATCCCTACTGTAGAACGTGCAAATCTAATGTGTTCACTGCAGCATTTGATTGGATGTCCATCTCCTGCCTGAAGCCAGTGTTCATCTAGTAGCACATCTAACAGCAAAAGTGGAAAATCGAATAGAAAATAGTGGAGTGGAAAATCGAATAGAAAATAGTGGAAATCGAAAAGGAGTAGAAAAAACTTCAGAGCAGGTGGAATAGTCCATATCTAATAGAAACCAAATCAAAAACAGAATCGAACTGTGTGTTCGCACCATAATGCTGGGTACACACCAAAACGATTTTGGCACAATCCCATCAATCTCGATCCAATTCAGACTGATTGGATGCAGATTGGATGCAGATTTGGTCAAAATCGTTTGGTTGGATCTGAATTGGATTCAAATCCGATCCTACCTGCTGCAGGTAGGATCTGTAAAAGATCCATTCATCTGAATACAGAGGGGATCAGATTGTATGCAAATTGTATGCAAATCGTATGTTAATCATATGCAAATCGTATGCAAATCGTACAATCTGATTTGCATCCAATCCAAATAGTTTTGGTGTGTACCCAGCATAAGATTCGATTGCTATGCAATCTTTGTTAACTCGTGCTATTTACATACAATTCATGCAATCTACATTCAATCTGCACTATACAGTCATTGCTGCACTGTCTATTTGTTTTTTTTATTTCAGCTGAACGGGAATGCGCATCGGCATCGAATTGGGATAGAAAGCTTAAAAACATGTTCTATCTCCATTCGATGTCTATGCGATTTTGACTATATAGTCATATGGAATGTCAACTTGTACCATGTGTACAGAGCATTAGTCATACAGGTACAGTTAGATTATTTGTTCCTTTGTCCTTGATATTCATATGCAAATCTAAGTAATTAATTCCAATGCAACTGAAACGTAAGTTATCTCCAGAACCCATTATGCGGTTGCATTCAGCTCTCCCTTTGTGTACTTTTATACTGTGTGTGTATAGTTGGTGTTGACTACACATATAAAATGCACCTGAACAATTCTTGGCTCTCCTGCCTCAACTAGAGAACAAAGATTTGTACATTTTCCACTCTTTATACACATACACAAGAAACATTTTAGTGCCTGTACAACCCCGCTTTTGGTAGAAGGCCACATTTGAGCATTGTTCCAGGCACCAGTAATGGTTAACTATCATCTTTCATGCAATTATGATTTTTTTTATTTTGATGACCTATTCATTTAGTGTTTGCTTCTTTCCCAACTCAGAATTTCTAACACCTTGTATCTTCTGATTCATTTGATCGAAAGCTCCTAGTTTGTGGTATTGGGTGTGAGTGGGAGATCTCTGTATTTAAAGTGGGTGGTTTCATTAACTTGTTAACATTTGCTGATCACTAGCATCACCCACATTTTTGAATTGTGTTATTTTTCACTTTTAGCAAAATATTTTATTTCCCAGAACGTAATTTCATCTTTTCCCGTAGCTTAACTTCTACATGTTTATAAGATACTACCATCCGCCTGTCTGTTGTCCTATACCATCTACCTACACTTATTCTGCTATGTATAGTCAATAACACCTCTGAAATACATTGAAACCTGTGGTCTATGTATTATTGGTTCAAAGCTTGGTATGTGCAAAGTTATTGCAAGTTATTGATCACAGACCATAGCACCTGGACTGCAGAAATCATTGGAAAGTCTAATGTTGGTGTAAGACCTACTAATCCAGGCTACAATTAACTCAGAGGTAGCCCATAGAAGCTAAAATATGTTCCTGTCGCTTGTACACTTCTGATGACAGGGACCGGGGCATGCACAGTATCGGCGTCAGTACTGTATATGCGAAAACTCTGTATTCTATGGGCTGCAGCTGTAGCAGCCCATAGAGGTATCCCAGAGGAAGGGAACACCTCCCAATGGGACTGCCTTGGGTGATTGGCAGGTTGGTCTTCCAATAGGATGTCACTGCCAGTCACATTGAAGCCAGTGCAGTCTCACAGACTGCATATAGCTTCACACATTGGGGAAAGTTACCTGGGCGCGCTGCAGTCCTGCAGCCCATAGGTAAAAACTATCACTGCTGGTGACCACCTGACAAAAACAGGTGGCACTGCTGAGATAGGGGTTCGAGAAATAATATGCAGCAAAATCTCTCATATATCCGATTGCAAAGTGTCGGAAATACCAGCAGTTTCTGTCCGGGACTCGTCCACTGCCTATTGATCTCTTTGTAAAGCAGAATCTGCATTGGATGAAACGGACGCTAAATTTTTGAATTAGCAGTCATTTCTGCCTAAAAAGATGTGGATTTATTGAAAAACATTTGGTACTTATGTAATATCTGGGCTCCCGTTTTTCTTATGAGACCGTGTCCCCTCGCGGGGCTCGCTACGCTCGCCACGCTTCGGGCACGGTGGCTCGCTGCGCTCGCCACACTATATAAAATCAACTCCATGCATAGTTGGATAGTAGGGGTATGAAAAAATGGGGTGCATTTAACATGGGAGCCCAGATAATACATAAGTACCAAACATTTAATAGGTCGAATGTTAATTTGATCTGTTATAGGCGAAAACTGATGTTATTTCTGACTTTCGGAAATATCGGCAGGGATTTATTACCCCCAACCTCCCCATATCTGTAAACAATGTGTGGAATTTTACCCTACAATCCAATATTATTATAAATTGAACAGAGCGACATGAAATAATTAGTTATTTGAGCAGCATTGTATATTTTTTTAAATAAAGGACAGTGGCAGAATATAAGAATGCTGATGATTAATGGTTCTGCACAGTGTTATGTGACTACACAACAGTCATGTGGCATTTTTCATTAGGGCCATATAGTATGGAGTCGAGCCAGGGTACTGGGGGCGTGCTCATATTAAAGGATAAATGGCCACACCCCCTCCCACAAAATAGTTTGCAAGACTCACACGCTACAGAGATTCCCATGAATCTGGATGATGTTTTAAAATGCAAAACCAGGTTGTTTGCACCTTTTAAAACCTCAGTCCGGCTCACCGTGAAAAGTCGCATTTATCCCCATGTCTAATCGCCATTCATTGCTAAAGAAAACAAAGACTCGTAGGTAATGGACTAAACAAAGACTAATATTATGCGTTCAATTTAGATTTCTTTGTTGTTTTACATATTTATTCCGTTCCATGGAGGTTTTATAAGAAATGACTAAAAACACACGCAGTGAAATCTATCCGTATTAGTCATTTGCTTTGAGAAAAAGAAGCCTTCTAATAATTGTATCCCAGTACCCTTAGTATCTGATAAGTCCTTGAAACGTTCAGCAAAGTCTGCGTTTTAAGACGATAATCAGCTGCTTTCGAAGGTCCCCATCTGGAGGATGGAGTTCTTTACTGAGAGATGTTTTGCCTTTTTTTTTTCGGATAGATCTCACATTTCATCATCTGTTCAAGTGCCTATGAAAAGTCACTGACTCTGAATCCATCTGCTGTTATTATTTTCCACTGATAATTGGCTTGAACAATGAGATGTCTGTGTCTGGAGCCTTTGAAACTATATACCCTGTTTATTTTCTGGAGGTCTCGTTCTCCTCCCACCTCCCGTTTTTGTGTGTGTGTGTTTTTTTTTATTTTTTTGCATTTTGTTGCATCGTATTTTTTCTTTTTTTCTCCCAAGCTGTTGGCTGTTGTATATTATCTCGACAGCAACTTTTCTCACTTTTGTTTATGAAATGATTTTCTTTAAATCGCAATGATTCTATTCTGAACTATTATCTGTTGCTTTTGTGTCTATAAATGTCATGTACGTGCCGTTGTCGCAGAGATTAATTGCAGATTTTCACCTGTTGCGTCTTTGTTAGGCACAGAATATTATATGAATAAGCACGACGGGATGCACTTGCAATGGTGTAATAACATGACGAGCTCAGCCACCCACAATCCTCTGTTGGAGGCATTTGAGAAACAGTGGTAGCGCCAGTAAATAGCTTCTGTACAAGTCCATAAATAAATATTATACAATATATGAAGTATTGTCATTGACAAAAGGAAACCCGTCCTTTCAATTTTGGATTGTAAATGCAATGGATATTTCATTGTAATGTTGTTTTTAAAAAAAAAAAGCTTTGGGTAAAATAAGTTCGTATAAATCAGCTGACGGATGTTCCAATCTTCTAAAGATTTGAGTTCAACTTACTGATATAGTGCAACTTTTTTTTTCTTTCACAATTTTGAATGGAAATTGAGGGGAAGATATTGCAAGCATTGGAAAGCAGTAAAGTACCAACAAGTCCACTTCTGAATGTCGTTTTACGTACATTGTCCACGTGGATGGTGTAGTATGAAATAGTAATAAATAAATAAATACCAAACACATATAGACATGTCAACTTTTGACCATGTTGACCATATGTTGACCTAGTCATTTGTCTATCAGCTATCCAGCTACAGTTTGCTTTGAACTTTATAAAATGAAACGACTAGCATCGGTTCTGCAGTATTTATTTTTTTTTTTTAGTTTATTCGGAGCGCATAACTTTTTTCTGGTTGACTTGCGTCTTATTAGTCTTCAGTCAAGAGGAAAAGAGTGATCGCAAACTTTCTCTAGGTTAGTACCTATTCTATGTCTCTCTGGCTAATGCAGTTCTAACCCTTACTAGCAAATCCAACATGCTGCCCCATATCGAGTACTTGCCCACCCAAAAGAGAGTTTAGAGCTGCATAGGAGGGAGTTTGCCGAAGAAGCTCTCCAACCATATCTATTTACTAAGCTACAAGGACAACCTAGTCCTGGGGTATCCAACTCCAGTCCTCAAGAGCTACCAATAGTTTTCCAGTTCTCCTCATGGAATCACAAGTGAAGTAATTAGCTCCACCTATGGATCTTTCAAAATGTGTCAGCGAGTAATGAGTGCACCTGTCCAGCAGCTAGGTTGTCTGGAAAATGTGAACTGTTGGTAGCTCACACACAAAATAACCCCACAGAATGTCCTGGAATGAAAAATCTTGAACCATAAATAAAATAATAATAATAAATGTGTCTTGCACTAAGCAAAGCCTTTGTATCATATTTTGATCCTATAGTTGGCGCTGGGATTATATAGGATGAAGACGAGGATATGAGGGCTTTGCTGTAAGTGCATGTTATTATTCTATTTAATGAAAGGATTTGATCAATGAGGTCTGTTTTATTGAAATAAATGTTTTGTGTTATTAGTTAATAAAATTGCCAAAGGAAACCGCGCTAGGTGGCTGCTGTCAGCCGCTCAGCGAAAGAGCAGGGCTCATCTATGTACATCCACACTGACTACTTATCTATAATGGGTAGCATCTGACAGATCTCCTTCATCCGAAGGCTGCCATTAAATCAATGTATTGTTTTCATCCCCTATGTGCCACCAGATATTCAGCTGGGTTCTACAGTAGGTTCTGCACATCTCGACCACTCCGCTCTGCACAAGATTTGCGTCTCTCTTCTGCACGGATCACTAGCTCCCATTCACTATTACAGGACTTTCATCGGGCTGCTCCCATTCTATGGAATGCCCTTCCACACAATATAAGACTCTCCACTAGCCTCCAAACGTTCAAGCGTTCCCTGAAAACTCACCTCTTCAGGCAAGCCTATCATATTTAAGTTCTACACGCATTACCCTCCGAGACACTTATGCATTATATAGCTTCCCTTCTGGACTTGTAACTTGGTGGGACTGCTATGCTATTACTGATGCCTGTCCTTGTGTTTCCCCCCTATATCTCTATAGATTGTAAGCTTGCAGCAGGGCCCTCCTACCTCCAAGTCTGTCTGTTGTTACCCAGTTTGTTTTATCTCTGTCTACTATTGTAAAGCGCAACGGGATCTGCTGCGCTATATAAGAAACTGTAACTGAAGCTGGGCATTTTAGCGGCTAGGATAGGCCAGACAGTGCATACGTCCCTTCTGACATTTCTGCTTCCACTACATGGAAAACATCTCCACTTCCCACATTCTTCAGGTCTCTCTAATGAGGCATACACACTGAGAAATTTGCACAAGAGAGTTGTGCTGAGCGATTTGGAAGAATTGTGTTAAGCAAAAAAAGAAAAGAAAAGTAAATTATGGGTGGGTACAGGAGGGTGGACGTAGATCGCTCAGATCACTTCTTAACACAGGTGATTTGCAGTGTCTTGCTAAGCAATCTGACTAGATACATACTGCACGCTTTAATGATATAGACCGGCGATAGCGATGTGCATCACCATTGCTCTATGGAGCGTACACACTGAGCGATCTGGGCTTAATTTCGAAGCGATTTAGCTAAATCACCTACAAATTAAGCTTAAATCTCGATGTGTGTGTGCTCCATAACGCTTTTGCTTACAGCCGCTTTCACCCCAGTTCGCTATGTGGAGCATGGCTGCATATACTGCGTATATACTTGCAGCCCCTGAGTACGGCCCAGCAGACTTTAACCACTTAAGTGGTATGCCCGGAGATTTTCCGGGCTCAGCTGCGCTGCCGCAGCGGGCTATCCCGGAAAATCTCTGGGCATACCTCTAATATAGAAAAGGTGTGCACCAGTGGTGTGCACCACTGGCGCAGCACCTCTGGAGCAACCCCCCCCCCTCCAAATCACCCAGTCGTTCTCCCCCCCCCCCCCCTCACCTTTCCTCCGGCGATCGGTGCGCCAGAGGTCCCCTGTCCTGCCTGCCAGCCAGCCCGTCCGTCACTCATGACGTCGGTGGCAGGTTCGGGTATCGGAGCGGCTCGGGGGGACTCGGGAGCGCTCAGGCACCCGAGTCCTTCCGAGCCGCGAACATCCACCAGCCTGCCGCCGACGTCACTGCTCAATGTGACGGGCGGCTGAGGGGTGAGAGCCACAGCAGGGAAGCTCTGGCATACTAACGCCGGAGCGGAGGGAGGGACGCCTTCCAGGTTTCTGTGGTGGGTTTTGCTGGGGCAGGATAAACCTGACCTGGTAGGTTTGTCCTGCCCCAGCAAAACCCACCACTCAAGGGGTTAATCATGTGGTGACAATGGATATCGGGATAACCGGGGATGATGAACATTCTATATAACATTACATGGCTTCAAAGAACCAAGAATGCGTTTTGGGAGGATCTTTCTGGGTGTGACTACCTAACGCCATTTTCCAAATATATCCAGAATACACGGGTTGCGATATCGATGATTGACAATGTCTAAGTCGACTACTAATGGTCAACAGTGATTAGATCGACTCCGACAAAAGGTAGACACAAGTTTATGGTCGATATAAGAAAGGTCAACAGTCAAAAGGTGGACATGAGGTTTTTTTATGATTTTTTTGGTCGACATGGACTATGTATGTCACCTATGGATATGGACTACTGCACCTGGCACACTATTCTATTCCCACTCTATGCCCACCTGGATCATATAGCTTGTGTTCACCTTTTAGCAGTGTCAACCTAAGGGACGTGGGCCCTTTTTAGATGTCAAACTTGTCACTGTCAACCTTTAGTAGTTGACCTTATCTATTCTAGCAGGGAATGGGGTTCTGTATACTAAAGGCGCACATACACTGCCTGCGACGCCTCGCAGCAGTGTACGGACACCCGACAGAGTGCGAGCCGCCGAGACCTTCCCGGCGGCAGGGACACATGCGATCCTTTGTGATGGATCGTATGCGTCCCTGCTTCCCACACACCTCGCAGCCTGGAGGAACGGGTGGTCGGATGGCCTGCCGGTCTGACCACCTGGTCAGGTCCGATGTTCGGGACCCGACGGCATGTCAGGAAGAGGAGATTTGGTCCGATTTAACGGGCCCATTGATCGCAATCGGCCGAAATCAGACCAAATCGCCTCGATGTATGGGGGCCTTTACTCCATGCTCCACAGAAGGTATAAAGTTACTACTAGAGCAATACGGGAAATAGGCTGTACGTGTATTTTGTACGCAGTTAGCAGATAGACCATGTCTAGGACAACAGTCACTAGGTTGCATATGGACACAAGTTGCAACTAATTGCAAACCCAAAATGCATCCTGGAAAAGAAGCCCTTGGCAGTACTCCCCAATAACTGTAGTGATATAGGGAACTGGCTGCCTTGATACCCACATTGGGTGTATGTCTATTGCTCTGTGATCCTCTGCTCCATGATTTTGCACAGCGTGACTGTGCCGGGAATATATTTCTTCAGAGATTGTCGCTAGATTCCATCTCCGGCAGAGTGATCTCCAGTTGCAGAGGAGATGTGAGGCAGCGTGGTTGCAGATAGTATGGAGCTGCGTGACACAGATCCGGTGGTATACCGGTCATACCCTAATCCCTGCCTCTCCACAGCTATTGTATCTGCACAAATTTGGAACCTCCCCACAGTGCACGGTTGAGAGCATGAAGTCACCAACTCACTGCACTACTGGACTTCTAATGCCTGGTACACACCAGAACGATGGAGGTCGTGAGCTGATCGTAAAACGATCGTACGATCAGCTCACGGTCTGTTGGAGCACATGATCTGCTCATGACCTGCACATGATCTGAATCCGATCCCATCCCAACCTGTACTCAGCTGAATGGTCGTTTCCCGATCCTACCTGCTGCAGGTAGGATCTGTGAAATGACCAAACGACCCGTGGGGCCAAGCATCGAATCAGAATTGGATCAGAAATGGCCCAAAACATGCCCAAGTTACATACAATCGGTCAAGTTTGTATCTAAATTGGGTGTGTACCCTACATAAGACCCCAGAAATCATCATAAGTTTGTTTTTGTTATGTTGGTCTGGATCTACCGGTGGATACCTCATGAGCTTACCAGTAGATCGGGATCTACCTTTTGGTTATGTCTGATCGAGTTGTTACTGCATTTAGTTCATGTCCTGTTTTTACACGATTTGAATAATCCCTGTAGAATACGGCATCATTTTACTGGTGGAAATATTTAAGTCTGATTTTGTAAATATAATAACAAACAAATAAAACCCTGATCTGAAGTTGTGTTGACTTTTGTGTTCTATGAACTGACCCAACCCAAGAGAACTTGCACAGAAATTTCCCTTTTACTTGTGTAGAACTGAATGGCAGACACAACAGTACATTAGACTCTTCTTCAGAAAAATATAATACAGAGGTGCACCTTAGACATTGTGGAATCCTCAGGAATTCAGGTGAGTATTGTGCAATCACACACCATTAGGTGTTTAACTTTTAGGACATATTCCTGATGTGATTTTGTATAGTCCTTTCCATACATGTGTTTGGACATAGGATAATGTGTTCCCACTGTGAAGGTGCCCATACACTTATCCGATTTAGGCCAATTTCACCCGATCCCTACAGATCGTCCCAAACCGGATGTGTGTGATGTCACCCTCGGGTCCCATGTGCGGTGCCAGCTCGTCGTGCACATCAGACCTGAATCGGAGGTCGGACAGCATGTGATGGCGTACATCATGTGTGAAAGGACCACATGCTATCCTGTCACCTGGGAAGTTCCTGTGACTCGAGGGAGTCGGATGGCCCATACATTGCTGCATTACATTCCAGTAGTTTATGTGCACCTTAAGCTTTATGTCTGCTAGAGGTCAATGAGAATCCTATGTGCAAATCTAGAGCACCAGGCTTTACACCCAGTATCCTTATATAGGTCACAGAAGTCCGAGGTGACTGCTAATATCCGTAATGATGGCAGTGCACACGTTATTCCTTCTAGTTCTAGTGAATACTGTAGCATTGAGTTCATAGCTCAGCCAATTTAAGCATTCAGCGTAGAAGTCATTTCTAATGTGCTATTAAATACATGGCTATGGCATTTGGTGGGCCACCTCAGCTGCTCCACCCCTTTATACTTACCGGTCCTCTTCTTTCCTGTTGCTGCAGTGCTTGCGTGCACCACAGCATCAGGAATAATGTACGCGGCACACAATGGAAAGTGAAGTCCGTGCATGTGGCTATTAGGTCATTATTGGAATGTGCGGGATGGTCTCTTAACTGTCATGTTCAAGTTTAATAGATTAATTTACTCTGCCCATTAAATTGCCTTTACTAAGTAGGCTTTGGGTATAGGTCTAGACCTAGCACACCGGCCATTTGTACCATCATTTCAGGGAGACTCGAATAACAAGTTCCCGAGAGAGTCTGCCAGTCTCCCTGATGCTAGGCCAGAACAAGAAATGGTGGAGGAACCCTGATTTCGGACATGATCCCCATCTTTACTCTCTCATCACCCTTTGGTGGGTAGAGCAAAATAATACGGATGGCATCATTAAGTCTCACCCTATCAAAGCTAACAGAGAACCGCTTGGCATCTCCTGCAGGCTTTGAAAATTTTCCAAGCAAGGACAATACCACACAGAAAACTCCACAAGGAACTGCATGCCAAGTAACTGCTATTATGATGGTATTTTTGGAAGCCAACAGTAAGATTTATCTATGACCAGGTCGCCCCACAATTAAACTCGACTTTATTTTAAAAATATCTTTCACAATAAGCCTTTGTGAACCTTCTGTGAACACCCTGATTCTTTGGTGGAAGGATATGCAGTAAGTCGCACCCGATACTGAATATTTACGTTAATGCCGTATCTGACGGGCTGCTCTAATCCATCATGGTGTACAAAAAGTAATTGGTCAGACATGGGCCACACCATCAGACTTTTGGACACTGGTGTTAACGGAACTGCCGTCCTTGACATCGGCACTTCCGGACATCAACCGTCCTTTGTAACCACCAAAGAATGCCTATTGGAATTGCTTGGATTTGCATGCCCAGGCGGTCACCATCAGGAAATTCTGTTCTGATGCAGCTCTACCGACCTATGATCACACTAACCGCAACCCAAGAAAAGATTTTACATGTAGCATTTTATACCACCACTGAAATGTCCTGCCGACTCAATTCTGTTTTTTGTTCGGTTTGATGATTATTGAACTCTTTCATCAGCTCAAAAAGGAAAATTTACCATGCATTGCTTCAAAAGCCTCCCTGTTGCCACTGGAGTACTTGCATTTTTAGCCTGAGCGATCGTTGAGTTAATAAGTGTGCTTTTGCGGCAGTATTTGAATTGCTGTATAACAGATTCTAATGAGTGCTAATTAGTGAACTGCTGTTTAAATAGTATCATGTAAAGTAGAGAGATTGCTCCTGTATGGGAAGTAATCGAGTGTATTTTATGTAGAGACTGTATATGTGTGTATGTGACTGTGTATATAGTTGAATTGAGCAATATTAAATATATTTAGTAGTAGGGATGTGCAGGTTCGGATTGACCCTGATCTCAAAACGGGATCTTATTGGCTATCGGCTTTCACATGTTTTGCATCCAAAACATGTGACAGCAGGATAAGCCAATAAGATCCCGTTTTGAGATCAGGGTCAATCCGAACCTGCACATACCTATTTAGTAGTTTTTATTGTTTTAGTAGTCTTTTTATTTTTTTAACATTTTAATATAAATGTTTTTGACCTGCAGGTGTCGCTGTTGCTATTAACTTATTTGGCAGTGATTAAAATTTTACCAAAATCTGCCTCCTCTTTTGTTAGAATACAGTAGCTTTGCTGGATTGCTTGCTTTTCAGTGATCCTGAAAATCGGACACCACAGATTAACACGCTGCAAACTGATAGACTGATATTACAAAAAATGAGGTTTTCAACAAAAATTTGCAAATAATATCATATATATTATATATATAATATGTCTAGTGTCTGTGTGTTTCCAAAATACTGCCATCTTTTGGCAGTGAGTGAAACTACAGCTCTTCTCTCTCTCACACATGCACAAACACAGAGGCAATCACAGCCTAGCTTTGTGAAGCATGTGCTTCGAGCGGGCTTACTAGTAATTTAAATAAAATTACAGTGGTCACAGATGTGCTGTGCTTCCACCCATAATGAAACAGAAAGGTATCCTATGTAGTACTTACAGAAAAGTGATCTCTTTATCATATTTTTATTTGATGTAATTGAAACCAGCAGTTGTCACTGTTGGTGCAGCTGTCTATGAAGATGTTTAGACTGTAACTGATGGTCTCCATAAGCAGCAAAATGCTCAGAGGCGGAGCTTCAGAACACTAATTGTACTGAAAACCGGCATTTAAATCCATTAAGGGAATAACTGATACATTTTGATAATTCTGAAAGTTGAACTAAAACTACCTCAGATTTTCACACAAGTCCTAACAGTAGATAAAGACATTTAATAATTTAATCGAATAAATGAGCAAACAAAAACAAACAAACAAAACAAAAACTTAATTGAGGAACATGATCCAATATTACATATCTGAGTGTCAAAAGTATGTGACCCTTTGCTTTTAGTATCTGGTGTTTGTATGCAGCAATAACTGTATTTAAATTGTTGAGTAGTCCTGAACATCAGGTTGGAGGTATTTCCCCCCGTTTCCCTGTGCAAAACAGCTTCTGCTCCGTTATGTTAGTGTTCCTCCCATAAACTGCTTCGCTTCAGGTTCTTCCACATCATTTTGATTGGATTAAGGTTGTGACTTTTACTTGTCCATTCCAAAACGTAAAATGTATTGGTCTTTAACTATTCTGTGGTGGAATAACTAGTGTGCTTTTTAGTCTTGCTGCATGACCCACGGTCTCCTGAGATGCAGGCCATGGACACATATACCGACATTTTCCTTTAGAATTATAATCTGGTATAATTCAGAACTCATTGTCCCATCAATGATGGCAAGTTATCCTGGACCAGATGCAGCAAAACAGGCCCAAACCATGATACGACCACCACCACGTTTCATAAATGGTCTGAGGTTTTTATGGGGGATTGCATTGTTGTCCTTTCTTCGCATTTAAAACGAAAAGCTCTTTTTTGGTCTCATCCATCCACAAACATTGCTCCAATAAATTTATGGCTTGTCCAGGTGATCTACAGCAACCTGTTGACGGGCAGCAGTTTTTGGAGATCAGCGTCTTTCTCTTCGCGACCCTGCCTTAATGGTTTGGAATTTCCTCCATTTGCACGGAATCTGTTTGGCTGTTGGTTGGTGGTTTTGTAACCTTTTCCAGCCCAATACGCAGGGCTGCCGAGAGGTATACCGGGCCCCGGTAACATTTTGTGGGTGTGGCCTATTCTTGGCCCCCTTAGCGGAAAAATGAAAAGCCTCTAAACCAGTCTGAGGGGGGAGTGTTATAATCCCCGCCCCCCTGGCTCAGGCTCAGCATGTGCATCTCATATGCTATAACACACTGACAGTGTGAGAATTCATGCTGCTGCCCAGGAGGGAGGGAGTGGTCGGACCAGGACCCCCGCCGTGCCTGGGCAATAAGTACCCGCTCCCTTTCCCTCTCTGTAGCCCTGCTGATCATCAAGTGCCTACGAAATATCCTTCATTCATGGCATGATACACTTCTACTAACGTGTGACATCAGACTTTGAATTGCAAAAAAGAATTGGACTGCAAAGGGTTAAAAGGACTAGGATCTATCAAACAGTCTGGTGTAAATGTTTAAATTAATTGTAAATAATTTGTATAAAAAATGGTCAACATTGAATGTTGAGCAATGTTAATGTTCTTTTTTTAAAGTGGCTCACCATTGGATCTGCTACTAGTGCTAGGGCTGTTGAGCCTGACTAGACGTTGGACTTGAAAGGTTAAAAAGACAGGTTGTCCACGAACACCTGATTGTTATCCAATAGATTGAAATTACTTGACTAATATCACATTCAAAATATCTGCTGAGCCTATAGGGGACATACACTAGGCCGAGGTATCGTTTGCTAGCCTCACATGCGATACTCTGGCAACTGACCCGGCGGTTTTATCATATGTGATACTTAGTATGCGTTCCTTTTGCATGTGATCCCATTCGCAATTTCGAGTACGATAAATCCTTGATGCAGCGGTGACAATCTCTGGATACGACGTACAAGACTGCGCATCGCATTGAAATGTGGGTACTTCTGTAGTTTCATGGCGCCGTACTACTTCCGGGTTCTACGCTTGCCACGAAATATGTCAAAAAAAGTAACTTAACTCCATGCCAACATGGATAGTTCATACCTCCACTATCCATGTTGGCAGGGAGTTGATTTTAAATAGCGTGGCGAGCGTAGCGAACTACAGTTCGCCGTCAAACTACAGAAGTACCGAAATGTGTAAATGACATCCGATTTGACACTTTTCTTTATCATCCCAATGCGTCAAAATCGTGTAGAAAAGCGCCAAATGGTATTAGTGTATGGGCAGCTTAACCCTTTCAAGTCCAACGTCTAGCCAGGCTCAACAGCCCTAGCGCTAGTAGCAGATTCAATGGTGAGCCACTTTAAAAATAAGAACATTTACATTGTTTAACATTCAATGTAGACCATTTTTTGAATACATTTTTTTTTAAATGTACAAGTAATTTAAACATTTAAACCAGACTGTTTGATTTGCAAAAAAAATTGGACTGCAAAAGGTTAAAGGCTTATATACTTTTGGCGCACACAGATATGCGATATTGGATCATTTTTCTCAATTCTTTTTATCTCATTTGTTTATTGCGGTCACTTTTTATCTACTTTTCGGTCTTGTGTGAAAATCCGAGGTAGTATTAGGCCAAATTTCAGCAGAAATATTGAAAATTCTGAAGGGTTCACAAACTACTGTGTGCTATTCTTTATATAGACCCAAGTTTGGTTTAAATGTTGAAGATAGTATATTTTTATACAGTTTTGGGTGTATTCAATCTTGGCCAAGTTTTTCACCAGGTGAAAAAAAAACTGCAAAGATTCAGTACTCAATCACGGTATTTTCGCCTGTTTTTTTAGTACATTTTGGCCCATGCCATTTCCCTTTTTTTTTTTGGTGGTCGAATCGACATGGGCAAAAACAAGCGAAAACTGCAGCGAATTAGCCAAATCCACATGAATTTGCTGCAATTTTGCCAATACACACGGTTTTACCTGATGCTGTATTTTTCGCCCAGGTGATAAATCAGCACTGGGACTGAATAGGGTGAATCGAATTTGGTCAAAAAAACAAGGCGAAAACTGCCGATTTTTCACCTGGCCAAGATCATGTCCGGAACCTTAATCGGTTATAATAAAATATTGCATTTTTTTTTTAACTCAGTTATTGATAACTGAATTCGTGACATTTCTCCATCCGTCACACTGTACTTTTCTTTAGCACATATTTACAGAGCGCGACTATTGATTTTATAGTGAATTTTTAATTTTTTTTTATTTTTTATTACACTCCAAAAACTTATTGAATGTATTTTTCTGTAGTTGGGTAAATATATCTGTAATTTGCATTAACAAATAAAATAAAGCTTGTCATTTTTAACACATCTTAACTACAGCATTTATCTGAAATGGAACTTCTGTGTATTTAAATTGCGATACTCCTGTACTATTCTTTTTACTGCTGAGGATAAGGATCCAAAAAAATTATTAATTAGCCATCGCCTGTAATTCCAGCGGTGTAACAAGAGGGGTAGCATCAATGTCTCCAGCTGGTTCTAATTCCCCCTTGTTTATAGACTTCACAGAAGTTGTGCTAGAGAGATCGGAGCAGTGCTCGCTGTGTGCTCTCAGTTGCACGCCTCACAATGCTGGGCAGGTAGCAGTCACAGCAGACATGTGAGTTGAGCCAGTTACTCATTTGTGGAGTGTTTGTGTTTATGCAAAAGGGGCCTCTTCCTGCATAGTTAATCTAGAGTAAGGCAGTGGCTTTTGTTGTGTTTAGACCACATGCCTTCAGTTCTTCCGTACACTTGTGTGAAAGTACACAGGGCCAGGATAGTCCTTTTTCCCCCAGCGGATTTAAAAGTCTCTCCTTTCTGCTTCTTTTTCCTTAGTGGGATTACACACACATGTGCAGAGCATTACACAGCTGCTTCTTCCTATGAATGGGTAAGTGTACCTTCACTGTCCTACTTTGCATTAACGGTGCTGCACCTTTGTACTGAGTAGTGTGTTCACAACTTGTCACTTAAACGCCACTTAGACGACACGTAGAGAGGCCATTTGTGGTCGATCAGCAGTAAAACATTATTGTGTCTGACAGGACATATTCTCTCTGTGTGTATATTGAGTGTGCTCAGTTGCTCGTACCACCGTTCATACCTTGTGTTAGGAAAATCTTGTTTAGTTGCTTTGAAGATAATACTTCCATTGTTTACATGCACAGACCGGTAGAGGCTGCACGATACACCCTGGGAACAGAACACTGTCTTTTTTGGTGTGGAGGGGAAAGTGGTCTTTTCACTGGTATCAACTTCATGTCAGACATGGGAGCCTTTTGCAAAGATCACAATGGTACAAGTGATACTGAGGGACTGTTAAGCTCGCACATAGCAGCCCCCCTCTGCTTTTCGCAAGGAGGGGTGGGATGGTCTTGTAGGCATGCTTGGTTAACCCTTTCAGCCACATAAGGATTCCGCTCTGCGAGCAGCTAGTAGGAGACTGGAACGGTGTCAGAATCATCTGAGTTTAATGAACTTGTGATTTGGATTTTTTTGAAAAATAGAATTGATGATTGCTCCCTTTTGATCTCGTACAGAATAACCCCACCCAAACTAAGGTCGTTTTTACAGATGTGTGGTGAATTTAGCGTGCTCCTTGTCCTAATCCAGATGAGTTTTTTAAAGTTGTGCTTTATTTGACGCTTGGGTATGAAAAGTTTGTGCACTTCTAGCAACACTGTAAAATGTTGCATTAATAAGCACCGTCGGTGTAAGCTGAGTAAAATTCACTAATAATAATAAAAAATAATCCAGTTTACGCAGCAACACATAAAACACTGGGCTTTTTGGTAGTGCAAAAAGAAAACCATTAACTCATTCATTGCTGCACCGTATTCACTCATCCAAACATTAGGGTGTGCTGTTACACCACGTGTAGAGGGAGATTCAACGTTACGTACCAATATGCAATTTTCTGGCTGTGTCAATAAGCTCGGAGCATTGTCTGATGGGATTTTTTGTCTAATGACAACCCGCTCCCCCCCCCCCCTCAAAAAAAAAAAAAGTACAGATAAAACATCCTTATACACCAAAACAATATATGAACCATTGTGTTATATGTACATCCACATTTTAATTATAAATGTGCATTTTTTTTTTACCTATTCGCATTGTCTTACTTTTAGGAAATAAGAAAAAAAATAAAAAAATTTATGAGACTCATTCAGTCAAAGCCTTCGGTATGATTAGCGCTTTTGTGTTCCTAAATTTTGATTGATAGATATAATCGTTGCCATGTAAAAAAAAAAAAATGCAGACAGGTACTTTAAAGTTGCAGTGACAATAGCTATTTGCATTCTCTTTATCTTATTGTTTAACACGCGTGGGGGCTGGGACGCTCTGTTTATTAACCCTTATTGTGCAGCAGGAAAAAAAAAGTCTGCCGAATGTTTTTGGAAATCATGCATGCCCCCCCCCCCCCCCCCCAAGTTTCCCCACTTTTATAGCGAGATAAGAGAATATTCCCAATTAATGTAATAAATTGCCGCTTGGATCTGCAGCAGGTTCCCCTCCATAGTAAGGCGAGCCCCTACCCCCTTTACAATCGCAGTAAAGAAAGACCGAGTTTACAGCATTATATTAGCAGATATGAGCTTTCAATATGGAAAATGAAATTGTCTCCTTGGTCGAGAATTCATCTGTCCTTGGATGGACTGATAGACATGAATATGAGGTTAATTAAAACCAGGGGAGGGGTCACAAGTTGAGGGGGGGAGGGGGAGGGCTTGGGTACAATCCTTAATTTTGAAGTCAGTAGAATAGATTAATTTGGTGCTAACTGGATTTTAATTCAGACTATGACAGTCTAGAGCACCAGCTCATTATCTTTTACAACGCGGAGAAGTACGACAAGGAGAGGAGCACATTAAAAGATTCTGGCGCTGACCACAAATCATACTGTGTGTAGTGGAGGGGATGTTCTGTGGTGCACTTGGCTTAGGGACGGGGAGCAACTGCGGCCCAAACATATGGGAATGTATAGTGTAATTGTCACTGAAACAGCTGGCTCCGTAACATACAACATCCGTCATCGTCTATTAATAAAGCTTGTAGACTGCGCGTAAGTGGACCATCAAAATAACCAACCACAACTTTCACTTACAATAAATAGTTTCTGATTTTAGTTACAATTTAGCACTTTTAAGTCTATTTTATCATAATCCTGTATTTAAACCTTGCTTAATGGTTCTGGGTAACATTACATGGTGCTAGGGTATCATCAACCGTGGTGTTATACTACTAATTATAAGGCTCTGTACATACAATGCGTTTAATCATTTGAGTGCCAAGTGAATTTGTCAAAATAGGTGTGAAAATTGGCAAGTAAACATTTGGATTCATCATGATGACCTGTAATGTTACCTTTTATATAGGAAATATAATCATTTTTTCTTTCTATTTTTTAAGACATTTTTATTATTTGAATTTATATAACAAATGTAAGCAATGCTGGTATTTTTTTTGGCTGATATTTTGATCATCTCTCACAGAGATGCTGGCACTCAAAGGGTTAAACATTTTGTTTTCGAGTTCTAATTGGCCTCTAGTACCATGAATTAAAAATAAATAATACACAGGTATTGTAAACATTTACAATTCAAATGATTGAGGTATAAAGGCATCTTAAATGGAATGATTGTGTTCATTCCCACTTACAGTAATGTTTGTAATTGGGCCTACACATGGGGGAGATGTGTAGCAACTGACCAGCAAAGATGTGACTAGCCCAGTTGCTATTGGTTACTGCGTACGTACATTTTCTCCCTCATGTTACCTTTGCCAGTGATACAATGTTGCTGGGCCCACCATTTAAATTTAAAAGTTGCCCTTGATGCAGTGTTGTCATCTGTTACCCCTTTCACACCACACTTGTTAAATGGTATATTGCAGTTTTTTTTCACATTTCAACACGTTTAGGGCTGCAGTGGGAAAGCGTCAGAGTTGATTTACCGGTTAAAGATAACCAGTATTTCCTACACGTTTCAGAGCCGTTTTTTATGCAGTGAGAATGGCTCTGAAACGGTATTTAGTAAAAACAACAGATTACAGACCTGTGATAGGCTGGCTGCCTTGAAACGTGTTCAGGGGATTAAACGGGTTGACTGATGTGAATGGTACTTAAACGGTATTTAAAACGGTAATCTACTGCAATGTGGAGGCTCAGACCCGTTTTAAATACCGTTTCAAAATACCGGTTTTTGAAACGTTTTGGCAGTGTGAATGCGGTATTAAAGACATTACACCGCAATGTCTTCATGAAGGGAAATAAGTTATACTACAGCAGATACAGTACGAGAGGCATTTTTAAATCACACGTTATTTTTTGGTAATGATTAGCGTGATTTGTGACTCTGTTCCATTGAAGTCTAGGGACAATATTTAATTTAACCTTAGGGTAATCTGGTTGTTCCCCCCTTGTATTAATGCAAGAAGCTAAGCTTCTCTGTGATGATTTAATGCCCAGGTGTTTTACTAAGTAATATCAGAGGAATACCGTGAAAAAAACAGCAACTAAGTAAGAATATATATAGTTTTGTGGTGTCAGGACAAAATTGCTACATGTTTCATATGAAAGGCATATACCGGTTGTGGTGTTACCCACATACTATGGCTATTAATTATCATAGTGATTCACTTATTTATTTCCGCATATCTCAGGGGTTTTTAATTTAGCCTCCGCTACTGCATTCATTGGTTTTGGTTAATATCACTTACGTATATATAATACGCTTATAAATCATTTTTTAGTTGTCTTCGGCAGTAGAAGCCATTTTTATTATAGTTTTCTGCAATGTCTTCTCTGAGGAAGAGTTGGCTAAGTTTCATAGGGTTGGAAGGCCGACAACAAGATGGTTGACAGTGAAAAGGTCAACTTGAGTTTTTCAAAAAAATTTAACGATATTTGGAAAGAGATGCTTATGGGTAATTCTATAAAGAATACGAAGGGGCATAATTTTGTATGCTGGTGGCAGGAGGTCATGGCACATAGCATAGTATAGGTCGTTAGATACGGTTAGTTGTTTTGATGCCGGATTGATGTTTTTGCACTATTTGCAGTTGCTTAGATTTCCTGTTTACACTTGATTGTAGAAACCACAAAAAAAAAAGTGTCATATTTAGCTAATTAAAAAAAGACTGTATTGTACTTATCAGTTTTTAAATGGCCAAGCAGCGTGTGTCATCTTAGTACTGTTACCTATATCTGGAAGTGCGCTGAATATTTATCGTACTGGAAATGTCTACTTTTGGTGATAGTACTGTAGGTTGGTGATGTTCAAGTAAAACTACATAAGCCAGTGGTTCACAAACTGTGTGCCTAAGCTCCCTGGGGTGCCTCAGGACACTTGTAGGGGTGCCTTGGGTTGGTGGACCAGGTTCAATTCATATTAGTTATGGTCAATGTAACAGGCAAAATTATTGCTGGTGCCAATCATAACATATGTGGACAAACCGAACCAAATCCTGTCCCTCACTAGATAACTGTGACATATACACACAATGCACTTACTTTAATATTTTTTTTCCAAATTTCTCAATAAGAAGCATTTGGCCTAGGGGTGCTGTGAAAACATTTTGATGCTCTAGGGCGCCGTGATTCAAAAAAGTTTGGGAACCTGGGTCATGTTTCTGTGTTGCTTTTCCACATGCGCCTTAGTGCCTGTGTGGAAGGAATACGGAGTACCCGGTAGAAACCCACGTAAGCACAAGGAGAACATCTAAACTCCACACATATAACCATGGTGGGAATTGAACCCAGACCTCAGTTCTGTGAGGCAGTAATGCTAATCATTACAATACCCCACATTTCTCACTTGTGCTATAGAGACACCCAAAACCGCTGCGTAATGATTGCCAGTGGGTGACTATAGAGCGCATCCAACGTCCAATGATTTTTCACATGAATCATCATTTTCCTTGTCCTCTCCGCTGATCTACACCTGACCTGATTCTTCTCCAATATTGAAATACTCCTTCCATGTCTATATTCATCTCCTCTTCTGTCTAACTGCCTTAAGAAGAAATACATTGAGTCACATTGAAACTTTCACCTGGATAGTGTTTAGAGAATTCAATTAAGCTGGTAAACAGAAAGTTGTTGTTCTAGTCAGCCATGTAATTGTGCACCTGTGGAATGTATACATGCAACATGAGCTTCCCACATTCCTGCTACCAGCCGCGGTCCTTGGGGCTAGGATGGGAAGGATTCAGCTTCTCTGGTTCTCTGGTCCTTGCTGCGTGAGCTTCCTTCCACGTCACGTTCATAGTAACTTAGCCTTTTATCGATAATATTCCAGCCCCTGCCCTATTGAAGCTTACAATCCGTAGTCCCTATCTAGTCAGATCGCTTAGAAGTAGGGCTTAAATTGCCCTGTGTGTGTGTCCCTTTAGACCAGGGGTGGGGAACCTTTTTTGTGCCAAGGGCCGTTTGTATAGGGAATAAATCCTTCGGGGGCCATATGTAAAAATGTCTCTTACAAATTGTCCTGCTGCAGCCGTCCCACGCTCCGGCGGCTGCTGCTGAATAGGACTGACAGTCTCCAGTTGCTGTTGAATAAGAGGAATCTTGGGAGAACTACCGACCTCTCGCGAGAATTCCCCTTTACTTGACTCCCGGCAAAGCCGCCTGGTGGGTGGGAGGGCCCCAGGGCCTGAGGTTCCCCACCCCTGCTTTAAACTGAGGAGTATCCACAACTGCTGCTCAGGGGATTGCAGATGTCTTTACTCTTTGGTTTGGTCTTCAGCCGAACTGATCTAGAGTCCTTCTTTTATATAAAGGTAGCGGCTTGTCCCGATGTTGGAGAGCAGTTGGCCTTCTTCATTTAGTATGGAAGCAGTAAGGATGTGCTATCACGTTTTTGCACATTAGTTTATTTATGTTTTAGTTATTTTGTAGTAACAATGAATTATGGCTTCTTCGTCTCCATGGGAGTAACCATATTATGGTCTCAATGTGGCTTTTGTATGCAGTGGAGCAAATTATTGCAACTGCAGGTGTGCAGCACCGGTCTCGTAGAGGACTCATTCACAAGGGAGTATTTGGGGTAGGTAACGGGGGAGTGTTGACTCGAATGCATGTATGTTACACGGGGTGTGTGTGCCTCCTACTGTGATCCTATATGCATTACAAAGGGCTCTGGCGTCTTACTTCCAGCAGCCACAGGATTACGTAGTTTGGCCAATGTGCATCCGATTGTGGCATCTTTGTACACGTGGAGCGGGTGAGAGACTCTGTGCTCTGTACAGCTCTGCGTAATGCATGTGCTCTAGGAGTTAAGGATTCTTCCTCTGATTCCTGCCTCCCAAGATTTTACCTGTGCTGCTCCCTACCTACAGAATTATCTACCTATCCTTATCAGACTCTCCACCTCTCTGCAAAAACGGGCTCTCAAAACCCACTCCTTCATCAAACCCAGCCATACCTCCTTCCAATCCTCTGTTCCATGTTGTCCCCATCTGTGTCACCCCTGTCTGTCTGCCCTTTCCCATTACAATGTAAGCTCTCACGAGCAGGGCCCTTTGCCCTTGTGCTTTTAAGCCGTCTACACACTGCTCAATGTGCTAGCCAATTTTGACTTGTCAAAAATGTCTAGCAAGGTTAGCCAGCATCGCACCGGGTGTATACTGCAGGCGATAGCGATGCATGGCCCCGCGGTGACACTGTCACTTTGCCTGCCTGCCATGTGTGCACCCCTTTATCATTTCCTCCAGTGGTTCACAATCTCAGTCCTCAGGACCTGGCACAGGGCACCAGGCAGGAGCACTTTGTATCATCTTGTGTCACATTTTACACATCCACAGATGACCTGAAAAACATGAACTGTGTGTGGTCCCAAGGGCCGAGTTTGAGAACCTGTGATCTACTCATACTCCAACAGCACATAGCCCTCGGTTTCTGCCACCCTAATGCTTATCGCAAACAGTCCTGGCATACCTGTGTTGTCCGGACCGTGCCACACTGCATTGACTTCTCTGTCGGCCCATAGACTGCAGTTGCATTTTCCTGACCGCAGGGGACGCACATTTAATAGCTTTTTTCGGTAATCTGCATGAGAACCTGAATTATCCCCCTTGGTAGGCGCTGCAGAACCCTTCTGGCGCCCTATAATTAAACTATGATGATAATAATAATAAACATATGCAGTAGCAAAGAATAGCTGAGTGTGAATGTGGCCCAGTATTAGAAGTCACCTTTATGGGGGAGCTATTTAACAGGCTGAGTAAGGTCCCTGGCCACATAAATCTCTGCCTCCAAGTGACTGCGACACTTGTTATTTGACAGAAGATGCTGGAACCGCGTATATGCATATACAGAACGGAGCGTTTCTGTCTCGCACAATCCCGATCTTCCTCTCTCGCTACCTGACGTGTTCAGGTTATGAAAAACATTGCGCAAACATCTAACTTAATTTAAAGTAGCCCGTTTCAGCAGTTTTGTTTTTCAAATTAAAATTGAACATGGCTCATAGTCCTGCGTCTCCGCCAGGCGATCAGATCTGCAATGCAAAACACTAACCACAGGTTTGTCTGCTAAACATGCAGAAAATTGTAGCGGCACAATAGATAAACATAAATCAGTTTATAGGACATATTCATAATAACATCGCTCTGCGAGCGGAGGGGGGGAAGAGAGCGTATTATTCTGCATTTAACAGTCTGCCTGTGTCAACTGATTCCCAACATGAAATTGGATGTTTCACACGATCGCGTCGAGGCGGCTGTCTCAATTCTCCCTCCGCCGGAGATGGCCTGATATTTATTTGTGAGGATTACAGCACCCAGGTCAAAACTTTGTTTACCGTCTCTAAACTTGTAGCCATTGTCCACCTCCACATCACTTTGTACGCCGTCCTGCGACTTTTACTAAATGCATTGCTTTCTCTAGCTTTCTTTTCAGTGATGTTTTTGAGAGATCCGTGTTCACTGTCCAGGGGGTGCATTGTAGTTCTACCAGGCATTAAAAACACGGACCTCCTACAGAGTAGCGCAACATCGTATTAGATCGCAGTTCCAATAGGCAACTATGCCCGGGAACGTAAAGGCATGCCTGAAATGCAGTGCGCATGCATCACAGAAACACCCACAATTTGCACCGCAAGCAGGCATGTATTAAACACTGCATAAGCCCATCTGTTTGTAGTTCAATTTGGACTCTTTTGGTTGCTTAGATCCAGATTACTGTAATTGAGATTTCATACATTTCCTCCAAAGCCTATAATTAAAAATGTAGCTATGTGACTATTTATCAATAGTTAAAGTGCCCATACACAGGTCTGATTTGGCCTGTTTTCACCCAATTCTGACGGATCGAGTTAAAAGTGGACATCCGATCCGATGGGCGGTCCTGTGCGGATCGGAGTTGAAGATCATATCTTCTGCACGTACAACCTCCTTCTTGGCCCTCCTCACTGCAGTGGGGAACAGGGATCGCATGCAATATGTACCATGCAGACAGACCACTTGCGAACCTGATGCCTGGGAAGGTCGCAGGCAGCTCAAGGGGGAATGGATGCCAATACACTGCTCCGAGAAGTCAAAGCAGTGCATGGCCTCCTTTTACTTATATAGGAGACACATATTCTTTTGTGCTTCACCATTGGGAACAAAACCATAATGAAACAAGACTGGGTTATAACAATCCTGCAAAGAAGGTAGGAGGGCCCTGCTCTGGTTTTTTTTTGGGGGGGGGGAGGTTGGCACTAAACCAGTGGTTTCCAAACACGCAGTCCTCAAGGCACCACAACAGGCCAAGTTTGAAAGATTTCAATGCTTAGCCACAGGAAACTTAGCAAGTACCTCAGTCAGTTTGATTATACCAGGGGTTCTCAAACTCATTCCTCAGGACCCCACACAGTTCACGGTTTCCAGGTCACCCAGCAGGTGCACAGGTGCACTCATTACTAACAGAGACATTTAAAAGATCCACAGGTGGAGCTAATTATTTCACTTGATTCTGTGAGACCTGCAAAACATGCACTGTGTGGGGTCCTGAGGACCGACTTTGAGAACCTCTGGATTAAACCATCTGTGCACACAGGACTGTTGGGGTGCCTTGAGGAACCTGTTTGGGAACTACTGGGCTAAACTAATGTTTGGCTGTGTAGTCTAGTTCTATTTTACAGCAGGATCTCCTTTCTAGAACATCTCATTAATTATGACATCATCGGGAACCGGGTTTCTGAACCGGTCCTTGGCCAAAATGTACTTTCCATAAATGTGTTTTATTTTAAAGTTCTTTTTGAGTGATATAATATTATTATTATTATTATTATTTTTAAATAGCTTCACCCTCAGACCCAGGGTTCCTGAACCTAAAGGAATAGTACTGATGTAACCTATTACTGATCTAGGCTTTAGTGATGTCACTATAAATGAGACATCAATGGAAAATTAAACTGATACCTTTTCTTATTATTTTATGTCTTTTGACCTTTTTGTGCAAGTTTAACACCCACCAGAAGTACTTTGATGTTGGCTTTTTGTGCACAGAGTATCTAAAAATAATACTATCGGATGCTAAGGACGGTGAGTCTGGGAACTATTAAACCATGTTTTGTGGTTATGTCTTTATGTGAAATTCTGTAGGCAGCTACCACAATATGCTGCTGTTTGGAAAGTGGAGAATATGGTATGACTGGCCTGTAGACGTAGTACAATAAGAGGATGTACAGTCTCTCTCAAGATATGGTTTGCCTTTGGTTATTTTCTATGCCCTCCTCGGCTAGAAGTGTGAAGTATGGCTGACTTAGATATTAGGACGCAGTGACACTAAGGGGGGTATTCAATCACCGGCGACCATCTCCCAATGGGGGAGATGGCTGCCGGGCCCTATTCAATGCTGTCTTCCTCGACAGCATTTAACAGTGGAGCTCGGCAGAACGAGCCCGACTTCACAAGCAGAACGGCCGGGAAGTGACGAGCTTTCGGCTGCAGCTCGCCTATTCCTGGCCGCAGCTTGTGGCCACGCCCCCTTCTTGCCCCGCTGCAGGCGGGATATGGAATCCCGCCTGCAAATTCTCGGTCGAGCTGACCGAGAACGGGACAGGGTCACGGCTGTCGAGCAGGCCTGACAGCCGTGACCCCAGATTGAATACCCCCCATAATCAGTGCTGTGTGGATTACCATGATCTGTCACACATTCTCCCATATCTTAGGGTCATCAGACCCCTCTGGCATCAGATAGTCTGTGACCCCAAATGATCCACTCCTGGTTTCCCATATGTGTCACCGTGGTTACCAGAAAGATGTCACATAGAAACAACTGACAAACGAAGATACATAAAATACTGTTTTTTTTTTACTTTTATTAATATTGGAAGGGAGATTTAGTCAAAACTGAATTATCTAATTACTAAGCCTTAAGAACGCTGTAAGGGGTAAATTTACTAAGATTGGGAGTTTTATTGAAGATATTGCCCATAGCAACCACTCAGATTATATCAACTATCTTATCGAAGGTGCTAAATAACCAAAAAGTAGAATCCTCCCAAATGGCACATGTATGACATCAGATCCAATGCGCATCAGAGTCTGAGGTCAGACGGGATGCACATAAGATAAATCGTATGAGCGGCCCATCACCGGCACGCGCGCGGGGGGGGGGGGGGGGCTTTTAGCTGCTTAGAGAAACACCTCCCTTTTACAAAGTTTGACAAATATACCCCTAAGTGAGGCACTACAAACATGGACCCAGGGCGGGATGCACTATCCTAAAATAAATGCAAATAAACCTCCAAAAATTACCGCATTCCCCATATGCAGCAAAGCTTTGGAAAGTTCGGCGCTCCACATTGCCAACGCCATCTGTGAGTGATGCTGCCTAATAGAACCCTATGGTCTTCTTACCGCAGACTTACCTGTGAGGGATCTGGTAGTATCCTACTGCTCGAGCATGTGCATGCCAACAGCCAATCATGCGCATACGGACTATCCTAGTCAAAAAAGTCCCCACCCCACAAGGAGGAGCTCTGCTAGAAAGTGCTTCCCAGCTTTAATCTAATGGTGCGTACACATGGTACAATCCAGCATGAGATTTTGACGATGTAGCCAAAATCGCACAGGTTTTTTTCTTTGCGAACCCACAAATCTAAACCCAGATAGAGAGGGCAGCAATGATGATATAGTGCAATTCTAATGTATGACTTTTATTTAATAGCACATGAGTTAGCAAAGATTGCATAGCAAGTCGAATAGCAAAGGAATCACACAGTGTGGAATCTCACCGTGTGTACACACCATTGGTTGTACATGCAAACATCAAGCATTGCACCCACGGTGTATGGGCATTAGTTCGACCCTATGAAGGTCGACAACTGAAGGTAGGCGGGGCTTAGTTTGAAATGAAATGTGGTTAGGCTAATGTCGACAGAGTCAGAAGGTGGACACATGCCATAGATTGACAATGGGTAGGTCAACTCAAGTTTTTCCCTCAAAAAATCTTTAACCGATGTGCCGACAAGCGGTGTTTCATACCCTACCATCCACTACGGGTTGGGAGGAGAATAAAATAGTGTGCCGAGTGCAGTGAGGTACCGTGACCGAAGCACGGCGAGAGCAGCGGTACACGTAGGCGGTGTCCATGTCAACAGTTGAGACAAGTTAAAACCTCATGTCAACCTTTTGTCGGTTGACCTTCACATTGTTGACCCAATGCTGGCGTCGACCTTCCGACCATGTCGATCTATTCCAGCTGTCGACTTAATGCCTGTCGACGCTGCCCCATACCCCCGCCCACACAGAGAGAGATAAGGTGCCCTAAAACTTGTAATATGGCTGTTAACACACCAAGACTCCGCCCCCTCTTCATGTCGGGGCCTGTCATTTGTCTGCACAGCCCTGACTACAAGCTCTAGATCCCAGCCAATGACTCGTTGGTGTTTATTTACGAAGATGGCAGTTCTTTTGAAAATGATGGGATGTTGCCATCGGAACCAATCAGAATCTAATTTATTTAGCACCTTCTATCGAGAAGATAATAGATTCTGATTGGTTTCCTAAAGCAACATCCCAATAGGACTCCCATCTTAGTGAATAAACACCATTGCGAGTGGCATTAATAACGCAGGCTGCGCGCATTTTGTTTTTCTCTGTCGGACTACGAATCTGTGCCTCCTGTTTTGTACAAGCCTGTGTTATTCTTGCGGGTTGCGGAGGCTAGTACTGGCTGGCACTGATAAGCAACTGTCCTGTGACATATTGTTTTTATTAACTGATAGTCATTCATTAAATACAATTGGATGCATTTGTATATGTTTAAAAGAAAAAAAAAGTGTTTACTTAATGTTTGTTCTATGCCCGACGTGATGCCAAAGAAAATTCTGCCGACGTGCTCACTTGCACTGTTCTCTCCTATAAGCTGGTAGTATTTTTTTTTTTGTTTATTTTATTTTTTTTGTACGTTTTTGTATTCAGGGTAAAGAGATTTGTCCATTTTTGGTTGGCTGTGAGTAAAGCCAGCTACTTTGTGTGAGGTAAACACTTTCCCTGCATCGCCTTCCGCTCCTTTTAAATTAGTTTGTGGCATGAATAAACCAGTTAGAAATCCATGGCTGACTACCAGGGTGATACAGATGTGTGTACATACATCTATACTCTGCACGAGCCAAGTTGTGTCATACATACAGCAGTAACACATGATCGCCGTGTGACCCACGCAATATGTATAATGCAGGGCGTATTTTTTGCCACCTCTTCTGCGAAATAGCCTCTTATACAGTATGCAAAATGGATCAAATGACGCACCAGCAGCTTCTGCTGATTAAAGTGATTTGTGGCATGTTTATAAATGGTGTGTGGCTTCCGCTGTATCTGCATAAGAACGTTTAGCAGCCTTAGTACAGCAAAAGAAAAGGGGGTCACACCATTGCAACCACAAATTCCTTACTTTCCTCTTTTTCCATCTTCGCAAAATTTATATATTAACATGCGGAAGAAAACGGAAACACAACACGATTGATCTTTATGTTCTACTGCTAAAAACAAGTAAATTATTGCACAGTATTTGGGATGCACCCTGTAGGACACTCATAAGCCACCCTTAAGGAGGAAAATTGAATTTTATTGTCTGGATACCACCTCCCTCCCTTCCCCCCCCTCAACAAAACACTCACAATGGTGTGTACATGCCAAGCATTTCAGAAATTTGCAAACCCCTCACCATCATAGGTGAAACTGGGGGTGTTCTGGGGTGCACCAGACCATCCATTTGCCCAGAACATAGTTTATTACTTTTTATTACCCTCCAGCAATGTCTCCCGTGCATTAGCTTCCTTACATGGCGAGCGCCATACAGAGGGCCCCCAGCTGTGAATTCCGCGCTATCTGGTTGAGGTTCCTGAGAAGACTTTCCCTAGCTGTACTGTTGTACCACGATGTCACCCACCCAATGTTTGTCTGCAAGCTTCATAATCGCCCTATTCAAAAATTAATAGTTCTTTAAACACCATGGCAACCGTGATGTTGGCGTCAGCCAGTCACAGCAGCGCCGTGTGATGTCAGTGCTCATTACTTCTTTCCCTGACCTTGTAAGAACAGAACATGTTTAATTGAATCTTAAGTGTGGTATTGTCACCGTCGTGCAGCTTTTAACCCTCTGAAGCACCTTTTTTTCTTTTTAGTATTATATGTGTATTTTTTTTTTTAATTGACATTACAGTGAATATCTGCTTTTTATCAAATGGGAAATGACGCTATCTCATCCTATTGATTTTGTGCCTTTTTTTTCAAAGTCCTTGATTATAAACCCTGAACCCTATCCATGATAATTGTAGGAGTTTATTTGTGGTTTAAAGAACCTGCGAGATTCCAGTATCGTCTTTCAGGTCTGTTGAATTGGAATGTGCGGCAAATTCGTGAATTTTGTGGCGTTTTCAGATTCCTGAGAGAGAAGCCTCCCAGATCTGTCGTCGTCTACCCCAGTGGGCAGTCCGGGGCTTGAGACACGATTCACCACTGCTGCCTCAAATCGGCAGCGCTCATCAGTAGCGGTTCACTATGCCACACACCCTGCGCATCAATTCTGTGCCTACCCTCTGTCAGCTTTCGAAGGACTATAACACAATATCAACTAGTGAGGGTGGGTGTATATGGGGTTCTTTTTTTTTTTCCAAAATGGTAACGTGTTTCTTTCCCCCAGTCTGCATTTCTAAGTGCACCTCTGCCACAAACACTGAGTTGTCGTCTTCTAAATATTATACAAATTAGATCATCTACTACTTTTAAGAGTTTGTCAAGTTTAAGTTGAAAATGCTGCTTCCCGGAGTATCATTTATGTCCTAACTGTTTTGATACGGTGGGGGTATTGGGACAGTCTTGTATTTCTAATTTGTACATTTGAATGTTGTATTGCATTAGTTTATGTACTGTAGGTGCACTTTTCTGTGTGAGAAGTTCTGGCACGGAATCACGGTATCCGGACTGATCATAGAATGACTCTAGGTCCACAGTCATACGGTCGACCACTATTGGTCAACAGGGTCTAAAGGTCGACAAGGTTTAAAGGTGGACAGACAAAAGGTTGACATGCATTTTTTTTTTTACAAAATTTTGAGGCGACACGCACCAACAGGCGGTATTTCATGCCCTATCATCCACTAGGGCGTGGAGAGAGAATAACATAGTGTGCCGGGCGCAGTGAGGCACCGAGCCCGAAGCATGGCGAGCGCAGCGGTACACTTAGACAGTGTCCATGTCGACCTATGTCGACATAGACACCCTAAAAACAAATAAATCTCATGTCAACCTTTTTCTATGTCAACCTTTTTGATGTTGGACTTTTGACCATGTCTACCTTTGTTGATGTCGACCTTTTGACACTGTTGACCTGTCCAATGTTGACCTTTAGTCCCTGTCAACCATTTAACCCGGTCAACCTTGTGACTGACAACCATATTATTGTAGACCTAGATACTGTAGATGCAGCACGGATGGTGTAATGGTTAGCATTACTGCCTCACAGCACTGAGGTCATGGGTTCGATCCCCACCATGGATCACACTGTGCAGAGTTTGTATATTCTCCCCGTGCTTGCGTGGGTTTCCTCCGGGTACTCCGGTTTCCTCCCACAATCCAAAAATACACAGATAGGTTAATTGACTTCCAACAAAAATTAACCCTAGAATGTCTGTGTTCGCGTGTACATGTGGTAGGGAATATAGATTGTAAGCTCCACTGGGGCAGGGACTGATGTAAATGTTCAAATATTCTTTTTAAAGCGCTGCGGAATATGTGCGCTATATAAGAAATTGTTAATAAATAATAATAAATAATAACCAACATTAAAGGATGCACACGGTTCAAGTTATTTTGCATTGAATACAGACACTCCCCTGTGGCACCCACTCTTATAATGTGGTTTACACTGTTTAGTGTAACCCTGATATTCCACCAGAGACCCATGAAAAAGCTAAATATTTCCTTTGTACTCCATTTTAGACAGCTGAAACTCTTCCTACACCGTTACGACAGTTCCTCGATCTTATTGAGATTAAAGGGTAAGAATGCAGTCATTTGAGCTGCTGTGATATCACGGGTCCTGCCCCTTTCCATGACTCAACTCATCCACATTGTGCCTTTCTGAACAGCTGTTACTGCGAATCCATTCTCAACTCACTCGCCATCAAATGATTTACACAGTTTGTGCAGTCTGTGCGTAGCCCAGGACAAAATTAGGGGGTGTGGCTGTAAGCTGCTGGCCACCCTTCAGCCTTTCTGCTGTGGGAATAGATGGCTGCATCTATTCACCAGATGATGGGCGGGAGGGACTCCCGGGATTTCAACACAGGTCTCGACCATGGTCCCGTTCACTGCACTGTAAAGGCATCACTGGGAGATGTTGTCATATCCCAGCACCGCTCCAGCCCCGCTTCCAGATGACGTCACCCGCCTGGCATTATGCCGGGTCGGGCAGCCAGTGTGCAAGCGATTGCAAGCCGTCTCGCACCCGGGGTTTTGTACCCGGCATGCGACTCGGCTTGCGAATGTGAAAGGGGTATAATACAATTAGTAGAAATGTAAAGGTTCTATGCCCGGAGTCCTTATTATTTAGAAAATACTTAACACATGCATGTTGCTTTTACTTTGCCAATAAAAGTTTAAACATAAACGTAGTGTATTGAATAAGCTTATCCTTGGTTTGGACAGCTGTCTTCTTTCAGCAGCATCTTTGGGGGCAAGAGGCTTTACTGCAGAAAGATTATTTTCTTGTATTCGCCCTTTAAAATGTTTTCTCATACTGGGGCAGATGTAGTAAGCCTGAAGTGAAGAGATAAAGTAGAAGGTGATAACGCACCAGTCAATCAGCTATGTTTGAAAAATGACAGTTAGGAGATGATTGTGTGGTGCATTATCACCTTCCACTTTTATATTTTCACCAGGCTTAATACATCTGCCCCATTGTACCATCAGCTCGTACAAACGTTCACATTGAACGTCTTTATGCACAACCTGACGTTACCAGGCGTTCGTAATGTAGATCAGTCATAACCTTGTTATTTAACAGATGGGTTAAGGTGAATGTGGTATAATAAGAATCGCTAAGACGTTTTGATGACCGTATCGTTATTATCTGTTGACGTTGAGTAACAATTTTATGATAAAATCTGCACTTTTGGCAAAATGAAATCTGCACATTTTGGCTTTTCGCGCTCAAGCTGTTAAATGCCTAAATGGGAGAAATATGTGTAAAAAAAAAAAAAAAAAAAGAGGTCCAAGAAGAAATATATTGATTAAATCATTCCGAGTTAATTAAAAAAGAGGGGAGGGGGGGAGGCTTGCATAAATGAATGTGGTCATTTGAGATGACTTTATGGGAAGACCTGTTAAGGTTTCTGTCATGGCCGAAAACCGCAGTTAAAAATATCATCTCAGACTGGGAGATTTTATACACTGTGGTGGCTGAGTTAGTGTCCAAGTTCGGAGCAGAGTCTTTGACCAGAAAATTGTTATCAATTAACTTTTTATTTTCTTCCCAGTGGGATTTTAATAAATTATTGCAAGGAAGATGCAATTGCTCTTGCATCGCGAGCAAGGAGAACTCAAGGAGCAAATTCTTCCGCATGGGGGTGGGGGGTGGGGTGGTGGTATACATCTCTGAAATCGGCATCACCGTGAAGAGTCTGAAAATGGGTGCAAATCCCGTAGACACGCCCTCCATGATCTGATTCCGCGTGTGAGCACCATGTCACCACCTAGTTGTATAGCTTCTGTTGCAAGTGGATGTGTTAGTTGAAACTGACTCCATATCGCCTATTGTTGGGCACATTCATTTATCAAGGGGGCTCATCCCCAAATCTGACTTGGATGCAACTCTGTCGGATCATAAATTACAGCTTTCCAAACTCTCCCATTGCAGTCCAGGTGTTAAGGATATGCAGGCTTCAGTCCAGATGGTTAAATCAAATCGACTGAGATTAATTAATACTCCATTTTCTGCCAATCAAAATAATCTTGGGAAACCCGGGCAACATTTGGTGTAAAAGGTTCTCTGAAGAATATCCTGGGTCCAGTTATTGGGTAGTCCGACCCTGGTAACTGATTGGGTCAAACCCGGGATGATAACCTGAGGTTTAGATCACTGAAGAGCTGGCCCTTGTAGATGATATTTCCTAACGCTGGCAGAGTGAAGGCTCACCCTAACTCGGGTCTGGCCTGCAGTGTTTTAAGCCGCTGTGATGCAACTTAAAAATTGGAACAAGATTAACTATCCTTAAAATCTGCAGGATTTTCTAAAGGAAAAAATGCGGACAAAAGCCTGTTTTCCCATACGTACTAGGGCTTTGGTGCGGAGCTGGCGTTACCGTATAGAAGCTTTCCGCAGTGTTCTCGCGAGGAAACCGATATGTAGACACCGGTCTCACCAGACATTTCTAGGTGTTCGAGAAAGGAAAGGGGGGCCATGACTTCTTTGTCGGTCCAGGGCCCCGGTTAGAACTACTGCCAGATAATACAGCAATATCATCCCTGCTGAATATTCTGGTCACCAAAAATAGTTCTGTTTTGTATGCGAGTCGGATGAGGGGCGGTGGATTGATTTAGTATAAATGGTGTTCATTGTCCGCCATGTTTAAGGCTAAAAGCGGATCTCGCAACTGTTCATATTCAGAGAATTGGGACGAACGTGTTGGTGAAACCCATCACATGGCAATGACACTGGTAAATCTATAACGGGAAAAGTGTGTGCTGGGTCCAGAGGGGCCAACGCTGCACCCAATTTCTTGCACTCGCCCATCCAGAGTCTGACATATGCCGTGGCAGTCCTGTAAAAGCATCGGCAAAATGGCACGGGGGGACATTTCCCCCCTGCTTTTGGCATATTTTTGCAGTAGTGGGTATCCCTGGAATAATGGCCGCCACACCTGGAGCCTTGAATAGGGAAAAAGGGCTCGTCTGGAGTCTGCACACAGGCCCTTCCCCCTTTCTTAAAATGCCCCCGGGGCATGACGTGCATTTTCGGTGCCCCAGACTGACCCTTTCCACTCCCATAAGATAATGCTGAGCATCTCATCCTTCTTACTTTTTTCTTCATTTGAAAAAAATATAAACAATGAAACGATTCCGTGTTGTTGCTCAAAGTATTTTTAAATCCCCATAATATTTGCTGCACTGAATCCTCGCGCTACCGCACAAATTGTTGGCTGCTCTTGTTTTACAGGGAAAGCATCGCTACAGATCAGTATTAACAATGCAAACACCCTAAATCACTAATAGAACGCCTCTAAGCTTTTAATTCCGCAGAATTTATAGTACGCCGTATTTCCATGAATTTATAACGCTTTGATTCTTAAGAGTCCCATTTAATCAGTTTTGCCTGGCACGGAACATAATAAACAACTTTTCGGTGTTAAAGTGCCACATGAGAGCCGTCGCTAACAAGGAAGTTAAGTGTTTCTGCCACTAGCAGTTTTTCACTGTATTTTTCATGAGCTGTTACTAGCAGTAATGTACTTTGCAGGCATCCAAATGCCGCTTAAACATTGTGATAAGCTGCACAGCCCTCAGGCTGACTTTATAGGTATCACCGAGGAAGGCGTCCCTGTGCAGTTACAGACTTACCAGTGACACAGGGCTTTCTATCGCAACGAATCTTCACACTGCTCTGGAACAATGACCTTAAAGGGGAATCACTGCTGTAAAGTTCTTGTGAGGGACTCTGGCGAGCCGGATTGAGGTATCTGGATTATGACATCACCACTGACATTTTTTGTTCCCCATTGTGTGATGTCATGTGGCTGTAAGATGACCCTTGGTGCGCACACCCATGTGATAACTGGTGATTTTTATCACCAATGGGAAGAGATGGGCTGCAAATAAAACCCCATAGATTTTATCTATTATCTATAACTGGCATTTTTAATCTCAGTCACTGCCGTTGTCTCGTGCAAACTCTTTCCTAAAATAAGTCAAAATAAGTGGAATCAGTAGAGCCTGTAGCAATAAGTTCTGTGAGACCGGCTGTACAGCTAAAATATTAATAAATAATATATTTTATTCCTATAGCACTTTTCATTACTAGGGCTCAAGACACAGGGTGGCCAACCAGTCTAAGGCAAAAAGATTAAAACTAAAGAGCCAGTATGATGTGCGGCTGCAAAAATGGGCCTAGCTGGTACAAGGCTGTGCCCCATTTTCGTGACATAAAAGAAAGTGAAACAACTTTGAGCATAATGCAGCAGTAAACACTGTGGGGGGAATTTACTAAGACGGGCGGTCCCCGTATGAACGGGTATGGACAGGATCAGCTGTATACAGTACGACCCGAAAGTACGTCAAATTTACTAAGCTGTCCTTTTCTCTTCATTCGTATTTGTTGGCCATCAGATACGTACGAAGCGACAGCATCTCATGGATCAGTCAAAGCCCTGCAATGTCGTCCTTTGTAAAAAAAAAAAAAATAATTATTATAAAAAAAACGGCATGGGGTCCTCCTCACGGCTATAACTAGAGTCGGGCTCATTGAATCAGAAAAAGTGGGGTTCCCCGTATTAAAACCAGCACCAGGCTCATAGGCCGATCCTAGCTACCAAAACTACAGGTGGGGGGAGAAACAAAATTAATAGGATCCACCCCCCCCCCCCCCCTGTATTTTGCCAACCAGCATCGGGCCCAAACAGCCAGCAGGATTATGCCACAACAGGTGAAGACTTTTTATTCTACAAGCTCACCAGCCAAAGCATTAACCCCCTAAATAGTCGGCCCGGGCTGGGACCCTGGGGGGAATGGGGACCCCCACAATAAAAAGATTCCCACCCTCCTTCCAGCTGTGAAGACAGAGATTGAAGTTGAGAGCAGATAGGGACTGCGGGTGGTGTGTAGAGTTTGGGCTAAAAACTGTCACAGCTCAAAGTGAAAGTACATTGCAGAAGCCTTCACTAGATAGAACAGTATATTTTTCTGTAGTTGCCCACAGACTAGAATTACAGTAGTATCAAGCCTCCCGAAGATCTGTGTGTTTTAATGGGCTTCTGAAATTTTCGCCATATAATTTTTTTTTTATTACAGAAACCTTGAGGCTTCTATTTATGTAACGTCCCCTAATTTGTTGTTGTTTGATTCATATTTACTTTTTAATACGGAGTTTTGAAGACCCGGAAATGAGCAGAACACTTTTAAGACAACCACGGTTGGTTTCTTAGCCTATTCCTGAAAAGAGAAGATTCCTAATTCTACTTCACTAAAATTACCCAGCACCAAGAAGCAGAAAATGTCATTTGTTTCTCAAAACCGCATCAGCTTTATATAATTGCCTTTTTAGTTATCCCTGGTGACCCATGAAATCTTTTGAAATGAATGTAATTTATTTACGTGTTGTAGATTGGTGCTGTACCTAATGAATATGTTTTTTTGGCAGTAACACGGAATAAAGGTTGGTGTCACATTAAAATAAATGACATTGTGCTGTTGTTTCTGTATTTTATTTTTTTTTGCAAATGAATTTGCATTTTATGTATATTTAATACCCGGCTGCCTACAAGGTTTTAGTTCCAGCCCTGCCAACGTTACACATCTTGACTTTGTACAAATGTTTTTTTTTTCTTTCTTGCGACGGTTATTTATTTGCATCTTAGAATGCCAGCCTGTTACCGGCATGGGCGCCTTTCGCGGGACCGGCGCCTGTACATGCAGAGGGCTCATTCTTAATAACACGAATTAGCATTCAAATTTTAATCTAGATATATAAAATTTATGAATCCTTTTAAATATTAACAATCCTATCCAGAGGGCTACACGGTTGTGAGTGAGGGATGTGCATACCTTTTTGTTGTTTTTGTATGAGTCATTCATCTAGCGCGATTAATTTTTTTAATTATGGGGAGTTTTGCCAAAAGAGAGATTTTGTACAGTTAACCGTAGGCAAATGCTGATACTCCCATTTCTAGGATATATGTTGTTGTTATACCGTGTGTGAGCCAACAATTATTCTTCCAGGTTCTTCCTCCCCTCTATCAGTGCATAATAGTTGAAGTCCATAGGAGCATACAAGGCAGTTGCCGGGGTACTGCAATGACTGAAGCTCAACTGTCAGCCAGTGATCTGCAAACTGCCTGTTTTCCTGGCTCACACAACCTACATTCCGATACCAAGGAAGTGACGAGGAATTCAATTCCCCGCGAGACTTGCTGTACAGTTACCTGATTTACCCCCACACATTTTTGCTAATACCCCTTCACATTTCCATCATTACCCTGGGTTGTTATGCGTGAACATGCAGCAACCCGGGATATTGTGCAATGTGAAAGCACCCAGGTGAAATAATTCAGGTTGCCAACTAGATTTCGTATATGGGTAGCAAGCAGGGTTGGAAAAGGGCTCAACTTGACTCGCGGTGAAATGTGAACAGGTTACCCGTGCCGATGCAACCCCAGGCGGTCGTTCACACCACAGCAAAAGCCGGTTTACCAGTTAAATTCGGACCAGCTTGAGACGCATCAGCGGTGATGTCACCAAACCTACAATAAAGGTGCCCATACACTGCCTGCGACGTCTCGCAGCAGTGTACGGACACCCGACAGAGTGCGAGCCGCTGGGACCTTCCTAGCGGCAGGGACATATGCGTTCCGTTGTGATGGATCGCATGCGTCCCTGCTTCCCGCCCGCCTCGCCGCCTGGAGGAAGGGGAGGTCAGACGGCCTGCACGGGACCGCGCATCGGACCCGACGGCATGTCAGGAAGATTCGATTTGGTCCGATTTAACAGGCCGATTGGTCGCAATCGGACCAAATCGCCTCAATGTATGGGGGCCTTAAGCCAGATTAGGCTGCCAGTTTGAAAGGGGTCTCAGTCGGTTTGCACCTAGGATGGACCAATGTACAAAATCCCAGGTGCGACCCAGCATAGCGATGTGAAAGGGGTTTTAGCAGTAGCCACCTCATATCAGAAGGACCGCATCTGGGCATCCCCATATTTCCAACATTATACTCCTTTATTGACTGTTAACCCTTTGAGTGCCTGCATCTCTGTGGGAGATGTTCAAAATATCCACTAAAAATGCCGGCGATGCTCACATTTATTATATAAATTCAAATAAAAAATGTTATATTTCCTACAGATTTTTTTATTATTATTTGGGGAAACGGTCATCTGTCAGACCAGACTTAGGTCGACTGTCATTAGGTCGACCCCGGAAGGTCGACTGGCCCCAAGGTCGACATGACTTAAGGTCGACATGGTTTTAAGACAGTCATTATGTCGACATGAGTTTTTCACTTTTTTGAGCCGACATGTGCCGACAGGCGGTATTTCATGCCCTACCATCCACTAGGGCGTGGTGGGAGAATAAAAAAGTGCCCGAAGCATTGCGAGCGATGCGAGGGGCTGCGTTTCAACTCCAACTGTGTCCATTTCGACTGTGTCGACATTCGGCTCAAAAACCAGTGAAAAACTCATGTCGACCTAAATCCATGTCGACCTTGGCCCATGTCGACCTTAAGTCAAAAACGGTTTTGCCTGTGTCTATTCCATGAAGTGTTTATTGTAGGGATTGCTCAGAATTTAAAGCAAAATCTGACGCAGCTGTACACGTGTTGGAAATTGTAGTAGGCTCTGCGCTGTATGCATCCGCAGCAGAAAGTAGTTCCATGTTAGTCGCCCAGTGTGCACTAGGAGTTTCCGAGCAGTGATCATACAGATGCGTTTTGTTGGTGTGCAGCTTGACCTCCATGCTTCTGTGAGGCTTCCAGATTGGACTCCTGTTTCATACGAATCTCTTACACCCAATATGGATGCAAGAGCTAATTACTAAAGATGGCGGTTACGGAAACAGCGTGTAGAGCAGCTCATATGGCTGTAGAGACATAGATACTTACTGTATGCACCGTGCCCATCCACATTCAGGGTTTGCTATCCTTTTCATTGACCCTAACGTGTTTCATTGGTTGGGCAGAGGGGAGATGAGGCATCCCAGTAGAGTGGCGAAACTCATGGACATCTTAACATAATGCGACTGAAATGATCTCTCATTATTATCTATAGTAAGGACTTCATTGTCAGCTCCGAGCTTGTACTATCTTACCATCTCTGCCAGTGTTATGTCGTATTCACAGTACTGTCCCCATGCCCGTTATAGATGAGGCATCCAGGAATATGACATCTTATTGTTACAATTCATCTCTTTCACCCCGATTTGCTAACCCATTGTCCTCATTGACACCAAGGTCAAACAAGGATGGGCTTTCTTCTAGGTATTTCTTTACTAAGCTGCAGGAAACGTCACACAGATGATTCTGGTCCACTTGCAACTTTGTTCCACAATGAAACTTTATTGTTCTCTTGCCGTTATAACGGAGTGTGACGGTCCTTGCCAGAGCGCGCAAGGGGTTAATTCCCCCCAACGCGTTTTTATCGTGCCAAACTTTGTAAGAGAGTAGAGAAGATTTTAACTTAATTTTATCTGTGTTGAATTGAAATGACAGTGTGATATTGTATACTTAATTGATTTTTCTGCTGTCAAAGTCACTAAATAGTGCCATTAAAACCATAAAGATTCAATCCCACTCAGCAATGTGTATTGAACTTGCAGTAAAGTGAAGGCACTGATCCTTGTAACAACTTATTCCCTATATTTAGCTTTTGTGTCACAATTTAAGATCTTGTTAATCTCTCAGCCAAGGTTTGCTCCCCGGCGTGAATATATAATGACAGCTACCTGACTCGTATCAGTTTTTCGCACATTATTAGGTGTGGGGTAGACAAGTTTATAAAGAGTGGACGTACCACAGACGGCGGCGTGTTCCTTCCCTTTCCCTGCACAATTCCTCTGATCCACAGGAAGACATGTTTTTTTTTTTTTTTAAGTATAAAGGGCTCACTTGTTACTGAGGATGTTGCCCATAACTGTTGTGACACAATCCGTAGCTGTACAGAACGTCACGTATGTCAGTTACATGGTTAATGAACTGCCTTATTTTGCTCACACATGTCAGTTACACCATTGCAGTCTTTGTACATCTCATATGGAGGAGTCCCCATTGCAGTCTTGCACATTACATACTGAGAAATTGCCATTGCAGTCTTATACATCCACATATTGAGGAGTCACCATTGCAGTCTTTGTACATCACATACTGAGGAGTCACCATTGCAGTCTTTGTGCATCACATACGGAGGAGTCACCATATCAGTTTTTGTGCATAAAAATACTGAGGAGTCACCATTGCAGTCTTGTACATAACATACTGAGGAGTCACCATTGCAGTGCTGTACATTGCTTACTGAGGAGTCACCATTGCAGTCTTGTACATCACATACTGAGGAGTCACCATTGCAGTGTTGTACATTGCATACTGAGGAGTCACCATTGCAGTGCTGTACATTGCTTACTGAGGAGTCACCATTGCAGTCTTGTACATCACATATTGGGGAGTCACCATTGCAGTCTTGTACATTGCATACTGAGGAGTCACCATTGCAGTCTTGCACATTACATACTGAGAAAATGCCATTGCAATCTTATACATCACATACTGAGGAGTCACCATTGCAGTCTTGTACATCACATACTGAGGAGTCACCATTGCAGTGTTGTATATCGCATACTGAGGAGTCACTGTTGCAGTGTTGTACATCACATACTGAGGAGTCACCATTGCAGTCTTGTACATCGCATACTGAGGAGTCACCAGTGCAGTGTTGTACATCACATACTGAGGAGTCACCAGTGCAGTGTTGTATATTGCATACTGAGGAGTCACTGTTGCAGTGTTGTACACCACATACTGGGGAGTCACCGTTGCAGTCTTGTACATCAAATACTGAGGAGTCACCATTGCAGTCTTGTACATCGCATACTGAGGAGTCACCAGTGCAGTGTTGTACATCACATACTGAGGAGTCACCAGTGCAGTGTTGTATATCGCATACTGAGGAGTCACTGTTGCAGTGTTGTACATCACATACTGGGGAGTCACCGTTGCAGTCTTGTACATCAAATACTGAGGAGTCACCATTGCAGTCTTGTACATCGCATACTGAGGAGTCACCAGTGCAGTGTTGTACATCACATACTGAGGAGTCACCAGTGCAGTGTTGTATATCGCATACTGAGGAGTCACTGTTGCAGTGTTGTACATCACATACTGGGGAGTCACCGTTGCAGTCTTGTACATCAAATACTGAGGAGTCACCATTGCAGTCTTGGACATCGCATACTGAGGAGTCACCAGTGCAGTGTTGTACATCACATACTGAGGAGTCACCAGTGCAGTGTTGTATATCGCATACTGAGGAGTCACTGTTGCAGTGTTGTACATCACATACTGAGGAGTCACCATTGCAGTCTTGTACATCACATACTGAGGAGTCACCATTGAAGGCTTGTAAATTGCATAATGAGGAGTCACCATTGCAGAACATTGCAGTCTTGTACATCACATATTGCGCAGCCACCATCACAGCACGTTGCAATCTTGTACAGTATATTATGTACTGAGGAGTCCGTATCGCAGGACATTGAATACGGTATCACATACCAGTTGAGTAACGCCTTTGGAGGTTGTGAAGTACAATTGGTGGCCTGGCATTGAGATATTTTGGAATCATTATGGCAAAATATTAAAGAATGAAAAAAGGGTACTTATGTAGTAACTGGGCTGCCGATTTCTAAATCGGGTCGGATCGGGAGATCGCATCGCATCGCATGCGACCATGCGATTCGATGCGATGCGATGCGATGACCCGATTTTTCCATAGGAATCAATGTTAAAATGGACTGAGTCCATTTTAACATGGAATTCAATGGGAAAAATGGGTCCTTTTCATACCCCTACTATCCAAGTGGGCATGGAGTTGGATATAAACCTGTGGCGAGCGTAGCGAGCCACCGAGCCCGAAGCGTGGCGAGCGAAGCGAGCCCCGCGAGGGGACGAATACCGTCCCCTCGCGGGGCTCGCTTCGCTCGCCACGCTTCGCTCGCCACGCTTCGGGCTCGGTGGCTCGCTACGCTCGCCACAGGTTTATATCCAACTCCATGCCCACTTGGATAGTAGGGGTATGAAAAGGACCCATTTTTCCATAGGAATCATTTTAACATTGATTCCTATGGAAAAATCGGGTCATCGCATCCGATATCGGATGCGATATCGGATGCGATATCGGATGCGATGCGATGCGATATCGCATCGCATCGCATCTGATTGTATGCCTTAACTTAAGGCATACAATCAAAAAATCGGCAGCCCAGTTACTACATAAGTACCGAAAAAAGCCCTAAAATAAATAGTTTTTAATGTACTTTTTGTTTATTTTTTCCTTTTGTAAAGCAAAAAGCTTAAACAATCATTACAAGTGTGAGAATCCATGAAAGCCTAAAATCCCATCTAAATATACAATATAGTGTTATTGTTATTGAAATCGGCTGCTTGAAGCAAAGGGCATATTTATATGTACATAGCCACATGCCAGAAGTGTTTACATTACTGCATTCTCCTCACTCCTCTGTGCATTACCGTTGTTTCTGCAGAAGACGGTCTCTGGGAAACGAGAGACATATGGAGACCAGTTTTAAATCGATTTTTTTTTTCTTTTTCATAGAAAATCTTGCGCAAATATTTTTTGCTTCTCTTTTGTGTTTTTTTTTTTCTTCTTGCCTATGGTTTGCGTAAAAGAAAATAAACAGATTGGCCGAAAAGCTAAACAATAAACTGTGAAAAGTTTGTTGAAAATGTTTTTGTTAAATATTTTTTTCGAACTTGTGTTGAGATAAAATGTTTTGGTTGGTACCAGTAACGTCAGATGTAATTATTTTGTTTATGGAACTTTGATCAAAACACATGGACTGGTTTAGACATCCCTTTGGAAAACAAAATATTAAGGAGTAACGTGTGTGTGTGTGTGAGAAATATATATATTTTGGTTAAAAGCCCGTCAAAGTTATGGCTTCTGCCATGTACTTTGAGCTGTTCATCAAACCTCCAATCTCTGTCTTTATGGCTCCCTCTCCATATATAGCAAGATTGAAACAGATGAGTGTCCCTGCAAAAATTGCTTTCATTTTCTATTATGACCTCTTTTAGCACACACGGGAGTCATTTGGTCTGTCAAGTGGCCTCTAGAGGTCAGTGGTTGTATACGGATAGAGCGCCTCTCAGCATGTGCAGAGGATCGCCAGAATATCCCCGGTGGCGATCGCCGGCAGAGCGGCGCTCCATAGTTTTCGTGCGGCGGGGGACTCGCACCTTGCCCGTCTCCGCTTTGGGGACCAGCGATCGGCAGGCGGCAACGGGGAGCTCAGTCGGAACGGGGCATGCGAGCGTCTCGAATGACGAATGGCGAGGGATGGGTGATTCTATTGCCAGCCCTTGCAAAAGCGAGAGGGGCTTCATCTGTACTTATCCTCACTTCTATGAAAAACACTTCGAGCATAATTCATTGTGTCACTTTTGTGTGTCAGATATTATTTTTTTGTTTAGCGGCCTAGGTGCATACACACTGGGCCTAGGAACTGAGCGATTTTCTGCTCAGCGATTTTCACCATCATTGCTGTGCATACACGCGTGGCTGAAAAATCGCTCACTGCATAGACGTTGAGCGATTTTTGCCCGTCCAAATGATTTTCACAGGGGTGGTTGGCTTTCCATAGCAGGACGCTATGGAAAGCTGTCTACTCAGATGGTAGTACCAGTAAATGAGCGGCGATGATGCGTGAGCGCGCGTCAGCACGCACCGCTCATCGCCAGGCCATACGCGCTGGGCTCAAACAGTAAAAGTGAGCTGCTTCCAGCTCAAAATCACCCATTGTGGCTCCACTCTGATAGACCATGCCACGATTATATGCATTGTGATACAGAAAGTCGTGTGATCAAAATCAACTGCTTGTTCTTCTCACCTTTAGGTGGCAGGCGATTCCGGGAGACTTTCCCAGGCTTCCAGCCAGCCGGGAGCACATCTAATTTTTTTTTTTTTTTTTAAGACCCACATGCTGTTCGACATGTATTTCCTAATCATGTGGAACTGATAACCATTTATTTGGTTTTATGCTACCCATACACTTATGCGATCGGATTCGATGTGACATCGAAGTGCGATGTCCATCGAATCCGATCGCATCTTGTGGTGCAAAAAGTGCACCCTTTCAGCACCCGATGTTGCATGCCATCTTGAGATGGCACATCGCATGCTGGAAGAGGGCGGCGTTTTAGCATAGCGCTACAAGTAGCAATAGCGGGGGTCAGCGCTGCTTCTAGCGCTACGCTACTCTGTCGTCCTCTCCTATGCCACCAGCAGTCCCTCCGGCCCCCTCTCCCCTTTCTATGGCTGCAATCAGCAAAAATCGTCAGAAATTGATTGAAAAATCACCATTGCTGTTGCCTGCTCTAAAGGTGGCCATACACTACCCTTCCCGGGCAGCAGGATCGCATGTTAAGTATTGCATGCAACCCCAGTTCCTCGCCGCCGGGAGAGGGGGGCCGAGGTCGGACCCACAACTCAGACCGGACCCGAGGGGGACATTAAAGGCATCCAATTTGGGCCGATTTCTTGGCCCGTTCCGTCGGCAACGAGTGAAATCGTCCCAAATCTCTGAAGTGTATGGGGGAGAAATCGATTGAATAACATTCACAGAATCCAGTGTATCCGGCTCCAACTAACCGCACAGAAAATGCGTGCCTGAGTTTAGCGGCGCATCCTTCCAATTCGATTTGGGTCTGTTACACGTATATTAAAGCAAAGTTGATTATCTTTAACGCCCCAAAATTTAGATATTTAAGAAATGCAATAATCCGGCCAAACAAGTGAGTAAAATATATTTTGCCGGTTCCAGGCTGTGATATGCAGGCAAACAAGACTGAGTCAACTTATTTTTTTTTTTTTTTTTCAATTTAATACAGCACCTGCTCTGGAAGCTGTCAGATGCAGAAGCATCAAATGAATTAGGCAGTCGAATCTCTCCGTGATTTCCAATACGCTTTCTCCAGTATTTGACTTTTTTTTTTTCATCATGGGCGTCAATGTCACTGCAGAGGACAGAGACGGCATTAAGCGGCGCACTTGTGCTGAAACATCATAAATGGTGATATTAAGAGAAGTAAATAAGATGGGCTGGCGCTTTTGTGTCTTAATAAAAACGAGAAAAAAAATATCTCGGCTGTGAGCTGAAGAAGTAAAGCATACCCATGGGGCTGTGCTTCGCTGCAAGAACTATATAGCATCCCGCGCTACTTCATCAGCAGCTAGGCATTATGGGTAACGAGCGATACGCCCAAGTTTTCTTCACATATTTATTATTTCCATTACCAATAGAAGTTGTATAAATAAATAAAAAAAATAGGCTATTTATTTTTTGCATGACCGAGTTCTATGTATAAACAGGACATGACTATTTTGTGGTCAGGTTGTTAACATGAAGTCGTGTAAACGAAATAATTGTTTACTAGTTTTCTGTTTGAATATTCCGTATCATTATTTTGCATTTTTATTTAAATGTTTCCGGATTTCCTGCTTCTGATCATTATTGAGAGGTTCATTGACACGTGTGCGGCTTGTAAAAACACCTTATAATCTACATATCTCAATGCTGTTCTTTTTATTTTTGATCATATTACTATTCATTATTATAAGCTTTTTATGTAGCAACCGTTTGTTTTATTTGCTTGTACTATAATGTATTACATGCGATGGCTGAGTGATACAAGAGCTTGCAATCTGGGGGATGTATCATTGGGTCAAGTCCGTATGGAGGGATGGAGTGTACAGCGCTGCGGAATATGTGTGCGCTATATAAGAAACGTAATAAATATAAAAATGCTCTTACCGTGTTTTCAAGGAGTTCTCCGGTTTCCTGCTGCAATGTACCCTAGTGTGTGTGTGAGTGTGTGAGTGTGTGTTAGGGAATTTAGCGGGGTATTCAATATGTCATCCCGGGCCGTTTTCGGCCGCTCGACTGAAACTAGACAACCGCAATGTAATGTTCCTGCTGGCGAGTGTCAGAAAGTGGGCGAAAACGGCCTTGGATTGTCGTAAACCGTGAATTTGTCAACCGCGGCAGTTTCCGACCAAGCAGATCCGACTTGATTTAAAGTTGGATCTGTTTTGTCATAATCCTTCTTTAATGCTATAGAAAATGTCAGCATTGAATAGGTGGCAGCCACGATCCCCCCCCAGCCCCCCCCCCACCCCTGTAAGTTCCAATGGGGCAAGGACTTGTATCAATGACAACTATTCTCTGTAACCCAATGGGGGAGCCATATAATAATAAAAACCACATGCATTGTCAATCTGAGTTATTTCGGAATCAAACTACAATATGATTTGGGTTGGCACAAGGTTGACTTTGATGTGTCATAGATGCTATTCTTTTTAGTGTTGCGCATCCAATGCAAAACCAGAGCATTTTAAGGGCACTTTGTAAATGATGTCTCTGCCTTTTTACAGTATACGGTCGCTTTAAATTGTTCCATGAATAAATCGGCAGAGGTGCAAGCCTTGTCATCAGTGTAATATCCCGCTATTAATTGCGGGGTCTGGTTCTCTACTTGATCTCTCTTGTCATTCCTCCCGTATTCCCCGTTGTCTCTTGGCTAGTCTGCTGAATGAAGAGCTAATTGCGCTCACTTTAGCTATTACCGGGGCCTATTAGTAAGGTTAGGAGCTTTTAAACTGACAACCATCAAACGCTGCCACTCACCTGCCAAGTGATATCCGCTATAGACATATACATATGCTACAGAAGGCACCGGGTTGGATTGTTGACTGTACAAGACAGGAATGTGATTGCTGATGGTCTATACATCCAATTACTGTGTGTCCTGACACAGAAACTGTGTTCCTATAGGACTTATCGGAGTTAGAGATGGCTTGTGCTAAGATGGCGTATTACCGGGAGGAACGGATGAGCACGTCTGCCCGCAACCGGCTCCCTGAAGGTTTCAGGCTTTACTTATTGTTTGATCACTATACAATGCTGGACATTCGTTTGTGGAGATGTCCTGCCAAAGTAAATAAGACCAACTGTATTCTTCAGTGATAATATGATCAACAAACATCTGCGTTTATGTTGGACATAACATTAAGGAGTTAGATAGGAGTATAAAGGGCCGCCATATTAACTGCCGTTCCAGGCCTCTAGATAAAAATAGGCCCATCATCATGACAGCATGGGCCTACATGTTGACTGCCCCACTGATGGTGGTCCTGTGGGACAACATAGCCGGGTCACGTATGTGCATGTGCAGCCGTGTAACTAGGTGTAATTATATATGATAAGCAAAGTGTGAGTGTGAGGGGCTGGGAGGAGGGTATTGGGGGAGCAGGGGCAGCAGGATGACGCTTTGTGTAGGGCACCTAGAAACCTTGCACCAGCGCTGCATAGTATCCCTCATCATATACAGTATATCTATAAAGTATCCCTCATCACTGACATTAGTCTACCCCTCTTCATATTTATATATATGTAATTATACATCCAGTGCCCCTTCCCATGCCTGCATGCAGGTCCCCCAACATAACTCAGTTTGGTCCTTTCTATGTAGCAGTGAGTGTGCACCGGAGCCGTGTGACCGAGCCCATCACATACTCGCCCACTCTCCCGGCACAGCCAAGTGGATCCAGAGAAAAAGGAGATGCTCTCGGCCACATGGAAGAGTGGGCGTCTCCGGGAGGTGGCGCCACCTGTCCACAGCCTCCCATCTAACCAGCAATGGATGGTCTGGACAGCTGATGACATAACACCCAGCAGACCGCCTACTGTCTCACAACCTAACACCCCCCATTATTGAGCCAACCTGTGCACAGCCTGGATAATGGCAAGTATACAGTATCTCATCAATTATTATACTTTATTTATAAGGTGCCACAAGGGATCTGCAGCGCCAAATTACAGAGTACATAAACCTATAAGCAAAACTGCAACTTACAGTTGATTACAATAGAGGATAAATACAGGGTACATAACCATAGCTGCATCAATAGACAACACTGAATACAAAGCTCATGAATGAATATAACCACACACACATGTTAGCCAAGTCAGCACATGTACTGGCCTGATGCGGCCATCAGTTGCCCATGCATAAGCACCCATAATTGTTTTATGGGTGCCCACCACCAGAGGGCGCCTGCCAAAAGTTACTTCAGCTGCCTTATGGGTGCACATGCAGCTGGTGTGGACTTTTACAGACCCCCGAGCTAGCTAGAAGGGAAGCAGTATGAAATCCCGGCGGTCGGGATCCCGGCGTTCAAAATCCCGCCCCCGGAATCCCGACTGCCAAAATCCCGACAAGGGGGGGACGTGGATCGCCCCCCCTTGCGGGCTCGCTGCGCTTGCCACGCAGCGGGCCCGGTGCCTCGCTACGCTCGGCACACTAATTTATTCTCCCTCCAGGGGTGTCGTGGACACCCACGGAGGGAGAAAGTGTCGGGATTTCGGCGGTCGGGATTCTGAACGCCGGGATTTTAACTGCATCCCGCTAGAAGATATGTATAAGAAGTGACTACGGCACCTTGGTCGGGTTTAGCCATTTTATGTGACCAAATCTGGTCTGTCTGGGCTCGATCGGCGCATTAAAAACCCCATCACTTTAGATGGGAGATCGGGCGCCTCTGCATGCACGTAAAATTTTTAATTCCCCCGATGAACATCTAAAAATAAAGCAAAAAAAAAAAACAAGCATGCTCCTTTATAAATATGTAGTATTTTTTTTCTCCATATAATTGAATGTTTGCTGCCAAAATAGAAGTTATTTTGAGATTTCTCCGTATTGGTGAGATGAACAACATGTGTTACTAACATTTGCGAACAATCAGTTTACACACATTCTTTTTATTTCAAATATGAAGCATTAGCTATCAGGTATTGTATTTCCAAGATCAAAGTTTGAATTAAGACGATTCAAAGTAAAAAAAAAAAAAAGCGGAGAAGGTGGAGGTTGGATGGATTGTTAGCAGTACAATAGAGTGCCCCGCTGCGGCGTTTATTGAAACAAATAAACCCAATAAAACACTTATAGGGAGAGCCGAAGCCGCACAATAACAGAATCACTCTGGATTGCATTTATTGATTTATTTATTTACTCCTACTGGAAAATAGAGTATTGCGCTAATGTCCTTTATAGGAATCACACTGCTTGGCGAAACGGCTAATTTATTTTAGCGTATACATAAATAGCGCACGGTTTTCCATGAGACAGACTAATGAAAATGAAGCGATAAAAGTGTCTGGGCAATGAGGACTGATGGAGCCGAGTTATTATTGGTTGAGTGCTAAGACGAGTTAGACTGGACATCATGTCTTTGAACTTTTGAACTGCTGCTTGTTTGTCTGATATATTGATTTTGATATGTCGGTTACGTTCCAAATGTATTTGTTACTGAGGTTTGCACATAAATAGACCGGAGAAGTCTTCATCGCTTAGAGAGTGGAGTGTAACGATGAACCTCTGCGGCTCTCTGATTCTACGCTCATCGGCCTGATTCAGACCTGTTTGCTAGGCTGCGTTTATTTGCAGCCTGACGAGCAAGTAAACGCCGCCCCGCCGAACATCTGCCCCTCCGCTGCCCGAATCAGACCCCTAGCATGCCAGTGGGTGCTTTGGCATACACATCCGCTTGTATGCACCCGAACCGGAGAGAAATCATTTGATGGTCGCTGTTCGCTAAGAAAAGTCAGCCTGGACTGTCCGCCGAATTTCGGGGCGGGCGCTGACATCATGTGCCGTCAGCCACCCTCCCCAAGCAGGAACTGACACACCGGCGTCAGCCTGCCCCTTTCTCGCCCCTCCTGGAGCAAACAGCCCGGCGAGTGTGAAACTGTTCGCTCCCGGGGGTTTGCATGGGGATGGGGGGCCAAATTCGGCCCGATAGGGGCAAATCTGAATCGGGCCCCATCATTCTTATACGGATGAAGGGGCCCATTTAAAAAAATTTAAAGCTTCTAAAAACGAGGGGATCTTGCCCTTAGCAGCCAATCAGATTATGTTTATAATTTCTCTATTGCATCCTAGAAATGATAGAATCTGGTTGCTATAGGCAACTTCACCTCTCTTTAATTTTTAGAAGCTTTAGTAAATTTACCCCTACGCGTCAGTAGAATTTAGCTAGTTAGAAAGATACTATCTGCTTTCCGATTGACAACACTTCCGGCAGCCGCCTCCATTGATTTCTATGCGGCAGCTTTAAGGGGCAGTGAGGCAGATGAAGTGATAAAGCAGTGATACAGTGGGAGGTGATCATGCACAAACCAATCGGCTCCTTTCATTTTTCAAACCCAGCCTGTGACATGGCAGTTAGAAGGTGATGAGCTGGTGCGTTATTACCAGCCTACTTTATCACTTCACTAAGCTTAATACATCTGACCCGGAGTAACCTGCTCCAAAAAGCTTAGCATTCGCAAGCGCCATGCGGAGTTAACGTGTTAACCTCAAAGGAGCCACAATCCCTAAACTGCGGGCTTGATCTGATCATGGTGACCAAGGCAAGTTATTCACGGGCAGGGTCCAAACCTGGGTGTAATGCGATCGTACAAGCAACATGCTTATCACTGGGGTGGACGCATATCGAAACGTGATACATACCCCCAGAAAAATGTATTCCTTATTGCAATTGGCCAATTGGTTATAAATAAATGTTAATTCTATTGTCCCCCCCCAAAAAAACTATTCTGTTTTTGTTCTTTTTCTTTTCTTGTCAAAGGACGTTTGGAAGGGAAGGTTGTTTTTAAAGGCCTGTTAAAACAAGCAAACAGAACTAGCGGCCAAGGCAGTGCTGCAATGTTTATTGTTGATCTTCTCATACACATCCTAATATGGTTACATCCCTTGTTATAGAGCCGTCGTCTCTGGGACTCGGCGAGCCCCCCCACCCCCCTCGGGAGCAGGTTTCATACAGCTTCTCAGACAATAAGTAACAAAGCAACAGCCTTCCAGGAACATAAGTGTCAAACAAAGTAATCCAGACACCCCAGGGCATAGCTCCATGCAATCACCATGCACCATGCTGGGGGTTATGGTGCAGCTGTGCCTTACGGAGACTGAAGAGGTACTCTGTATAACAGATCGATGAACGGATTGGTGGCATAGTGGTTAGTATTGCTGCTTCATAGCCATGAGGTCATGAGTTTAATCTCTGACCAATTTGTTATATATGTGTGGAGTTTGTATGTTCTCCTTGTGTATATGTGCGTTTCCTCTGGGTGCTCCAGTTTCAGAGGAAACTAGAAAGCTATACTGATGGGTTAGTTGGCATCAGTAAAAAAATGTGTGTGTATATGTTTGTGTGTGTGTGTGTGTGTGTGGTAGGGAATATAAGAGCTGATTCAGACCTGTTCTCACAGGTCCGAATTCGGTCCCATCCCCAATGGGTCTGCACATGCCCGATTATTCGCATGTGCAAACCCCCCAGCAGCGAGCCTCTGCCTGATCGACAGTCAGGGGGCACTCCGACGGGCCCACCCAGTGTTTCATGGGCGTGCCAACAAAAAGGGTGGGCATGCCCACAGAAACGCTGGGTTGGCCCATCAGAATGAAGGTGTACCCCTGCCTCCTCGGGGCGGGCGGCTGACATCAGTGGCTTCCCCCAATTCGTCATGAACCGTTCAAATTAAAAGTGAGTTCTGGCTCAGTTTTCATTACGAACAGGGGAAAAATCATTTGATGGTCAATGATGGTGAGCGACCGTGAAATGATTTTGCATTTGTGCGTCTACATGTGAGCAGGTGTGTAAGCGTACACATACACTTGCATGGTAGCACGGGGATTTGGGAGCGTGCGCGCGCGGGGGTGGGGGATTGGTGGACGTGCGTTTCGCCAGTCGGTGTTTACCTGCCTTTACCGGGGTTTATACGCAGCCGAGCGAGAAAACCGAATTACCCCCCATAGAATGTAATCTGCACTTGGGCAGGGACTGAGGTGAATAACTAATGTGGTTCTATAATAATAATAATAATAATAATAATATAAATATAGATGCTTTTAATTGATATGTCAGAAGATAAGGGCACCCCTGTACAATAACAGGCCAGGGTATACCGCTAGCCCTGCAGTGGGCATTGCTGAGATAAGCTGTCAGACAGGCAGCCTGCTGGTGTGCCCCCCCCCCCCCCCCCCCCCCCCCCCCCCCCCCCCTGCACTTGTATATGCTGATCACAGGGAGGGTGACTTATTCTAGTGTAAACAGTGCTGTAAATACTCAGTTATTCCCTGTGTCAGCAAGCACAGTTTTCTTTACATGTCTGCACTACTTGTGGATCCTTCCCTGCATGCCTTCTAAACCACCACTGGCCCCAAGAGCTGCCACTCAGTGACTGCAAGGCGTAAAATAACTCGGGAAAAAAAATAAACTCCCCACAAAGGTAGGTGCTGAGACAGTGAGACCTGAGGGACGGCTGTGGGGGGTGGGGGGAGAGAGAGGGACAGCATGAATCTGGAAGGCTGGGTTCCTCTCTGCTGCAGGAAAGGATTCCAGTGTTGGACTGAGCTAACAAAGCTGCAGCTTCGAAGTTAGATTTTGTGCAACTTACACCGAGCCTTTTGTCTCCTGTCCGATGTGAGCCCTCGTGCACCGAGCCCCGCTGCAAAACTACTTTCACTATCCCCGTCTTGTTTGTTTTTATCAGCTTTCTTTTCTTGGCCACGTAACGTGGAACGTTCGGCTTTTTCTTCTGGTCTGCAATGTTTAGGTGTGCGCGCTGCTAGGGTGTCTTTCATGTTGCTAATTGGAACTTGCAGCATTCCTCTGTGCGGGCTGACGCGCACTTGACCATTTGGCAGCTGGTGATCTCGAGTTCATTTACCTGGCAAGTATTCCAGACGCCGCTCGGCATTGCTTCATGCGGTGATGAAACGCGCTCTTCCAGCAGCGGCGCTGAATCAGGAACCGTTTCATATTTTTTGTGAGCGGTGCCATGAGTGCGTCTCCCCCTCCCCCTCACTCTCTGGAGATTTTGGGAAGGGGGGGGGGGGGGGAGCTGGTAGAAGGAAGAACTAGGTAAAGTGCTGGCTGGGTGACCTGCCTCAATGTGTCACTATTCTATTGCTGTGCTTTAAATAGGGTTGGGATCATTTGGGCTACAGCATGATGTCAACAGTCATTAGGTCGACTTGGGAAAAGGTTGACATTGGAAAAGGTCGAAAGGTCATTAGTTTGACAGTGTCTAGGTTGAGTCAAAAGGTCGACATGGGTTTTTTTTTCTTTTTTTTTTTTTCTTTTTTTTTTCAGCATCCTTTTAACTATTAGGGGCAGATTTGTTAAGCCTAGTTAAGTGATATTGTGGAAGGTGATATGGCACGAGCCAATCAGCTGCTAACAGTTATTTTTCAAAACACAACATGTAACTTGACAGTTAAGAGCTGATTGGCTTGTGTGTTATCGCCTTTAAGTGTGACTATTGTGAAAGGGGAATGGGTCAACCTAATTTGCATTGCATTGGGTTGACCACTGAAGGCTGACTGGCCCTAGGTTGACACCTGAAATAGGTTGACGGAGTTGGAAGGTCGGCAGTCAAAGGGTGGACATGAGTTTTTCATGTTTCTTTTACCCGAATGTTGACACAGTTGACATGGACACGTCTAAGTGTACCTCCTCCATCTGTGGGAACCTCCCCCATTCTCCGATGGTCGCCGACCATCGAATGCTGGACCGAGCGGTCAGGCAGCACCGAGGGCTCCAGACCACTCGGGCATTTCTCCGTGCAAAAGCCGGGATATGGGCGGGCAGCTGGCATCCGGCGATGTCATATGTCCGCCCCCCACACGTGCGTCGCGGCCGGATTACCATACGTACGCCCAGCGTTTTCATGGGAACGCCCATGAAACCGGGGCGTACGCATATGGTAATGAGCAAAATCAGCCCTTCGCGCCCCTCTCCACCCCCTGCTCGGACGGTTCCGTACGATCATTTACTGCACGGATCTCACGCCGTGTTCGGATGTGTGAGGCGTTCGCACATGCGCAGATATGCCTCCGCACATGTGCAAACACAATACATCGGCCCATTGGCTTCTATGGGGCATTGCCAGATTTTTCTGGCGATGCCCCCCGCCGCGGTAACCCGGCGGGGAATGCTTAGAGCATCCCGAAATGCGGTAAAAACCCGATAACGGGGTTTTTTACCGCATTTTCACCTTAGAGAATCTTCCCCATAATGTGAAGTGTTCTTCAGTCTGTGTCCAGCTCAACGGTGCCTTCACAATTATTAATACTGGACACATATTATAACAGGTCCTTTTGGTACATAAAAGGTCCAATGTATGATTGTAAGTAACGCAAAAAGAAAGCAACTAGGGAAAAGCCAAGCTGCACTGCAGATTGGGCAGATGTAACGTGCAGAAAGTTATATTTGGGTGGGGTGTGTGTTGAAATCTAGGTTGCAGTGTAAACATAAAGCTGCCTAATATGTGTGGGCTACATGCAAAAGCAGCTGGTATTTACCCTGCATAGAAACCATATAAATATTTGCTTCCCCTTCATTGCAGCATGGTTTGTTCCTGACACTCGGGGCTAGATTTATTAAGCTCGGTGAAGTGATAAAGTGTCTGTTTTTTATCACCGGCCAATCAGCTCCTACCTATCATTTTTCAAACCAAGCCTGTAACTTCACAGTTAGGAGCTGATTGGCCGGTGATAAAAACCAGACACTTTATCACTTCACTGAGCTTAAAAAATCTGCCCCACGGTTACTTTTTTGCTTGTTGCTTTATTTACAAATCTGAATCAGGCCCATAGCACTAGTGCTGCATAAAATCATAGAATACTGTTATTCTAACGCTTTGTCATATGTGAGGACAAAGTACAGGGTTTGTCAGCACATGTTGCTTTGCAACGCCCAGTTTCAAGGATGAAATTTAGCCTTGTAACTCCAAGGGCTTATTTGCATCTCTTTATTTTCTGCTCCTCATTGTTTTGGAAAGGCTTTGAGCATACTCCCCAACTTTCCTAATTTTCGTGGGACAGTCCTGTTTTTCGGGGAATGTCCCTCATCCCACTCTGGGCCAGCAGTGTCCCGCAGTGGGGGGAGGAATGTGGGTGTCCCCCTGCACACTCCTGCTCTGCATCTATTCACTGAGACAGAAGGGAGAGAGGGCACCGCGGTAAAGCAGGGGCGTGGCTTCGCAATCGGGGGCATCCGCTAAGTCACGCCCCACTTTTCCAGAGGCCGTGCCCCTTTTCCAGATTAGGGGCTCTAGAATGTTGGCAGGGTATGCTAGGAGAGCCTTAAAACCAGACCCCAGGGGTCACTTACAATGTAATAAAATTTGTAGGTGCACCAGACATTATATTCTCTAAGTGTTACCTGTGTGCAGGGTAAATTCTGGCTGCTTTTGCATGTAGACCACTAAATACTGTCAAGTTTTTTTTTTTGTTTTTTTATTTAGATTTAAGTTTGGACATGCCCAGTCACATGTAAATCTCCCTGCGTGTGTTACATCTGCCCCACCTGCAGTACAACAGGTTTTTCTCATGATATAATGATAGAACCTGCCTTACCATGTTTTTATTTGATGAAGTTCCTCTCTGCGAGATGTCTGAAGAATTTGGGCACTTCAGGGGGTGGGGCCATGCTGACACATCATTAAGCCCTGCCCCTTTCAGTAAAACGGTCCAATTATCAGGTCAATGGGGTTTAGTGATGCAAAAATCACAGCCCCGCCCCCTCCGCTGGGACCTGCTATAAAGCAGCTCTCTCGACATTTTGTTCGCTTCCTCTGACCGCTTCCCTATGAAGAGGGCAGGATGTGGGAGGAGCACCCACTCTATCGAGAAAGTGTTGGACTATGCAAAAAAATAGGGCATTTCAAACAACTTCCAGTAGAGTAGGAAAGTATGTTCCCTGCTTTCTGTGGGGATGCTTAATGTCATCATTAGCCTGTGCCCCATTCTGGGTTTTGACAGTCGTCAGAGAATCGGGGATCAGACCCGTAAAGTGTACTATTAATTCGGATTGAATGAATAGTAGTGTTTCTGGGCCCAACTTCTTCCCCCTTTCTCGCTAATGAATAAAAAGTAACAAAAAATATAGATCTATATTTTATTCATTTTAGCCCAAGCAATTGAAAGGTTTGCACCTTTAATTTTACGTTCCCAGCGTTTCAGTCTCCTTTGAACGTCTTTTTTTTTTGTTGGCTAATAAAGGGGGAATATGGAATCTGTAGTCTAATTAGACGTGGATATATTCACGTATTAGACGGATTTATGTTGGAACACGGAATGCCGGGTGGCTGTTTTCTCATTACGAATACTCCCTGCATATAATGAGCTTCATCATTAGTTGATGGATGGAATTTGCCCTAGTGCTACCTTGAAAGGCGTGTGATTTACATACTACTTCAGAGCCTAGCCTTTAATGGATTCCTCAATGCATAAAATAAAAAGCAGCTATCTCTAAATTTTTTAACATACACCCCCCCCCCCCCCCTCCTAATAATTTATATTTCTTTGGGACAATTGGCTAGAACGTGAATGTATAGTTTTTTCTTTTCTTTTCCATTTCAAGTTTTAGTCAGGTTTCCAGAGTTTATTGTGATGTTTTTGTGGTCATCCTTTTGGCGATTTGTTATTTGAGGGTGCGAGAAGGCCGCAATTTTCAGCATCTTTTGGATGCACACTATGTTCATTTTTTTCGGCAGATGAATCTGTAAATGAATTGAGAAAATATCGCATATCGCTATCCACCCAGAAAATCCACACGCAATTCACAATCCAACGAATGGATTTTCCAATTTGGGTAGCCCTGACCCATCCCCAACTCCGCGACAAAGTCAGGCGGATCGAGGCCGGCCTGATGTCACGCCCTCCTTGAAAACACCTGGGCGTGGCTGCATTTTTCTGACACTCCCATAAATTGAGCGGTTACCACCCCCCAAACTCCGGCTTCCTGTCATTCAACCTCCGACTGCTTTATATTTACTATCCGTATGCATTTTCTTTCGCTATTTGGTCTCGCACATGCGTGCTGTTACAGTACCAATGTGCAGTCATCCCCCCAAAAAATCAATAAAAAAATATATATAAATATATGTACTGGCAATTTCTTTTGTTTTTTTCAGGGTGTCCAGTATCCACTACGTAATAAACACCCTGGTAAATTTAGATTATGTCTATCATTTCTCTATTGCATCCTAGAAATGATAGACCCAATCTAATTGTTTGCCATGAGCGACTTCACCTCTTTTCATGTTTAGAAGCTTGAGTAAATTTACCCCCAATAAAAGCTGGCAGGGCCGCCATCAGGGGGGTTGTCGGGACTAGAGTCTATGAATAATATATGAATAATATAATCATTATAATATAATTTGTCATAAACAAGGTTCACATTTCCCTTGAAGCATTGTAGAGGTAGAATAATGCATGCAGTGCAGTGCAGCGGAGGTCTCTCCAGGCACGCCGAGGGTTCGAGTAGTTCTGTTAGGCTGTCCTCTACAGGAGAGGGCAGCCAGCTAGCGGAAGCAGGAAGTGGAGCTGCAAAAGGTGCGGGGCTGAACAACGGAGCCTTGTGGGGGCGTGTCCATATCATTGGTGCACTGCACGGGAGGGGTCGGAGTCACGATGACACGTTTCGTGTCATCAAGTCCCCACTGATCCACTGAGATGAGATTGTGGAAGGCTGGTGGGACTTGTCCAGCTTTCCGGAGGCCGGGAGGCAGACCCAATTACCCGGACATCTTGCTATTTTGTCAACCCCGGGGCCTTCAATTTCTGACGGCAGCCCTGAAATCAGGTACACAACCTTCCCTGATATTCCCCTCCCAACTCTATGGGGTTGCTTATCGGTTTACGTCGAAACCATGAAACCTTTTGGTTACAGAAGGTTTGAGAGGACATGTAACTTTTTTTGTTAATTCTCCATCAGCGTTGACTACATTTAAAAAAAAAAAAAAGGTACTTGTGTAGTTTCATGGCGCCGTGCTACTTCCGGGTTCTACGCTCGCCATAACTATCTAAAATAAACTAAATGAACTCCATGCCAACATGGATAGTTCATACCCCCACTATCCATGTTGGCATGGAGTTGATTTTAGATAGCGTGGCAAGCGTAGCAAGCCACTGAGCCCGCAGTGTGGGCGAGCGAAGCGAGCCCCGCTACACAAGTACCAAAAAAAAAAGGGGGACACGATCATAGTCCACTTGTGACACATTTCTCCTTGGAAACCTATTTATCTAAGCAGTGGAAGTTGATTTAATTGTGTGATCTGCAGCGCGTTGGATCAGCCTTGTGACGCAGCCAAGAGTTCACACTGAGCGCGGCAGCCTGGGCGAGAGGCTGCTTTCGTACATCCAGGGAAAGGCTTCACCCCTGGGAAAACAAGCGGCATTTATGGACATACTGTAGATGCGTGTAATTCTTTATCCTCGCCGTGGACGAGCCGCCTTCACGAGAATCTTCCCTTCGCTGTCCTAAAACATATATTTGTTTAGAGAGTTTTCGCTGGAGTGTACATGACAATTACAGCTGTTCATTAACAAAATTGGGTATTTGTTTAAAACTTTAACCAATCACTTTGATATGCTAATTACTGTGTAATTTAATTTGAGCTCTGTAATGATGATGCTATTATTATGGACATAAATGATGCTGTTAAGCTGGGAGTAATCTCATTTGCATACTGTACATGCCAGTAAATTAAGTCCCTTCTACAGCTACTTCAGCTTTAATTTTCCACTTGTATTCACACATCCTTTCCTGGCTTTCCCTGGTGCGCCCGCTTTGTGGCGGAGCTGGTGTCTGTCTGTGCGATCCGGCTGCCATTGATCATTCACGTGCCTCATGCCTTTGCAGAAAGTGTGTGTGTGTGTGTGTGTGGGGGGGGCGATTTATCAAGGTGCGGAGAGTGATACATATACCAGCCAACCAGCTTCTGTCCGTTTACAGCCTGTGTTTAAAAAATCGTCAGGAGCGGATTGGTCAGTACTTTATCATTCGCCATTGTATCGCTCGCCAAACGTTGATACATTTCCCCCAGAGTTTAGGAATGGTAGGTTTGTAGGAGAAAGGCGTAAGACTGAACCTCGGGACCCATCCGAGTCTTCCAGTTAGAACCAGTTTGGAAAGAGTCTAAAGCCCCGTACACAATAGATGATATCGTTTACAGATGGTAACATAAACGATTTCCCATGAACTCCCGAGGGAACTATACAGTGCACACACACTGAACGATATCGATAACAATATCGGTCAATGACTTCTTCGGGTCCCCAGTCCATCTATATATATTATAGTCAAATTGAGCCTCATGTACAGAGGATGATCATTAAGGATATTGAGTGTACACACTGTACGATATTACAAACTATATTGTTCAGAAGGGACAAAATGAGCGATATCGTCTGTAAAAGATCGTAGTGTGTATGAGGCTTAACCCTTGGAGAGTGACACAATGGAGAGAGATAAAGGGGTCTATTTACTAAGCTTAGGATGAAGATAAAGTGGCCAGAAAAAGTATCAAACAATAAGTTTTTAACTCATTTTTCAAACAGCCTGTAACATGGCAGTTAGGAGTTGGTCATCTGGTACTTTATCTCTCTATCCACTTTTTTGTTCTTCAAGGCTTAGTACGTATCCCCCAATACATACCTCCCAACATTTGATTTGAGGAAAGGGGGACATCTGCGCATGCCCGAAATATGGTTCGTGGCCCACCAATCAGGGGGCATGGCCTCAACACACGAGGTCACCCTCCATTTTGCCGCTATGGGGCCATGGCAGGGAAGGGGCTCCTAATTGTCCCCCAACTCCTACTGTGGGACACTTCCGGCTCCGGGCGGAACACGGGACCGTCCCTTAAAAACGGGACAGTTGGGGGATATGACCAATATGAAGCAATGCAAATTGTGCATACCGTACAGCAACTGGTCGAAAGAAGACCTTCTGGACCTCGTATAATGTATTCTGCACAGTTCAATTTGGATGTCATTGGACAGAAGATGCAACCGCCTGGGGCCTACCTGTGTTCCACCAGTGGGCTACTGTACATTGCATGGGAGCCTCCTAAGTTCTGACTCCTGAACAACGAGATCACATCATAGATGTGGCCTAACAGGGTGCAGACACGAGCAGTTATCCGTCAGCTGAGTAATTTTAGGGTTTTGTGAAGTTTTTATCGGAAACAATCATTTACAATGTGGGTGGGATTTTGGGAAATTCCACATTGTTGCTGTCCATCTGTTCTCATTCACTGTCCCATGGACTAATCAGAACTTCATGGGTGCTTTATCTAGGAACCCGGCACCAATTGGGATTCAGGGTGCTGTCTGTGTACCATCGATTGTGCAGAACAATTACCATCAATGATAAAACTAATAGATGCCATAACTATTAGACCAGGCTGTCTACCTTGTGCTGTAGCAGAAGCAAATGGGAAATTGCGTAGACCTAGGCTTGTGATGTCATAAACCAGGTATTGTTGATGCAGTTTTGAAATGACGTAGATTTTTTGATTCGGGAAAATGCATCCCCTGGGCACCTTATAAGGAACATAAAACGGGCTCGCATCAGACAACCACCTAACTGTGGTAAATCAGATAATGCAGTCAGCTGAATTTAGTTGGATCCAAGATGATCCTTTAATTTTATTTGTTTTTCCATTTTATTTTTGGATGATCCCAGCTTGGTTGTCTTAATTTTTCTCAGAGAGAAAATATATTTATATCTTTCAGTGCTGCGGTCAAGGTCAATTGTTTTATACACAGTGGGGCTTTGGGGCGTAGAGAGTAGAGCAGGGTTATCTGCTACATATTATTTATAAAAAAATATATATATATATATATATATATACATATATATATATATATATATGTATGTATGTACGTACGTATGTATATATATATGTGTGTGTGTGTGTTTGTATAACAATACATCAAAACGTTTGCCACCAGCCTCATGCTGTGTATATTTGTTTTGAGTGCCACTGTCCTTTGCTATATATATATGTGTGTGTGTCTTTTTATCACACACACACAAAAAAAAAAAAAAGACAAAAATGGTAAAATCTATGAGCTTTGCAGTGATTTCCAGTCCGCTGTTTCCTATAGAAACCAATAAGATTCTAGAGTGCATGAGACAAATGATAGCTGGGATTTGATTGGTTTCCTTTTTTAGAAGTTTCGATACATTTACTGCAGAACCGTTTTGTTTGATGTATTTTGGCAATGACGATAAAGGATCAGGGAGGCTCAGCAAAGGCTACAGACATGGCCACAGGGCATATATTCGTGAGCCCATGAACTACATCAACGTGTGATGATTCTCCTTCATGCCAAGACTGCCTATATAATGTAGGTTGTAAAACGTTAGCAATGAGGTGCAACCGCCAGTTCCCCGCGTTCTTCCAAGCACTGTTATTAGACTCAAATTTTTAACACCTAATTACGGGGTTATGGCACCCCAGTGGTTTTAAGGGGGGGGGGGGGGGATACCTTTTCAAGCCCCTTTTCCAACAGATCTTATTAACAAGTACCACTGCGCGTTGCAGAGCCCGGCACGGGTTAAATCATTTCTGTGATTCTATGAAAAGATATCTATATTTTTTCTTGCTAATAGATTCTTACACCAAAGTATTATGCATTTTTTTTTTTAAAGCACTTTGGTTAAAAGCATAGAGTAAGAGGCAAAATAATACATTACTTGACATTAATTATACACTAGTATAAATCAAAACAGTCATATTGCTATTATAACGATATGAACTGAAAGGTGCAGGTATAATTAGGTATTTGTTACCTTTTCAAACGTCTACCAAAAAAACAAGCCTATCTATAGGTGGATGTCATATAGAAAACAATCAACTGTGGTTAATCAGAGTCAATTAACTTGTGTCATTAAGCTTGGGGATTGTGCGAGCAATACCCATTGTATAGGATCTAGTGAGAGTTCTAAACGTCTCTTCGCATTGCTTTTGTACTGATTTTAGTAGGCGGTGTTCTATTTCCTGTAACAATTTAGCAATTTGCTATGCTGTGAATTCTGCGTTTAGAGTAACAACAATGTTGTTATCGCCATATTCAGCGCTTAGTTCCGGGTAAGTACTTTTGCATGTATTTAACAAGCGTATCTGCTTGAGACATGGAAAATCATACTAATAATTCCAATTTCTGTGTGTGTTTGCATATTATTATTTATTTATTTACAGTTTCTTATATAGCGCAGCAGATTCCGTTGCGCTTTACAATAGTAGACAGTGATAAGACAAACTGGGTAACAACAGACAGACTTGGAGGTAGGAGGGCCCTGCTGCAAGCTTACAATCTATAGGGATTTTATAGTGTTCATTCTAGCACCCGCTATATATGAAAACCCATGCAGTTCCTCTTCCCTGCCTGGGGTGTCACTGTCTGCTGTTGTCCTTCTAGCACAGTGTGGTCTGTATATCAGCACTGATATGCAAACCAGACCTGTCCTAGAAATACCAGAGCAGACAGTGACACCCCAGGCAGGGAACAGGAACTGCATAGGTTTTCATATATAGCGGGTGCTAGAATGAACACATACTATATGTAGTATGTAACACATGAACACATGAATATAGGGGGGAAACATAAGGACAGGCACCAGTAATAGCAGTTACAGGTCCAGAAGCGAAGCTATATAATACATAAGTGCCTCGGAGGGTTATGCATGTAGAACTTAAATATGATAGGCTTGCCTGAAGAGGTGAGTTTTCAGGGAACGCTTGAAAGTTTGGAGACTGGTGGAGAGTCTTATTGTGCGTGGAAGGGCATTCCATAGGATGGGAGCAGCCCGATAAAAGTCCTGTAATAGTGAATGGGAGCTAGTGATCCGTGCAGAAGAGAGACGCAGATCTTGTGTAGAGCGTAGTGGTCGAGATGGGAGATATTTTGTGATAAGTGCAGAGATATATGCTGGTGCAGTATGGTTAATAGCTTTATAAGCAAGTAGAAGTGTTTTATATTGAATACGGTAATATACAGGCAACCAATGGAGGGACTGGCAGAGCGGATCAGCAGACGATGAGCGTCTTGCAAGGAAGATCAGCCTAGCAGCAGCATTTAAAATTGATTGCAGTGGTGAGAGTCTGTTCTTGGGAAGACCAGTTAGGAGACTATTGCAATAATCAATGCGGGATATAATGAGTGCATGGATAAGAGATTTGGTATATACACACATACAGAACCACACACAGCGAATCGAGACAGCTGCTGTCAGCCTTATGTCCATTCTCCTCAATGCGATTAAAGATATTCTTACCATTTATTACACTAAATGCTGACTTATTACTATTACGTCAAGCATCTGTGTATGTATACATATATTTATGTGTGTGTGTGTGTGTATATGTAATGTGTGTACTGTACACAGGAGAGTAGGAGCCTTCTGTTGAGCACTATGGGAGGCCTTCAGTGGGATTCCTTCCGACTGTCTGAACTTTCCGACAGTCGGAATCCCGGGCCGTTTCGCCCCAACTCGACAACCGGTATTCAATGTTCCGGCTGTCGAGTGTCAGAAAGTGGATGAGAAACGGACGTGAATTTGACAGTCCAAGGGCGCTTCTGACAAAACCGATCCAACTTACTTTAAAGTCGGATCTGTTTTGACGGAATCCGCCGTCAATGCTGTCTGAACTGGCAGGATTGACTAGGCCGCGTCCACTATTTCCCCTAGGGGAAATAGCGGCCAAGATTGAATACCGCCCTTAAGCTGGGTACACAGCTTACAACTGCCAAACCATGATGCAATAGACATTACATGCTTTATGTAACAACACCATGTCACCCGCGGAAGCCTCCCATTGGATGTGCAGAACACCTAATAGGACAATGCCACCTCCCAATTCATCAAACAATGAATTGGGTGTATATGAGGGTACTCGCCATATAATGCTTATTGCAATTTCTATCAAGTTTGTCCGGCTTTACCCTCCGACATTGCGTGATGCACCAGCGACCTATTAGGCAAATTCCTTTTATTTCAAAGTATCAAATATTCTCAAAATTGTCAAAACACACCCTTCGGGGGGCATACAGGGGGAGTTCTATTGAAGATGAGATGATGCCCATATCAGATTCTATTTATGTTCTAGTGGCAGATGGGCGGGAGTCACCCCTGCCCGGGTCGAAAATTCCAGGTAAGAGCTGTTGCCGTGGCTCGTTAATCTGTTTTGGCCCGCTAAAAACCCTGCTTGCTTCCCGGGTAAGAATCCCGGGTCATCATTTCCGCTGACAAAAATACCGGGTCAGTGCGCGTTCACATGCAAAAACCTGGGATTTTTAAGTTGGTGGAAAAGGCGTATTAGAAAGCTTTTATCACAGTAGGAAAAAGAGGGAAAGAAAAAGAAAAAAAATCTGCAAAAAAAAGCAAAAAATTCCAACATGACCGTCCACAGCAGATGATAATCTATTTAGTAATGTAAGATTTTACGCACTGATATAGAATATTAATGTGAAAGTTGGAATTAATTCCTGGTAGTGCACTTTTGAGGCTAATTTGTGGTAAGTGAGCACAAGGTTAGAAAGACCCTTAAATTGTCATTTTACGCGTTCTGCCAGTTCAAAGCATTGGCCCCAGCTACATAATAACTCACCTGCTCTACGAAATGCATTGTCGATGGGGCTGCAAGAATGAACGAAGTGAGGCCGGACTTGTAACGTCTAAACAATCTCAGGCTTTGATGCAATTGGGGAACAACAAGCCCCATCATGCTTTTGTTTAAAAAATGATAGTCCACATTTTAGCGGGAGCACCCCGGGTACATTTGAGCAGACAGGTGGAACAGTCCGGTGAGATTACAAATAACCGGGTGAAATCGGAGTTATTGTTCAGTTATGGGCAGTAGTTAAATGCCTCCTAAGCAGTGTATGAGATTATGGATATTTACATAATGTCTTCCTTTTGATAGAGAACACACTGGAGGACTGTGTCTGTCATGTTATAGGCATGCACAATACACTCCGGAATGAAAGACATTACTGTATTGTGAAGTTAGATTTCCTTCTGCCGGTTTTAACGAGTTTCATTAAAAGACTTCTAAGTTCACGGCAGAGTTCGTCTTGTGTTCTTCCCTCAGGCTGTTACTATTATTTTCATGGAAACGGTGGCTCCATTCAACGACCACTCATGATAATACTCTCATTTACAGTGTATGTATCAGTATACGGGGTTGCATACAACCATTTCATTGGTTGGGACCAATGTTTCGGAATATGCAGCCTATAAATTCAGTACATCAGCTTTCACATAGGCAAGTAGATTACCAAAATAATTGGTAGAGTTATAAGTGCTTGAAGTAGGGAAGTATACGGCGATATGATATATCACAACTTGATTTTTGTCCAGTTTCCCTCTTTGGTTACTGCCTGACCGCCATTGTTGGGACCGATCCCAGTCCCGGAGGAGCGTCAACAGTGATAGATGTTTTCCGCTGGGAACACATATTTGATAGGCGCTTGGATGCACCAGGGCAGTTTGAACTTGGGGCCGTCCGCAAGTTGAGAACTGGGAAATGATCAGAAGCAGCCATTTTCGGTTGGATCGTGGTCAGCACCAAATTTTAAAGGCTGCCAATTTTATTGATCGTCCGTTGGTCGGCAAGCCACAATTGGCTCATGGACAGAGAGTAAGAGAGGGATACAGTCAGTGAGAGGTGCAGGGGGTGAGAGAGGGATGCAGGCAGTGGAAGGTGCAGGGGGTGAATGAGGGATACAGGCAGTGGGAGGTGCAGGGGGTGAGAGAGGGATGCAGGCAGTGGGAGGTGCAGGGAGTGAACGAGGGATGCAGGCAGTGGGAGGTGCAGGGGGTGAGACAGTGATACAGGCAGTGAGAGGTGCAGGGGGTAAGAGAGGGATACAGTCAGTGAGAGGTGCAGGGGGTGAGAGAGGGATGCAGGCAGTGGAAGGTGCAGGGGGTGAACGAGGGATACAGGCAGTGGGAGGTGCAGGGGGTGAGAGAGGGATGCAGGCAGTGAGAGGTGCAGGGGGTGAGAGAGGGATGCAGGCAGTGGGAGGTGCAGGGGTGAGAGGGATACAGGCAGTGAGAGGTGAAGGGGGTGAACGAGGGATCCTGGCAGTGGGAGGTGCAGGGTGTGAACGAGGGATTCAGGCAGTGAGAAGTGCAGGGAGTGAGAGAGGGAAGCAGGCAGTGGGAGGTGCAGGGGGTGAACGAGGGATGCAGGCAGTGGGAGGTGCAGGGGGTGAGAGAGGGATGCAGGCAGTGAGAGGTGCAGGGGGTGAGAGAGGGATGCAGACAGTGGGAGGTGCAGGGGGTGAGAGGGATGCAGGCAGTGAGAGGTGCAGGGGGTGAACGAGGGATCCTGGCAGTGGGAGGTGTAGGGGGTGAACGAGTGATGCAGGCAGTGAGAAGTGCAGGGAGTGAGAGAGGGAAGAAGGCAGTGAGAGGTACTGGGGGTCTGAAAGGGAAGCAGGCCTCCTTACATCTCAGACCTCTAAATTGTGACTGAGGGAGTAGCAGCACCATGTTTCTGGTGTTGTCACCTCCCTGGGGATCTTGCCTGGTGTTTGTGAAGCATCAGCTGCGTTATCCATTGCCATCACCTATTCTTTTTTTTTTTTTAAGTCGCCATCGAGGTGCTAACCAACAATTGATGATGCTTCAGGCCTGTCATCGCATCTTTCCCATCAATGGTAAAACTATTTACTATTGGAAGCAACCCATCGATGTTTACAGAATCGGTGTTCAAGTCTACTCACAGCCATTTTGTCAGCTGCACCGCTACCTTTCATCCCATGCATCAGTGATGGCCGGCGTACCAAGTAAATTGATTCATTCCACAAAATGGCTACCGGCTTTGCATTCAGGAAACGGGCATGCTTAAAATATTCTTTAATCCATAAAAGTTTAAACAATTTTGCAGATCCACTGATATGAATAATCCCAGATTGTCCTCTAAGTGTAGGCTGCGGAGTGTTAACAATGTTCTCAAGTTGACAGAAGAGATATATGTAATCAGTAGACTTTGATGGTATAATTAGCCTGGGGAGATGAGCCTGTGCGTGTTAACCCACCGTACACCCAACTGTAGTTTAATACACCTATAATTTATCATACATACCATAATACTCTGCTCAGAGAATGCATGTCACAGGGATCACAACACAAACAATTATGCTGGTGACAATAAAACAATCATGTTATGGAGAGATGATTTCATTTTCGGTAATGGCATAATTTGGGAAAGCAAACCGTCTGGAGAAAAAAAAAAAATGTTTCCATATATATATTAAACTAACTGTTCATTGGAATCCACCGTATTGTATATTCCTAAAGCGTTTTGCCCACCCTGAAAAGTAAATGTTTTATTTTTTATTTTTTATAAGAGCCTTTTGCCCCGCTGCCTTGTTACCATTATTTAACTTACTTCTTTGTCCAATTTAAGCATATGGGGGTATCCAATTAGATCTGAGAAGCCGCCATTTATTGGAGTTTATGCTTTGCGTGCAATATGCCATGATAACACATGGGTTCAGGAACTTATCCCGCAGCCTGTGTGTTATCACCCTATTATTGCTCAAAAAATTGGTAAAAATGGCCTATAATTGGGTAGCCGGTAATGACCATCCATAAAATGGCCGCTAACTGACCATTTTTGCTGTGTTGTAAATTACCGTCGGCAATAGGATACCCCTTTATTGGGTTGATACATTGTACCAATCAGTGAAAAGAGTGGACACGTGTGCAGGGCCGGACCGGGATCAGAAATCGGCCCTGGCATTTTTCAGCACACAGGCCCACCTGAAGCAGACATGACCCTTGCGCGGCGAAGCCGCGTGGCGAAAAGGGGGCGTGACCTCATGGAGAGGAGGCGTGGCATCACAAAAAGGAGGCATTACACATTATGGAACACATCATAATGCCCATTACACATTATGGAACACACCGTAATGCCCATTACATACTATACAGCACACCGTAATGCCCATTACACATGGTGGCACACACAGTTATGCCCATTACACATGGTGGAACACACTGTAATGCCCATTACAAACTATGACACAATACATTATGCCCATTACACATTTCGACATTGGCACACATCATAATGCCCACTACACATCATGGCACCCACCATAATGCCCGTTACACACTGTGGCACAAACTGTAATGCCCACTACAAAATATGACACAATACATTATTCCCATTACCCCCCCCCCCCCCCCCCACACACACACACACATATAAATACAAAAATTAAACACACTTTTGAAGCTTACTGTAAAAACCAGGATGGCAGAGGGTTAAATCTTTCTAAGCAGCAGCATCTTGTAGAGGGGGAGGGCCGGCTTGTAATCGGAGTGCAGTGTGAAAACTTCCATGCAGCAGAGAAATCCATCAAGCAGCAGGCAGACGCAGTTATTACAGCCAGCCTGCGCGGACACTTGGGAGGTACAGATCAGCTCTGTGTGTAAGGCTTCTGGTGCTGCTGCCTGTCATACACACACTGTGACAGGCAGCGCAGACCGGCAGGACAGCAGAAATGAGAGAGAGGATGCAGAGCGGGGAGCACGGCTCTCTCTGCCTCCTCCATGGGACCTTTCATTTTCTGACTCCCGCGCCGGCACCTCAGGCTGAGCTAACCCCGCTGGCGCAGCTCTCTGACACTGGCGCGTCATGACGCTACGGCGTCATGACGTCAATCTGTAATCTGTAGTCTGTAATGACCGCGCTGCCCTTAGTAATATGCACAAAACCGGCCCACAAGGCCATCGGCCCTTCTGGCATTTGCCAGAAGTGCCAGATGGCCAGTCCGGCCCTGCACGTGTGGCAAGTTTCCAGGTTCTACCAACTATTTTATGGGCTGTGCTGGATGATAGTACATCCTTGGTACATCCTTGGTTCATCCTCCAAAAAATGGCAAATGTGCAGCTACCGCTCCCCTCCCCCATTGTAGGTTTCCTTTTGCCCAGTGTAAATCCCCTTTTATTACCCCATTCCCTATTGATATGCATATTGGGAGTAGTGAGATTTTGTTCTGTATTACTACACAGTTATCCGATGATCAGATCTAGCAGGGCAGCCTGGCATCGTAGCGACCATCCGCTTCCTGCTAATATACAATATATATATATTGGTTGTTCTATTTACTCTGCCATCTTGCATTTCTTGCTATTAAACTGTGGAGAAAAATTAGCATCTTAATCAACATCATTAGTCTCAAGTACTTTACAAATCAACTCTGAAAATCTGCAGCTGCCGGGTCTGCATTTCAGCTGCAGGGGATTCTGTTCAGCTGCGTCAGACTATAGTGTTCGCTTTAGGATTATTTTAGGCAGGCAGGCAGGGTGCTGACCACCGAGCAGGGCACATTTTACATGCCAAATTGACATTAGAAACAAATTTTTTTTTTATCAAAAATTGCACCAGGGTTACACTCACACACTGTAGTGCCCATTACACATTATGCCACACACATCATAATGCCCATTACACATTATCCCACACAACGTAATGCCCATTACACATTGTGCCACACAGGATAATGCCCATTACACATTGTGCCACACACCGTAAAGTCCACTTCTTGAAAATCAGCAAGATACTTTACTTTCCTATCTTAATTTATTTGATTGATTTAAGATGATATTTATTAAATCATGGGGAGATGACCAGCCAGTCAGCCCCTAACTGAAATCATCACCAGTCAGCCCCTAACTGGCATTTTACCATATGTGTGGCTCATTTATCAACAGGTGGTAAAACTCGTTGTGAACGATAAAACTCATTGCACATGGTAAATGGTGCGCCAGTGAATCAGCCCCCAACGGTCATTGTTTAAAACATGGCAGTTGGGGCCTGAGCACGTCAGTTGGCAGCTGATTGGCTGAAGCACCAGTTTTGTCACTTGTTGATAAACGAGCCCCATTATCTGTGTCTATTTTATCTCTCTGAACGATGATAAATCTCCACCTTGAGCCCTATGGGAGAAAGAGTGCTATATAAATATTATTATTATACTATTCTTTGAATTATAAAAATGACTCTTTGCAGTTCCATGTTGTAAATGATGAATATTATACTTGCAATGTGTCACTACAGTTATAGATGTGAAGATCACATCCAGCCCTGGTATTATCTCTGGCCGATACCTCTGTATGCGCCAGAACAGATTTATCCTAGTGGTTACAGCCCAGCGTTTTCCCTGTGCTGTGATTGATACTTGGCTCTGCTGGCCAGTCTCCCTGTTTGTTACTGTCATTTCATCAGCTCTAGTAATGAGGTCATGATAAGGTGGATGTAAAAATCCTACGAGTAAGCAAAGTTGTTTCCAGCGCTAATTATTAGGACAAATGAAAAAGTCTGACTGCTCAGCGGCTCCTTGATTCATGAGCCTTTTCCAGAGCATCAGGGTGACGTGTACTGCCCCCAATGGTTGATGGGGATCACTGCCTAGCGTTGTGGTAATAGCACAGTGGTACATCCGGCACCTTGTCCAAGAAGTACACACACACATTGCTATGTGTTTTTTGTGTAGCTAGATTGTCCACACTTTTTTAACTTCTGTTTAATCATTTACATTGTAAGTTGCTGTACTAATATTATTACAGTATTTTCATGTAGTCGGCCTGATTATATTGTGCCGCTGAAATGTGATATATTTGTACACTACATAATAGAGACCATTGGTTCATCCAGTCTGTCCGTCCTTCCGTGTATAGTTCCTTTTAGAAAATGGTGTTGCGCATACAAAAAGCAAGTGAGCACCTGGTGGCGTAGCCAGGTCTTCTGCCATGCTGCACTGCCCGCTATCCTGTTCACTTATCCTAAGACGACATTGGCGTGCCACTGCGTGGCATGGCTGCTGTGTGTGTGTGGCACTGTCCATAACTGCCCTCACGTGTAGAGCAACAGAACAAAACCTCTCAACGATCCAGCGCCAATCCTGGAACAGTAATATAACCTTCAAATCAGGTCTGATCGTCGGAACAGAGGCGGAACTACCATTGGCTCAGCAGGTGCCTTGAGAATTGAGGGTCCCACTGCTGCCCCTGACACCCTCTTCCTGTCACCCACTGTATTTCCCTGTTACACTCTGCCTGCCCCTGTAACCCACTGCCATGTTGCATATTGCGAACTTGGGTTGGGCTGAAGGAGGGGCCCTCAAATTATATTTATATATATATATATACCTGGGCCCACCATTCACAAGTTCTGCCACTGCGCCTGAATGTGTCTTTTTGGGAAATGTACTAATATGGGAGATCTTTTTCACACGGGATGTTGCTATAGGCAACCAATCAGAAACTACTTATTTATTTAGCATTTTCTGAAAGATAATAGATAGTATCTGATTGGTTGTCAATAGCATCATCCCACGTGAGATCGGTCTTCCATCATAGTAAATGTCCCCCTTTGTGTTTATCCTACCTATACATAGTTTATCTATCCGTCTCTATGGGGACGTTTAAACAATAGAAACAAATATTTGCAGGCTGTCACGGTGGAGTTTGAGGGGTGCCCGCAGGTATTGGATATCACCAGGGTATACAAAACTGTGCACAATTTTTAGACGGGGGTGGAAAAAATGCTTTAAAAAATTGATGATGATAGTTTGATTTTTATCAGTTAACAAAAAACAAAGTGAATGAAGAGAGGCGAAATCTAAATCCAATTGATAATTGGTGCGACCGCCTGCCCAAAACCTTTCCACAGTACTGTACATGCAAGCTATATCTGCGGCTGTCTACCATTGTCGTGTGCTTCCGGACCGCAGAACGCATAATAGGTCTGATTCAGGCCTGTCCGCTAGGCTCCGTAGGTTTGCAGCCTAGCGAACAGGTCCACGCCCTCCCTTCCCGGAGCAAACAGCCTGCTGCGTGCATGCGCAAACCACAAACATTGGGGATGTGGCAGAATTTGGACCCAAGCGAATGGGTCTGAATCAGCTCCAATATAAGAGGAGAGAGATCTCTAGGATCCCTCCCCAGCATTGACATCAATGAGTAGTAAAAGTGTGGCCGGGGTTCCAACGTTAAAAACAGGTAATTGCAATAGAGTTTGTTTTAATTTTACTTATCCCAGGGACAAGGTTCCTATAGAAATGTAATTATCAGGTTCATTTCCTGATAATAAATATAACTCCAAAATCTATCTATCTATCTAGTCCATTATTTAACCCTTCCAGGGCAGGAAAGCAAATCTCCCCTGCTCAGACGCAGCCCTGCTCTCCCTCCCCTCCCCCAGGTTCCCCTATTAAACTGATAACCTTTATGAAATTGCAGCAGAAAACACTGAAACAATTTTACAAGCATGCCCCTGTCCCCCTCATCCCGAGCCGCTTTGTGTATCCACATATCAAGCGACTTTATGGATGTCTGCCGTGGCAATGCCCTTCAACAAGAAAAGCTTTTTTCCATTTTGTTCCATAAAGAATATTATTTTTCTGCCAGCCAATTTTCTCTGTTAGTCACTAATTGGCTACATAAATCTCCAGTGTTGAGAATGAGGAATGTCTCCGTGTCATAGAGTGTAATCTTCACCCTTATTTACCAATTCATTAAGATTCATTGATGCAGGATCGGTGAGAGGAAATGACAGCATAAATCAGACCTCCAGCATAATGACCCTAATCAGTTGGGAATTGCTGGAAATGTCAGGATGAACTATGTCCTTGTATTAGTGGCACTGTACATTGTCATTGCGCTTCTTTATGAGCGCGACGCATCTTCCTGACACGCACTGTATTTAACGAAAAAGAGTTGTTAAAATTCTGATTCCATTAAACCTATGAGATACATACAAGGGTCTGTAGTATTTAGCCTTGTGGCCTTTACCTTCATTGTAACTGCTTAATGGAGCTGAAGTTTAATGCACATTTAGAGTACACCTGAGTGTAAAACAAAAAGAAAAAAAAAAAAAGATGGGGGGGTTTGCACCTGATTTATGACACGCAAAGTCCCTGCTTAACCCAATCATCACGGACATCATTGCCAATAGACAAAACACTGCGCTGTGTATTAAGGGCCTGTTCTAGGATCTGATCCGCCGGACGCATTTGTTTTAGTCAAGAAGGGCGACTGCTAGATGTTGGGATTAACCTTGAGAAGAACCCTTTCTTTATAGGTGTAGATTTAGTTTGGTTTAACCCAGCGCTGTATATGTGTATATATGGGTGTATTCAGTGTTAGACGGCTCTGCAGTAATGGTATCCGGTGACCTAGGGGCCGTGGAGATCATCTGGTGGGAAATTGGAGATATAACATTACGTATAGTAAAATATGTCATCATATTTATGTGTTTACATATATATTTGTACATGTGTGTGCATATATGCATGGGTATATGTAATGTGTGTGTATGTATGTATGTATGTATGTATATATATATATATATATATATATATATATATATATATATATATCAAAACATTTGTGGGATGAAATTTCAATGAAGGTATTCAAGGGACATGAGTCGCATCACCCAACGCGTTTTGTCTCTACCGAGACTTCATCAGGGGTTTGCTACAAATTGTACATAAACAATGTTATTAACCTTAGTACATACATTAATCTATTACATCTGTGTACCAATATACAAGCCTTATCTATCATTGTATATTATGTATATAATTGTAATATACAGTAATATATATATATATATATATATATATATAATGGCACTGAGGCCATTGATTCAATTCCAACCAAATATACTGGTAGGCTAATTGGCTCACAACAACAACACTGGCCTTAGTGTGAATGTGTGAGTGTGTATATGTGGTAGGCGATATAGATTGTAAGCTCCACAGGGGCAGGGACTGAGATGAGTGTCCAAATATTCTCTGTAAAGCGCTGCCGGGTATGTGTGCGGTAATAAATAAGTACGTCGGTACTTCTTATTCTTGGATATATTTGGCTAATTTATATTAAAAAAAAAAAAAAACCAAGGGCCCGTTTCAGATATTGGTTGTCCGGGCCCGGCGCGCTCGTCTCCGATGAAATGTTGCTTCGTGTACTACGGGTTGAGTTTTCTTATATATTTTTTTCCCATATCTTTTTTTTTCTATTTTTATTTCTTTATTGTGCATTGAGCATGTTGGTAACCAATTTTTTTATCGAAAAAAAATCTTTAATCTCTGGTACAAGACCGAGTAAGACCTGCTACAGAACAAGACAAGTTTACTTAATCTTGACAGCTTTTGGTGTAATCTTACTCTGCTTGTGACAAGTCAGACTGAAAGATTTATAACTGCTTAATCAAATGTCTCGAAGACGCAGAAAATGTTATCATCGGACTTCCTTTCACATGACTTAGTGAGGACTCAATAGACCGTTAGATAAGTGCTAGCAGAATTCAGGCTCGGTAATAATTCCGAGTTGACTAACACTACGGGAGGGGGGAAAGCCTTCAGACTCCGTTGTGTGTAATAATGTCTATGTACTAATTGCACTATCACGCAGCCAATAGGATACCTTGTGAATACATCTGGAGAAGTTTTCTAAATTGTATTCTAAGGAGAGAAATTCAGTCATCTGCACTGTGGGGTCATTGTGTGCAACAATTGTTACTATTATTATTATCCTTTATTAATAAGGCACCAAGTACACGAACGAATAAGCAAAACATACTGCTGAATACAATAGAGGACAGTACAGGGTACATACACCTAGCTGCATCAGCAGAGGACACATGGAATAAGTATCAGGGTGGCAGAAAACTTTGGTGCCATTAAAGATGTTTTAAGTAACAGAAGGAAAAGCACATAAGAGAAGAGGGCCCTGCATGTGAGAGCTTACATTCTAAAGTAAAAGGACAGAGAGCAAGTATTTATCCGCTGTTCCGATGGCAGATCACCAACACTGCCCACCAATTACTTGCCCCCAATGGCATCTCTGTTATCCACATCTTGTGACTGTGAACAACATGGGTAATTAAGGGAGTGCAACATCCCTCATGTTACTTTGTACCCCTATGGGGATGCACGGTCAAAGGAGCTATATTTTGGTCATAGGGGGGATGTATCAAAAATTAAGAGATGAAGTGGCGAGAGATAAAGTACATACCAACCAGCCCCGAACTGTCATTTTTAAAAGCCTGTAACATGGCAGGTAAATATGTGGTTGGTACTTTGGGGTTTATTTACTAATCTTCGGAGAGAGATAATATAAACAGTCAGGATTGGCAACTTTTAGGCTGTCCTCTACCGGAGAGGGCAGCCATACAAAGGAAGCAGGGTTCTGGGCCGGCCATTGTGCTAAAAAGGGTGGAGGCAGAGCTAAACAATGGAACCTTGTGGGGGTGTGGTTATTGCAATCATGAAATGCTAGTTTTACAAGCATTGAACAGCGGGGGTGTGGCCACGATGATGCAATTTGGATCATCAGGTCCCAACGGACCCGCCGGGTGATTGCTGGTGTTCTAGGCGATTTGCCCACCTTCCTGGGGGTGCCGAGAGGTGTGGACCCGATTATGCGGATTTTCCGGGAGGGTAGGCAAGTTTGGGTAAAGTAAAAAGCAAATCAATTACGATTTTTGGTTTGAACAATGACAGGAGCTGGTCGGCTGGTACTTTGTCTACATTGACGTTATGTTCCTCCAAGGCGTACTACATAGACTTCTTATCTCTCCAAGCTTTGATATATCTCCCCCTTTTATTTGCTGCAGTGAGCAGAGGATATCGCTTTATGGCCTCTGTAGTTCATCTAATTTATTTTCATCGTAAAACCTAGAACAGATCCCAGCAGCCCCATCTCTCCCGCTAAACACTTGTGTACAGTGGAACTCGTGCTGGTTATGTTTGGATCATAAGTGGAAATGTTTACACACTGGTTACACATTGCCTTGTTTGTCACATTTGAAATTCAAATAAAAATGTTGTCCTCATGATGCTGAAAGGGAAACAAATTCTATGCATATATGTATACCCACTGGGTTTAGTATCACACCAACATTACTTAAATACTGTATATCTAGAAACGCACAAGGCACTAATTTACAAGCATTTACTTTTTTTTGTCTGTCACTTTGTTTACCCCACATCACATGCAATCATGACCGAGTGCTTCTCCTTTTGTTATTTACAATGAATATTTATGAGTGTATTTGAATTATATATATTAATTTTTTTTAAAGCTGCTGAATGTTTATTTGGGGGGGGGGGTGGAATATATTCAGCCATCTTGCATTTCTGGAGGAAGTGCGACTTTTTGTTTGCAATTACAGCGATACGCACCATCTTTCACCCTGAGATGACAGAGCGCACGTTCTTTGTGCTGGAAAGTACAGATAGAAGTTTCAGGGTCCTGCGTGACCCCAGTCAGAGGCAAAGCCATTAATATATAACAGCTCGGGCCTCCAGACAGCTGCAGAAAATAAATGCAGCTCTTGTGAACAACATGGGTGGGCTTTCTTTTGGCTTTTCCTTGCCCCTGTGCCCTCGCAGGTCCTACGCATCAAACAGCACTTCCTGCGTGTCACAAGTGGAGGTGCTCAAATTTATTTGGTGTCCGAGCTGAACATTTAATTAAGACTTCTTAGGACTCATTGTGCTGGGATCAAGTGCCGGGGCTCTCTGCGAATTAATCTAAGAGGCAACAAGGGGCGTGTAATGCTTTTAGGGCTAGCATGTAGTAAATAGTTACTAGGAGTGTAGCACAAAAAGCCTCCTGCACCCTATTCATTGGTGCTGGCAGCCCGTTATTTTACAAAAAGTAAATTTACAACGTGCCGTAACCCCTGGCAACTAACCAACAACTGATTTCTCTCAATGTATTGCAAGTTAAGCAATTACGTGAATTGTGTTGGTGCACAATGAGGTATTTTTTTGTAAAAGGGTCAACTTGGACAAGGTCAAAACAGGCAAAAGGTTGACATGGTCAATTGTTGTCAGTTTGTAGATTTAGGGGCGTGTTTTTATTGCGGGTAGCAGAAAAACCCAAAAAAGTTGGCCCCTCGGTATTCAATTGTGAGTGATATTGCATTTTTTTTTAGTACATTTTCACCTGTGCTTTTTCACTTTTTTGGGGACCAATCAGCATGGCCAAATAACGACTGCAAAGTCAACTAAAAGTGTCCGAAAACACATGGATTGGTGGAGAATTGCCAATCCACATGGTTTTCAATCGTGACGGTTTTTCCGGCAAGGGCATTGAACAGGACCAGTCCAGTTTGCCTAAAACGCTTGAAAATGGCAGGTTTTTCGACTGCTCGAAAATTTTGACAATAATTGAATTACCTCCCTTAGTCACATGGACCCCGAATTAGTGCATCACGTCTCTTCGCTCGCCATACTTCGGTTAAGGAGTCCGTTCGATTGCGGGCCAATCCAAAATGAAGATCTTCTAAACCGGGTGTAATAATGCTCCATCCGCCGCATCGTGATGATGTGAATTGGCCCTTAGCGACTCGCTTGCGGGAGACTGCCATATTCTCTCCTGAGAATACATGAGGATTTTGTTATTGAGAGTTTCCTGGTTAGGGACAGAACATATGGTGCATAGGACTACATATATAATTATATGTGCTCTCTACTAAACCGTTTTCTTTAAATCCTAGTAAATAGTAGTTTGTACAAGTATATTGTGTTTTCTAGTGACATTAATGGGGATAATACTTGTGTTAGTGGGAGTGTAGTATCCATTTGATTAATTATTACCATGGATGTTTGTGACCTGCCCTCTGATGACCCACTGACGAGACTCATTATCAAGTATTCCAGCTGACAGTTGACTGATTAGAGGACAGGCCGGAGATTATACTGCTGATTAACCCAAGCACAGGCATCTCGTGTCTCTCGCTCCTACAGAACTAGAGCCCCCAGTTCCAACACAATGTAACAGACAGTGGGGTAGATGTATGAAGCAGTGATAAGGTTGCCCATGGCAACCATTCAGCTGCTCTATATAATTTAAAATTATGCGAATTATAGATGTTACTTCAGATGCTGATTGGTTGCCATGGGCCCCTCCTCCTCTGGCTCACTTCTCCTCCCTTATCACGGCTTCATACATCTACCCCACAGTCCTGATACCCCATTCCGCTAGAAGCAGCTGTAAGCCGTGTATTGGTGACTGTTAGGTGTTGACAAATGGATGTTTTTTGTAACTTTATTATAAATGCACGAGAAATAACAGCCAGTAAGTGTATTTCAACAAAGAGGGAATGCGGTCATTAGGACGACAGTGTCTAGGTCAGGCATGGCCAAACTGTGGCCCTCCAGCTGTTGTGAAACTACAAGTCCCATCATGCCTTGCCACAGTTTTGCTATTAGGGCATGCTAAAACTATGGCAAAGCATGCTGGGATGTGTAGTTTCACAACAGCTGGGTGGCCACAGTTTGGCCATGCCTGGTGTAGGTTGACCCCTATTGGTCAACAGGCAGAAGGTCGACACATAAAAAAGTCAACATGGTCATGTATTATTATATTATCTTATCTAGGGCACTAATTTGGGCATACTATTATCTAGGGCACTGCTATGGTTCAGAAAGGGAACTAGGGCACTACTATGGGGTATAATATTACCGAAGGCACTACTATGGGGTATAATATTAACTAAGGCACTACTTTGGGGTATAATATGTTCTAGGGCACTGCTATGGGGTATAATATTACCCAGGGCACTACTATGGGGTATAATATTACCTAGGGAACTACTATGGGGTATACTATTATCTGGTTTAGAATTGGTAACTGCTGTGGAGAGATGTGTCTCAGGAATCATTGGGACAGGGGGCCTCTTCTGTAAGTTGCTATGGGGCCCACAACAGTCTGGTTACACCCTTGTTTATGCCTTTTCATATTTTGTCATATGTACTTGTACGCCCATTGCCCCTTCCCATGCCTGCATGCAGGCTTCCAACCATTGGCATATTTATAATGGTGTGTTCATTACACACGGGCCCCTGAGTACCATGGGGGCCCAATGTGCCCCCCATGGTATGCCCCCCATGGTATGTGTAATACGTATACTCCGTAGTTCCACAACAGCGGCAGCACTACAGCAATTACTGGAACAACTCCGCAGTGCCGGAGAACTGATAGTCGGGTCTGAGTGTCTAGTGTTCAGACTCTACATCAGGGGTGGGCAATATGCGGCCCTCCAGATGTTGAGGAATTACACATCCCAGCATGCCTTGCCTTAGTTTTGCTATTTGACCATGCTGCAACTGATGCAAGGCATGCTGGGATGTGTAGTTCCTCAACAGCTGGGGGGACGCATATTGCCCACCCCTGCTCTACATCGATGCACTACGGCCAGCACGGGCCTCCTCCTCTCTCAAAATACTCTTGCGCCCATCTGTTTGGTCCTTTCTATGTAGCACCAGAGCTGTGTGCCAGAGCCCATCATATACTCGCTCACTTTCCCAGAAAAGCCAAGAAGATGCCCAAAAAAGGGTGATACTCCCGGCCCCATGGAAGAGTGGGCAACTCTCCTGGAGCTGGCCACCCCCTAACATCACACCCATACCCCCCCCCCCCCCCCCCCCCCCCCATATTGAGCCAACCTTGGTTCAGCCTTGCTGATGGCGAGTATAACTCCTCAATTATTATTATCATCATCATTTATTTATATGGTGCCACAAGGGATCCGCAGCACACACTAACAGAGTACAGAAGCTAATACACAAAATAGTGACTTACTGTACAGTTATTTACAATAGTGGATAAGTACAAGGTACATAACCATATGGACACTGTATAAATAGCACATTAATGAATAAAAACACACACACATTATGCATCTTACTGTATCTATAAACCATTTTATTTTGGTAAATGTGAGTTTGCAGATGCCGATCAGTCTCCTATGGGCAGCGATGTGAGATGCTGCAGGAGCAATGTGATGGGAGGCACTGCTAATATGACGCCGGGGCAGCGAGATACAGTAAAGGTGCCCATACACATTACAATTATTGTATACAATATCGCATCTTGGTTTTGTGATGAGATGAAATGAGATCTAGTACAAAAAGTATGTGCTGCACATACTTTTTGTACTTGATCTCATCTAATCTCAACGCAAAACCGAGATGCAATGAGATGCTATATTGTATACAATAATTTTAATGTGTATGGGCACCTAACTTGAGAGACATCACTGAAGCACTGCTGAGGTGCTGCTGGGGCAGTGAGGTGAGAGGCACCGCTGAGATGTACCATGGGCGATGCTGAGATTCTGCAGTCAGATGATGCTGCTTGGTGGAGTCTTGCTTGGTGACGCAGACGCTCTGATCTTGACCCTTTGCTGATGTAGCTGGCAGATGGACGAGCCGCAGGTGGAGGTAGGAGTGTCTTACATTCATCCTTAAAACATGCCGGCTGGTATTTGATCCCCGTACCTGTGCAGGAACTTGTAGCCGCAGTAGATGCTCAGGCAAATAAATATAATGTAGACTGCCCCGGAAATCAGGAGCCACTTCAGCAATCCATACACAAAGTTCTGGACAATTCCACGTGTCTGGCGCTGTTCCTTGGGGTGCACCTCATGCTGTTCTTGGAGGTGCCCGTGATGATGCTCCTGATAATGCCCATGATGTCTCTCTGGATGGCGCCCATGGTGATGTTCCTGGTGGCGCACATAATGCCGAATCTGATGGCGCCCATGGTGATGTTCCTTGTGGCGCACATAATGCCGAATCTGATGCCGTCCATGATGAAGCTCCTGATGTTCATGAGTCTTCTCATTAAGTTGTTCCACGGCGGCTTCGTCCATTGGGTCTTGTGTCCGTCCTGCTGGGAGAGGCCTGGCATAGAGCTCCCCAGGTACCAGGAGGAATATCAATATAATAATAATGCAGGAACTCATGGTCCTGGAATAAATCGCGGTTCAACTGAACAATAAGTAACAGAGAACGAAAAGCTGCTAAACTAACCGAAGGTTAAGTGAGCAATGACTGGCAGTGGAACACTGACAGGATTACAGGGTTCCAATGATTGTGATGTCACTATGATGTCACAATCACCTAACACACATTGGAGCACTCACAGGGTTTCAATGCCTGTGAATGTCACTATGATGTCACAATCACCTTACACACATTATAGCTGTGCCAGAGAGCTATCCCTGACTGACTGGAGTCTGTAGGCCAGTGTAGCCACATGCAGAGAACCTACTTCATTTATTAGCATTCTACAGATTTATATAAACATTTATATGGTAACACTGAGCAGATTATAATGTAAACATGTACTTTGTGGGAGGAAATATTTAGTCAAAGGACACTAGATGTCGACATCAGTAACTGATAATAACCATCAATGTTTCTGAATAGATGGAAGTAATGTTTCCAGGTAACGGCAGCTTTGGGATTATTGTCAGCCACTGGACGTTGCTTTTGATGCCCGTCCCATGGCTGACTGATCTCAGCTGCAGACAACTGGATGAGGGAGGAGAGTTTTCAGCCGCAACAAGAATTAACGCAATCCCATAACGTCTATAATAAAATAATACATTTGATCGATACGGGTGCGATATTTTTGGGAATCGGTGATCGCCATGTAAGGAAAGATAAGCACATTAATACATCTACCCCTGAGTTTTTTGTACCTGCCCCAACCACCTCTCTGCCCCCCTGAGCATCTTTAAAGTGGTACCTTGTTATGGCATGATGAGGTACGGAGAAAATTTTTTTTGGGGGGGGAGGTGCATGCATTCGTCAGGAGGCCACTTACGTGTTCGCTGGGCTGCAAGTAAACGTGGCCTAGCGAACCGGTCACTATCTCATCACAGCAGTGCGTGGATCCACACAGTATCAAACACATGGGTTCAGGCCGCACCCCCTACACTCTGAGGCCACACCCCTTTTTGACGACACTCACTGCATATTGCGCCCCAGGTGCCATGAAAGGTAGGGACACCGCTGAATCAAATGAAATCTCTTATCTTAAAAATAAGATTAGTCCATATTGGCAGACACTTTGTAGATCTAACACGTATTTGCAGACAAACTGCATGTGAATATTGCTCTAGTAAAGGCGGGAACAATTTCCAATTCATAGTTTTGTCCAATACAATCCAAGCAGTTGTCCTGTGCTGGCCAATCCTGCTGTAATAGTTGCCATCTGGCCTTTCGAAAAGTGCTTACGTTTTTCTGGAGAAGCCCATTGTCACCTGGCTGCAGAAGCCACCGCGTTTCCTCTGGTCATGCGAGGGCGCACTATACTAGAACGTTTGCAGAATTCATGCTGGGGAAAATTATTTTCTGCAATGTGCTTCGATACGGTTACTGCTGGCGCCCTCGCGGCAGTATATGGTAGACCTATAGAACACTAAACCTTGCATCACAAATTTCCATATATTTGGGAAGGCATGTCCAAACTATGGCCCTCCAGCTGTTGTGAAACTACAAGTCCCATCATGCCTTTGCCACAGTTTTGGTATTAGGGAATGCTAAAACTATGGCAAGGCATGCTGGGATGTGTAGTTTCACAACAGCTGGAGGGCCACAGTTTGGCCTGCCTTAGAGGATAGAGGAGAAGCAGGTGGGAGAAAACAGGGGAGGGCTAATTAAGCCACACCCTCACATATGCAAACTGTGGCGATTGATGGCAAATTTGCATAGGGGCGAGGCTAAAGGATTAGCACAGGATCGTGTTATTAGGCTCCGCCCCCTCCACCGGACTAGAGATTATTGAATCGGGGAGGGGGGGGGGGTGTGTAGTAAAGTGATAGAGTAGAAGCTAATAACGCACCAGCCAATCAGCTGTGTTTGAAAATTACAGAGGAGTTGATTGGCTGCTGCGTTGTCACCTTCCACTTTTTATTACTTTACCAGGCTTAATACATCTGACCACCCCCTCCCCATCCCCCCCCCCCCCCAGTGATTCGATAATCTCTAGTCCGGTGGAGGGGGCGGAGCCTAATAACACCCTCCTGTGTTAATCCTTATCTGTGCTAATCTGGGTTTCTAACGGAACAGCAGAAATCAGGGCCCTTTTTTGAATCTGCCCCCTCATTTGTCAGCCTGATGCTTAGCGCTGTAATGTAGTAACCGCCTCACCCGTGTGGAGAACCCTATTCTAGTATTGCACAGCAGTGAAGGGGTTAAGGGCAGAACCCTAGGTGATCCCCTGGGATCAATCCTCTGTACTCCAGTATAACTTTGTCTAAACAGATCCCTGCCCGCGCCATCGCAGCGAGCCGGCCTTTTCTGGCTGTTTGTTGCTAAACATCATTGTCGTGTTAATCTTAGTAAGCCCTATGTATTTATCTTATTCAGCTCCTGAAGGCTACACATAGAGCCGCCCGTCGTAGCCGGCCACAGATCCTAGAGAAACATTTACATTTGACTTTTCAATTCAGCAAATTTCCAGGTTTCTAATACCTTGGCATCCTGGCCATTGTTCCTACGAAGATACAGCAATTGTATGAAATGATACAATCGCTGAAGCATTTTCCATTACCTTGGCACCGTTACAGAAGTATTTTAGCATTTTAAAGGAAAATGAGCTCTTAGCCGTTTGATTAATAGCCGGGAATGAGACAAGCGCCGGGTCACAAAGTCACTCCATTACAAAATAAGGGCCGGCCTAATAAAAGCTTCCATCTATTTGGCCAATAAAGCATCTGAATGATCTGCTTCTACTTTGTAATGCCGCGCTCTTCTGCAGACAAACTCCGATCGTGCCGAATAAAGTGACCCAGCTGCTGCCTCTCTGTGTAATCTCGCTGCCTGCACCATCGTAGCAGTGAGCGTCCCCTCCATTGTTAAGTGTACAGGTGGCCATACACACGCAGATTTATCTGCAGATCTGCCTGGTTGGAACAAAAACATGGTTATGGATGAGAGCAAATGACAGTTGACCATTTGCTTGGACATGCTGGAATACTGACAAACTGTCACTCATCCATAACCAGGTTTTTGTTCCAACCAGCCAGATCTGAAGATAAATCTTACTAGTGTATGGGCACCTTTACAGTGTGATCATGAGATAGTAATATACAGTATGTGTGTACTATGTATCATGTAACGGGTGCACAACATGCGGCCATCCAGCTGTTGTGGAACTGCACATCCCAGCATGCCCTACCACAGTTTTAGCCTTTCGTTATAGCAAAGGGTATGGGTCATTGGGTCGACATGCCTGGAGTCAACCAATGACGGTTCGGAATGGCTATGGTCGAAGTGTTGGAGGGTTGACATGAGCACTAAATCGAAAGTCAAAAAGGTCGACATGAGGTTTTCACGTTGTTTTTGTCCAGATAGTTGACACTGTCTTAGCGTACCGCCTCCCTGTGCTTTAGGTCATGGTGCCTTGCTGCGCTCGGCACACTATTTTATTCTACATTATTCTATTTGTATGCAGAAATACACTTATTTTTGACATTTACTATCCCGAAAATACGGCAATTCGTATTCGTATTGATAGCACATCAATACGAATACGAATTGCAGTATTTTCGGGATAGTAAAAGTCAAAAATAAGTGTATTTCTGCAATTTTTTTTACAAATTTCCTTTAGTATTTTCCCCAATATAACATCATCTGGCTTTATCAATCATTCAGAAATCTGCCTGCAAATAACAAAGTGGAAATGTCGCCATTGATACATCTCCTGGGACTATATTTGTGTGATATCCGCTCCCCTTTTATTCTGTATTAGCATTTACAGTAGGTGTTAGAACTCCACGTGAGTGATTTTCCCTACCAGGGACACACAGTGCAGCACTTGTAGATGGCGGAACCCTGAACCCTACAATTTTATTTTTTTTAAAGAATGAAAAATATTCCCTTTCAATATAATGCGCTCACTTGCAGGAGAGCCTGTGAAGTGCTGGAGGGGCGTCTCTACCAGGATATTTTCTATGGGAACTACTTTTTTTTCCCCTCCTTAGTTAGAATCCCACGTAGTAGAAGCTCCGCACTCCTGATAACGAGGGGGATGGGGGCGGCTTTGGGAAACTTCCTTAAAGAAGTTCTATTGAGTTCTCTCCTAGTTGCGCACCTTATCGGACTAAAATAAAAAAAGATCTACACTAGAACACTGAGCATACATGAAAAATAAGTTTATGTACCCAGGCCATTGGTGTTGTACACATTAGACCATACACATTTGCATTTTTATGCTCTTCAAACTTGAATTACGCTGCAGCGCATTGTACATTTCTATCTCAATGCGTACAACGTATGTCAATGCAATCGAAAACTAATGGGCCCCACACACAGCACAATTTTCAGGCATTTTCTGAGCGATTTTACTAAATCACTCAGAAAATGCCTGAAAATGCATGTAAATCGCTGTGTGTATAGCCCACACAGCGATTTGCATGCGCGCCCCCGCCGTTCTGAATCTGCACAAGATTCAGAACGGACCTGCCCGTCAATCAAGAGCAGTCGCTCAGAAGCTCCTGCTCATATGTGGCCTCGGATGAGCAGGGCCTTCTGAGCGACGCCCTGATGTCCCACAACGCCGCCCCCCTTGCCACGCCGGACGCCGCCCCCCCTGCTCGCCGCACGTAAGCACAGTAAAGACCCGCCGCCCCACCGCCTCCCCCTGCTCCCTCCCCCCTCCCCCTGCTCGCCGCACGGAGACGGAGCAGGGGGAAAACACTCCACAAATCTGCTGCCTACCCGCAGCAACTCCCGGTCCCCCTGTCACCTGTCCTCCTCGGGCGGCGATATACTTCAAGCCGCCTGTCCGCTCAGACGTCCCCCTGCTGCTGCAGCTCCACTGCCACCAATGACCCCTATTTATTTCTATATAATAAAACCACTGCCGCCAATGAGAAGGCTTCCCTAATTATATATATATATATATATATATATATATATATATATATATATATATATATATATAACCACTGCCACCAATAACAAGCCTTCCCTATATATATATATATATATATATATAACCACTGCCACCAATAACAAGCCTTCCCTATATATATATATATATATATATATATATATATATATATATATATAACCACTGCCACCAATAACAAGCCTTCCCTATATATATATATATATATATATATATATATATATATATATATATATATATATATATATATATATATATAACCACTGCCACCAATATAGATAGATATATATTGGAGATGATCCGGCTCTCCCTGTGTGGTGCCCGCTCCAAGTGAATGTGCGCTGGGCCACCAGCGCACATTGATTTGCGCCTATACTGCATTTTATAGGGGAAGCGGTCATCTATTAGAATGAACTTAGGTCTACAGTCATTAGGTCGACCCCACTAGGTCGACTGGCAGGAAGGTCGACCTGACTTAAGGTCGACATGGGCCAAGGTCGACATGACTTAAGGTCGAATTTGCATAAAGGTCGACATGAGGAAGGTCGACTGGTCATAAGGTCGACATGGGTTTTTCACTGTTTTTTGAGCCGACATGTGCCGACAGGCGATACGAGGGTCCGATTCTCATTGCCAACTGTGTCCATGTCGACTGTGTCGACATTCGGACAAAAAAACAGTGAAAAACCCATGTCGACCTTATGACCAGTCGACCTTCCTCATGTCGACCTTTATGCAAATTCGACCTTAAGTCCTGTCGACCTTGGCCCATGTCGACATTAAATCAGGTCGACCTTCCTGCCAGTCGACCTAATGGGGTCGACCTAATGACTGTAGACCTAAGTTCATTCTGACAGATGTACCGATTCCGTGTGTGTATATATATATATATATATAAATAATGACAAAGAAGGTGACACTCCCCCAGGCTTTAGTTCAACCCCTTTATTAAAATTTTGAATACTTTTTTTATTTCCCTGAAGTTTCTGTGAGAGATTTGAAATCTCTCATGCTGAATCTGCCATTATGAATCTCTGGCACAAATCTGTGTGTGTGTGGCTCATTATCTGAAAATTCCGTTTTTAGGGAAATCTCTTGTGCTGAATCTCCCGTTATGTATCTCTGGCACACATCTCTGCGTATGTAGGGCCCTTTACATTCATATGAATGGGAGCCTGCTGTAAGCGCAATGATAAATCGTGCGTATACAGTGGCGTAACTAGAAATTTTGCTCCCCCCAGCCAAAAAAGTTTCTGGCGCCCCCCCCCCCCCCCCCCATGCCCCTTAAACATTACGTCACACATCATAATGCCCCTTGCACTATATGCCACATGCCGTCATTAAACTTATTCTCCACAAATCTAAATGCACCTTACACTATGGCCTGAATTTCATGCCGCCCGAGTTCAGTGCAGTGCGAGATATCCGCTGAATTCTGATGTTTTTTAAAGGGGAATTAACTTACAAGGCATGGTTTTGCCTTGTAAGCTAATTCCCCTTTAAAAAAACGTCAGAATTCAGCAGACATCTCGCACTACACTGAACTCAGGCGAGATGTCCGCGGTCGACGAAGTCGCACTGCCGCCAGAAAAAGGGTGTGACCTCACTGAGAGGGGGAAAGGCTTATTGGGAATAATGCTCCCACAAGCCATGCCTCCCATTTTCATCACTATGGAGGCATGCTAAGCGCTCTGTGAGCTACTGGCATGCCCCCACCCCCTCAGACAGATGCTAACTCATGGACACGCAGACGGCGACAAACAGACAGATACTGACAAATGGACAGATCCTAAAACACGGGCGCTGACAAGTTGATACATGGACGCCGACACAGACACATATGTTGACACATGGACACTGAAAGACGCCTATACACAGGGATACGCTGACACACGGACTGCACATAGAGACACTGATGCTGACAGACGCTGATATCTAGAGACATAATACAGACACCCAGACACTGACACAAATATGCTGACATGTGATGACACAGACACTGACTGTTTTGCATACCACTGTAGAAAACCAGGTTTTGAAAGAGTTAACCTTATTGTGTTCAGCTCCTGTGCTGAAGCCTGTAGAAAGGGAGGGCTCTGTAACCGGAGTGCAGAGTGCAGGGGAATAGAAGGCAGCCGCTGGAGCAGGACAGTCAAGAACAGAAAGCAGGAAGAGGGACGATTCCTTAGCTGCCCAGCCTGCGCGGACGGAGGTTGTGTGTACTGTGTACACAGACGAACTTCCTGCCTGTAATGCTGCTGCTGCTGGGAGGAAGGGAGGGAGAGAGACGGAGTGAGACAGGATGGACCTTACCTCAGCTCTGCAGGTTAGAGTGAGAGGCTTCCGGCGCCCACGCAGCCCCCGCTCCTCCAAGCAGTGGCGGGGGCTGCCTTACACAAGTTACGCCACTGTGCGTATATAGGCTCTTGGCATAGGAATTTATTTAAAAATTAATGAAAATGTTACAGTGTGTGAATGCATATTGAATCCTGACTGCCGGCATCCTGAAAAGTATGCAAAGTATTTTGTAGGTCATTCTGATTCTGGTTTATTTCTGGGATATTCGCCGTGTGAGGGGGGGGGGGGCGTTTAGTTAGCTCGCAAAGCTGCAAAATTCGCAGCTTTGCGAGTCAACCAGAATGACCCCCTTTGACCGCCGGCATTCACACTGCTATGTTTTCAGCTCGGACACCTCGGGCAAGTTGTAATGCTGACCAAGTTTGGTGGCAGTGAGTGATGCTGACCAAACTGGCATGTTTTTTTGAAAGGGGCAATCACTCCCAGTGCTAAAATAGGCCTTGTAAGTGATTGCCCCTTTAAAAAAAAAATCAGGCAGCATTACATTTGACCCCCCATTCCTCTTTAAGGTTTCAGGTTACAATCATTTCGAATTTTGCACAGTGATACAGAACAGAACTTACTGTTGTGTTTTTTTTTTTTATTATTATTCATTTTATTTATGCATCAGCCCCACAGACATTTGTACCGATAGAATAGGGGGCATAAATGCACGAGCAATCGGGTGTGTTGAGCTCTTTAATGATGCCTGTGGAATGGAGTGGATTGGAACGGCTTCGCTCACTTACGTATTTATCCAACATTTATGTTTGTTTTGCAGTCAGACGATACCATAGAGAATCGGTGTGAATGGGCCCTAAAACATTTGTTTGCACCCAAAGCTCATTCTACTCCTATTGAGTTCCCGGCTTTTGGCGAACATTAGCCATGCATTTTTGTCAGATGACATACAGACGGCTTCTATCATTTGAGAAGTCTGACTGCTTATTAGGAAACGATTTCGGGACAGACCCCTACGACTAACAGACAGCTGGAGCAAGAAGAGAGGCTGCTTCTGTTAGCAAAACAATCACACATAAGCCATGAAAAAAAAAAAAGAGTTGTTGATACGTTGTAGCCAGCGCCAACGGGTTTTGGATTTACCCTTTTTGAACCGGCGTCAGGTTCCAAAAAGATTTTTTATATATATATATATATATATATATATATATATATATATATATATATATATATTTAAATATTACTGGGTTTGGAAAGCTGAAAAATAAATAATAAATCGCAATGGAAAATTTGCAGAGGATTGGCGGGAGCGCTAAACCTGGCTTATGAGCTGATCGCTATATTTATGTTGTGTTTATTTTCAGTAGGTTATAAATGTTTAGTGAAAAGCAAGTCTAGAATAGACGTTTGTTATTGTTTTTTTAATACATTTTTAAGATATTTGTCATCATGGGTGTAGCCTGAGCTCTAACTCATATTAAAAAAAAATGGCTTCCAAAAATCATTGTAACAGTGTCTTCTGGGTACCACTTTGCCTATGCTGTGTGGTCACAACTTATTGATCCTTCTTATACCCCGTTCTCACTGCAGCCAAATTCCCGGGTCTAGCATGTAGACCCGGGAATTTTCCTTTTAACACGGGATTTTTGGCAGTGTGAATGGGTCGCATATCCGGATTTCATACACGAGTAAAACCCTTCTTTCTACCCGCGTCTGAGATCCGGATATGCAGACACGGTTGACCCGTTCACACTGACGAAAAACCCATGTTTAAAGGCAAATTCCCGGGTAGAACTTCTTCACCCGGGAATTTGCGTTGCAGTGAGAACGGGGGTCCAGCGCAGCAGTCCCCGGCATTTTAATGCCGGGTAAAAGCCGTGTTTTTCTCACTCACAGTGAGAACATGGCATAAGATGAGAGCAGGGCACTGGGGTACAGGGGCAGCATGAGGGGGGGAGAGGTTTGGGTTGCTGAATTCACCGTTACTCTGGGCCCCTTGATGAATCTATGAAGGAAATTGACTAAGATGGGCGTTCTATTTCACACGGGATGTTGCTATGGGCAACCAATCAGATACTAACTATTATCTTCCAGACGTTGCTAAATAAATACGATGTAGGTTCTGTTTCGTTGCCCATAGCAACATCCCATGTGAAATAGAAGTCCCATCTTAGTCAATGTCCCCCTATATAGTAAATAATGCTAGTTCATGCATGATAATTTAGTCCTGTGCAGTATAATGTAACATATACATAATGTATAATTGAAACGCACAGTCTGGAACATGATCCCTAGAGAAAAAGGCAGTGGGGGTTTCCTCTGTGGGCCAGTCTGGACCTGCATGCTCCTGTTTTATTGATAGGCGATGCAGTAGCCAATCAGAGTAATTGACTGTTGGGTGTGAACGGAGATGATTGTTGCATCACCCTCTACAAAGGGAAACTACGATAGTGGATATATTATGTTTGATGTGGTTTTAAAACAAAAGAAAGCAGCTCGGACGGTGTAGTGGTCAGCATTACTGCCTCACAGCGCTGAGGTCATGGGTTCCATTCCCACCTTGGTCCTAACTGTGCAGAGTTTCTATGCTCCTCCCCGTGCCTGTGTGGGTTTCCTCCGGGTACTCCGGTTTCCTCTCACAATCCAAAAATATACTGGTAGGTCAATTGGTTTCCAACAAAATTAACCCTAGAATATCTGTGTGCATGTACATGTGGTAGGGAATATAGATTGTAAGCTCCACTGGGGCAGAGACTTTATATCTACCATTGATCTGCCCCATGACTATCCACCTATCTAAGTATAGCTGTCCAAACACACAGTTGACGCAGAACCTTTTCATAATCAAAGCTGTCAATCATATCATCTTGACCTCAATAGATGATTGACAGTTCAGCTTCCCAGGAGCTTTCTCTGGATGTCCTGGCATGTACATGATTGCTCTGGCCTTCGAGATTTGGGATTGGGTGCTCAGGTGGAGGTTACAAGTCACCACCATCCCAGAGGGCCTTGGCTGCTCAGGTAATCAGGCCCCACTGGCTTGTTCCTGCTTACCGGCGGTGAAGCGATTGGAGCTGTGTAATACGGAGGGCGATGAGTGTTCTCTGCATCCTGCTTTATAGATTAGCACGTTTGTTGAGTTTGTGATCTGGAGAACAGGAGCAGTCAGAAGGTCTTGGACGAACAATGCATTGTTGTTTGTGTACGTGGAAGAGAAGGGCGGGGTGCTTATGGGGAACTTCTTGACATGAAGGAACGTGTTAGATTTATACGTGTTTACTGTACGGAGTTTTGTATTGCAAACAAAAGTATTATCTGAAAACAAATAGGGAGAAAAGCTCTTTATCCGTATCACAGGCGTCTATAAAAGTGCAGTAAAGGCCGGAAAAATACTATTAACAGAAGTGGGGACTCGATTTATAGTAAATATTCTTTCTTTATTCAAATAAAGTGACATTTTATTGCTGACAAATAAAGGAAGATCCCATTGATTAACCTGTTTGTGCCCACAAACCATGGAGAGCATTTTAGTGGACCGCCTCTACTTTGTGTGGACTGGTCCACTCTCATCTATCGTGGAAGGAGCGATGTGTTCTGGTGTGATCTACAGACCACCTGCTTGGATTGGGCCTTGCATGGCGTACCATGTTATAACTACCGTCTACAAGAAAATCATCCTTTTGTGAAATAGTCATGGATTGGTGGATTTTGGGTGTGCGCTTTACTTCTCATTCCATTGCTGGGCTTATTTAAGTTGCACACCATACTTGCCGATAATGGAGAAGCCCGGAGAGGCCAGCCAAATCTCATGGCCGGGGGCGGGAACAAGGAGGCTGACTCAAAGCGCCCTCTCCCAATACACGCAAACGCCGTGTTTTGAGGGTCCGCGAGTAGGAGGCGGGTCTAAAATGGCGAAATTTGCATTCGTTTAGCCCCGCCCCCTCTCCACGGACCCGTGATTTGTGGTAAAAGCCGGTAATACGATCAGCGGAGAAAGGGGGTGCAGGGGCTCTGGCCGGGAAGAGGGAGACTTGCCCACCTTTCTGGGGGGCCAGGAGGCGGACCCAATTTTCGGGAGCCTCCTGGCCATTCCGGGAGGGTAGGCAAGCCTGGTACATGGTTTTTTTACAATAAGAAAATATAAATTGCTTATATATAAATCAAACATCGGTCTGTTTTTGTACTTTGAACGCACTTTTAAATCCATTTTTGAAACGTCTTAAGGTGGCCATACACACGCAGATTTATCTGCAGATCTGTCTGGTTGGAACAAAAACATGGTTATGGATGAGAGCAAATGACAGTTGACCATTTGCTTGGAAATGCTGGAAAACTGACAAAATGTCACTCATCCATAACCATGTTTTTGTTCCAACCAGCCAGATCTGAAGATAAATCTTACTAGTGTATGGGCACCTTTATGCTGATGGACGTGCAACAATAAGTGCCGTTATTGTGTTGCACATCGCAAGCCAAGTTCTCCAAGGTGTCTCTAGGTCTTCTGTTCACTTTTCTTGACCTTCACAAACTAGTGTTCATTATACCCAACCAATTAGCTCCAGAAACTTGACAGGCTGATCTTAAAAAATAGCAGGAGCTGATTGGTTAGTACTTTTTCTCTTTTCACTCTATCTCTCTCCAAGCTTTGTAATCTTCCCTCCATGCATAGGCACAAGGACGGTTTTAGTTAATGGACTTTGAGAACTCTGTCCACCCCCCCCCCTGATGATATGTCATTACTGATGTGCAATTGTAGGTTGCTATTCGAATATAAACTGTTTTTGTTTTGATTTTGGAACTGGCTTGAACGCGGTTCTGTATATAACATGACTCTTATACTGTTTTATGTCTTCTGTTGTAGAGTGTTGATGCCGATGGACTCATCCTGCTACTGGCCATGGTAACGGTCTGTCATGGATAGCATGGTGCTGTGATCGCAGAAGAGGCAGAAGTTAAACAGACCAAAGGGGTTTCCTGCATCTTGAAAACCAAAGCTACCAGGTAGAGGCTTTATACCATGAGGGGGATATAAAGATCTAAGTGATGTGATCCAAACATGTTGAAAGAGGACATGCCAATGCCAGACAGTAAAGGGCTGAACGCTACCCATGAGGGTTCAGACGGGTCGCTTGGTTGGAACTAGTAACCTCAGTGACAATGTAGGCATAGTGAAATGATGTGGCTTTTCTTATTGCTATTTCCTATTGGTTAGCACCAAAGGCACCCTTGGAGTCACCATAGTTTCCAACAACCAGATGACACAGAATGTGAGAGATTTTGGAAGAAATCTCCAGTTTTTTTAAAGTGGCAATCATCTACACTTCAAAATCAAACTGGTTTTGCAGTGTTAATGATTGCCGCTTTAAAAAAAACTGGAGATTTCTTCCCAAATCTCTCACTTTCTGAATATCTCACCCTATTAAATCTCACCCCTAGTTTCTGTGCCAGCTTCCTAGCCAGGACCTTGGTTACAGGGTGAGATGTATCAAACCTGGTACAGGGCACAGCTTCTAGCTTTCATTTACCTAGCACATTCCATTATGGATAGGCCATTTCTGATTGGTTTCTATGGGCTACTTCTCCAACCGTCCCCTTTGGAAAGTTTAATGCATCTTGCCAAGTATCTCTGGTTTTCTGTCGTTCCCGCTGCTGCTCAACCTCATAGAACCAGCCAAGGCAGTGGCTAGTCTGCTTTCTAGGTGTGGATCAAAAGATTGGCAGGGTGAAAAGGTTGACGTGGAATGGTCAACACAGAAATGGTTGACGCAAGATATTTGGGATGTCATTTTGTATATTTAATCTTATTGGGGGGGGAAATTGTGCCAATTGTCTATCATCCAGATCCCCTTCTCTCGCTGATGGAACGTAAGCCCTGGCTAGACACTTGCTGGGGTCATTGACCTTTGATACTTAGGGGGGTATTTAATCTCCTGATGCTATTTCCGACGGGGGAAATATCGGCAGGGCCCTATTCAATGCTGTCTTCACCGACAGCATTGAACAGGGATCTCGGCAGAACAGGCCCCACTTCACAAGCAGTCGGGCCCTTTGTGCCGAGAATGTCCGTGAATTGTCGAGCTCCCGGTCGCAGCACAACTGTTTATGGCCATATCTTGCGGCCACACCGCCTTTTCGGCATTCGGAAGATGGGACATTGAATCCCGCCTGCCGAGCTGACGTTGAGCCGGCCGAGAACAGGACCGGGTCACATCTTTCGGGCCAGCCCGACAGTCGTGACACCGGATTGCATATCCCCCTTAAGCTCCGTACACATGGTGCAATATATTGCTCAGTGTCCTGTTTTCATCAGTGACCAGTCGCTGATGAAAATTAGACACTGCCGGGGGAACAGCTGACTGCCAGGGGAAGCCGCTGGTCGTAGGAGCATTCTCCTCTGAACAGCGACCACCCCAGGGCTGGTCGTGGGAGCACGCTCCCGGCGACCATGCCCCATACACACGGGGATATGGTCGCTTAGCCACCATATCCCCGGCGATTATTGCTAAAATCGCACCTTGTGTACGGGGCTTTGGAGTTACAATGATGTCCCATATTTCTCTGCCATGATTGGGCTAGCCGCTAGACCCTTGGTTCCCAAACCCCTAATAGTTCAGGTTTCCAACTTACCCAGTCGGAGCATTGTGTGGATGTTCTAGGGTCACATTTTAAAAATCTACAGGTGACCTGGAAAACTGGAACTTTAAAGGTGTGTACACGGTGCGATGTGGCAGCAACCGGGACCCGGCTGGGGTGGAGTGGTGGCGCATAAGGGGGGGGGCAGAGGCCATGCTGCATTGATCTAGCTCATACAGATGGGGTGCAGTATGCGTTGGGGCACCATCACCACTCCGGTAGCTGGGTAGAGAGTAGCACATAACACAATCATTTGTTTCTTGTAAACTTGTTTATGCTACAAACAGTTAACAGGATTTTCTGAGATCCTTCTTTTTTTTTTCTAGTATTAATAGGACACTGAGTAATTCCAAGTTGGTAACTGCACATTGCTGTTTATAAGCAAACATGGCACTGTGTAAACAAGAAGTTCTGGTCTGTAAACCAGTTTGATTTCATGGTGGTCAGCAGCTGATGCATGTAATTTACAACCTTTGCTGCTTCTCTGAATGTCAGAAGAATGACTGTTTGTTTGTCTTAAGTTCTTCCCGGCTGTTTATTTTGTGATACATTTGCCTCTTCCCGAGAGCGGGCCCCATTCTCCGCCCTTGTGCTGTTTACACTAGTCCTGCCCGGAGTGTCACCTACAAATCTGTTGATTATTCCACCTGGTTAATGTTAAATTGATCTTGCAAAGATGGCATGTTTGTTCATAAACACCGATGCTGGACCTCTTGTTTACCGTACCTATGGCAGCAATCGCTTATCAAACAAATACTGCATTGTTTGCGGGTGTGAGAGGCGCTTTATCCGGAAAGGTCTGGAAGAAACTTGAAGGCTTGGAATTTTAGTTTTCTTGATAAAGCAGAAAAAAAAAAGGGTTTGTCCCTGGAACGAGCTTAAAACACAAATATTTTACTTTGTCTTATCGCAAAGCTCAATGGAGGGGATAGGCATATATGCGATCGGCGTGGCAGCGTTTACCGGCTCAATAGGCAGCAAATCTACGCAGCCTAGCGAGCATGTCTGAATAAGGCCCAATGTTCTTTTACCATAGTTTAAAAAGGGCTACAACTACAGGTGTTTTAACGTAATTATATCAAGGTATATATATTATAATTATCATATATGTTTGATATTCTCTATCTGTGTTATACTTTGGGGATGGCAGTGTGGGGGATGTACACGCCCACAGGTGCTGACCACACCCACAGCACAAAAATCACACCCCCTCCAATTCAAGCAAAAGGCCCTTGAGCATATTCGGCATCAGTCCAGTGTGGCCTTGAAGTCCCATGCAATTTCCCCGGCAGCAGGATCGCATACAATACAGTCCACTCTGAAGGCCCAAGCTATGCTAAAGCGACCGCTCACAAAGCTGCAAATTCCACTATCTGATCCAGGGGTTATAGAAGAAAACAAATGGAATTACAAACATGCAGTGGATAAGAGGCGGCCTCTAGGCCAGGGCTGGGCAACACCAGCCCTCCAGATGTTGATGAACTACACATCCCAGCATGCCTTGCATCAGTTTCAGCATGGCCACATAGCAAAACTAATGCAAAGCATCCTGGGATGTGCAGTTCATTACCATCTGGAGGGCCGGTGTTGCCCAGCCCTGCTCTAGGCAAAGACCTGTGTGGTTGTCTGCATGTATATTATGTTATGGCTAATGCTGGAAAAATTGATAAAATCATTCAAGTATTCTTTCTAAGATCTGGCCACCGGGGGTGCTATTACTGCATTTGGTGTTTACACCAGAGTTCTATCAGCTATATAAAATCATTAGGGTGCGTCTATTGAATTAAATAGTCTAATACTGCGTACACACCATCTGGCAGTGTGACCCAGCAATGCAGCAATGGGATTTAATGATACACAGGGCCGTTTCTAGACAATTTAGCTCCCAGGGCGAAGAAATAAAAATGCCCCCCTCCCAATACATAATAAGGTAGTGAAGAAATTGGGCATGCCGAAATAGGGGTGTGGCTTAATAAAAAAGGGGTGTGGTTTGATATAATGGGTGTGGTCTTACAGGAAAACAATTCCCTTACAACTCACTTTTGCAACCTGCATGACCAAACATTGGTCACTGCAGGAATTGTCATTGTCCTCCCGCACTTAGGGCCTTATTCTAGTTCACTCTTTCTGAAAAAAAAATCCTTCTTAGATGGACAAAACCATGTGCACTGCAGGTGGGGTAGATGTTACTTGTGCAGAGAGAATTAGATTTGGGTGGGGTTTTACTTCAAAATGAGATCTATATTGCAGTGTAAAAATAAAGCAGCCAGTATTTACCCTGCACAGAAACAAAATAACTCACCCAAATCTAATTCTCTCTGCACATGTTACATCTGCCCCCCTGCAGTGCACATGGTTTTGTCCATCTAAGAAGGATTTTGTCAGAAAGAGAGTGAACTAGAATAAGGCCCTAAAGTTGGCTGAAGGCCACACAGTGACATAAAAACATAAAGGCCCACACAGTGATGGCAATTACACAATACTCCCCACACTCTAATGCCCATTACACATTATGCCCCACATCATAATTCCCATTGCGCCACTGATGCCCATTTCTGATATGCCTCCACAGTGTGACACATATATGCCCCCACAGTGCCAGAATATGCCAGCAGCAGCAAAACTCACCATTGTTGCTGCTGTCGGGGAGAGCAGAGTCTGTGTCCTGACTCCTTCAGTGCTGTCTGTCTCCGGGTCTCCCCCTCCAGTCCCCTGCCACCGCTGCTGCTTCCGTTTGGAGGGGAGGGGAGAGCATTGCGTGTCTCTCCTTCCCCTTCACTGTGTCCCTGACTGTGACTGGGCTGTCAGCCAATCATACCTCGGAGGCTGGCTCCTGATTGGCTGGCAGCCCAGCCACAACAGTGAGGGGAAGGAGAGACGCGCAATGCGCTCCCATCCGAAGGGAATCAGCTGTGGCGGGGTGGGGTGCTGCCGGGCGCCCCGGCTTTTAACAGAGGTGGACAAGCCGTGCGGCGCCCCGGGCGGCTGCACGGCTTGTCCGCCTCTAGAAACCGCCCTGATGATACATCACACAGTGGTGTGCTCAGCTTCAAAAATATAATTTGGGCCTCCTCCTCTACCCCAACCCAAGAATTCATTGCTGGTCTGGGCAGCAATGGTCCCCCATAGTCTTCAGGGGCCCCGGTGCAAGGCACCTGGTGCACCAGTGACATCACACCCGCATTATGCACTATACAACCATGTTGTATGTAACAACTCTCCATCAGTCCTGGAATCGTCTAATGGGACCATCCAATCAATAATGATGGCTATTATACACTGTGTACAATACATATTCGGCCTGATTCAGACCGGTTTGCTAGGCTGCGTGTAATGTGTAGCATGCGAGGGGATGTGTACGCGAACAAATCCCTACGCTTGCAGGCGCAAAATCATATGATGGTCTCTCACCATCGAATGATTTTTCTGATGTTCACTAATAAAAGTGAGTCTAGACGGACTCTTATTATGCCCGCAGATTGACGAATTCAGTGCGGGCGCTGACATCCTGTGGTGTCAGCCTCCCACCCCAAACAGGCAACGCCACACCTGCATCTGCAGGGGTACACCCTGCGTTTTTATGGGGACGCCCATAAAACGCTTGGTGTTCCCCCTGCTGCCGCCTTCTACCCGCTCTTTACTTTCCTCTCCCCGAACATTGGAGGCGGGTCCGAATCGGCCCCATTGTTCCGATCGATATATCTGTATACAGATTATTTTTGCATAAGCATTTTGTTAAATATGCAAGTTTTCTGCAGTCTTAAATGGCTTTACCGCACCCACTTGTGTGACGCTCTGTCCTTACGCTGAAGGTCGCCCTGCACAGGCGTATTTATACACCAGAGCCTGTTGTACTCCCATCTTTGGGAGTAACACTGCTTGGGCAGTTCTGCATGCAGGTCATTGGGCAGAACGTGTGCGTGCGAAGAGCGCCGTGTTTTTATTGTTCTCTGTAATTATCTGCTGTGTTTACTATTTACAATGCTGATGCAATCTGCACACTGTCAGCACCTGTCACACAAAACTACTGTGTGTTCTCGTATTGTTTTGTAAACACAAACGGGAGGAAAAACAGATTACAGCATCTGAATTATTTGCTTCCTATCTTGTATGTTTGGTTTGTACCGGATAGGACGCGCTCACATTATCTGGCGATCTAACAGAAGATTTTATATTGCGTATTATAAATAGTATTTTGTATTATTTCGGCAGATTGGCTTGTTGTGTATACAGCGTATCTGTAAACAAGGATAAACAGGGCTTTCAAAAAAAATTGCATTGTTATTGCATATACGTACAATATTTAGCATATGTCGGTGTTTGACCCCCTCTTGTATCGTATATTTATGTTAAAGAGGATTCAAGGGGTTATTTGATACATGGTATAACATCGTGACATACGTATACTAGCATCCTTTTATATTATTACCTAATGGATCATTTATCCTGTTCTATAGATTTTGGGATTAAGGTTTATTTTTAGTTTCCACAACGGGATGGGCTGCTCACTGTTGCCTTCTCTCCCGGTGTTACCTGACCTTTCCACTTCATTTTTTTGCCCAGCCCTTCATTTCAGTGCTCCATATATTTTGTATTATGCTGATTAAGATTATTTTTCTTAGCGTTGGAAATGTGCAGCCAGTAGACACTTCTGTGGTACGGAATAGTTCAACTGTAGGAATAAGGACAGATGAGACAATTGAAGGAAGGGTGGGCACCAGCACTTGTATTTGAACAGTGTGGTTTGACTGGGAGTATATAAGCTACAATCCAAAACCTGATAGAGCTGAATATTACTGTGTAGCATCCAGACCTCTGTCACAGTGGGGAGGGGGTGGGGGACATTGACCTATTAGCCCTAATGAGGTTATACCTGCATTGGTTGCTTTTTTTTTAATTAATACATTTTTATTGATAACACATTGAAGAATGAGCGTTGTGTCACAGTACATTTGAATAAAATTAAGATTACAGGTACAATGAGCATATTATTATCATATTTGCCTACCCTCCCGCTTTTTAAATCTTTCTCCCGGTCCCCCGGAAAGTCCCGGGATCCTCACGGTTTTTCAGCCTTCTTGCTGAAAAATTGGACTGCGCAAGCGCAAATTTCTGGGGGCAGTTGCCAGCAGCAACCAGCGCAATGTCATCAGGGGGGTATTCAATGTGAGGGTCATCGCAGTCGAACTTGCTCGACCGCCGTGACCCAGTCCCGTTCTCGGTCGGCTCAACCGAGAACATGCAGGCCGGATACAATGTCCCGCCTGCAGCGGGACGAGAAGGGGGCATGACCGTGAGTTGCGGCCGGGAAGAGGCGAGCCGCATCCGGCAGCTCGTCACTTCCCGGCCGTTCTCGGCAGAATGAGCCCAACAGCTTGTGATGTCGGGCTCGTTCTGCCGAGATACCCTGCTCAATGCTGTCGGGGAAGACAGCATTGAATAGGGCCCGACGGGAGATGCTCGCCGGCAATTGAATACCCCCCTAAGTGTTTGTTGAATTCGACTGATAGACAAATTATATTTTGGGTACTAAGGAGCTGAGAAGAGTCCTGCCACTTCAATAATCCTGCTGAGCCTACAGTGAGGTCTAGTTTTTTCTCACAAAGTCATAGAGAATCGAGGTAGAAAATGTTCTGCCTTTTCTAAGAATGATCAGGGCATTGAGTGTACTCAGCCTTCGGGAGATCCGCTAACAATTTACATATAAAACTTTGCATATATATATAAAGGTGAACTGGTGTGGTAGATATCAATATTTATAAGAGGTCATTTGACAATGATATATTTTTAATTTCTTATATCCAATTTATCAGGCATAAACAGTAAAATATGTACCCTCAGTCCAGAAGAGATAGTTTACTCTCGTGCGTCCAACATATTTTAGTGTTGTTTATAATAAAAGTTAAATTTTAATTAATTCAACCATCAAATCTTTATTGCATAAGTGTGCCCCAAAAACCTGTTTGGGTTCCCTGTAGTCAACTCTCCTTGACTTCCCTCTTTAGTTCAGCTCTGAACTCCTCTTTGGGAGCACCACCAACCGCATACTGCTTTCAAATTGTAGACCAATAAGCAGTTACTATGTTGGTCCTTTTTCAATTTCCTACTTTCAAAAATGTAACCTGTTTTTTCCTCCAACCTGTGCTATTCCACCCAGCTCCAAAAGTACCAGACGGAGTCCCAGGAGGTGCCAAGTTCAAAATACCCCATCGGCAATGCCGCCCCGAGTATCAGTATTGTGAAGTACAGTGGAAAAAATTGAGCATGTGTGTAATACCCAGATTTTCTACGGGTGCTACGCCATGCCATGTAGTGTGTAAAGTTAGCCCTGGTCTCTTGTGAAATTGATGAGAGCGGTGAATGTAATGTAGTATCAGGGTGAAAAGCTTTATCATACAGATGAAGTGAGCTTCATCCAGCGGGGGTCTGATGGTCGGATCTCCAACCGCCAGCCCCCGTCAGCCGCCGGAAGGAGATGCGCGTGCATCCCCTTCCAACAGAGCTCACCGCCGTTTCCCAACGCTTCGTCGCCGGTCCCAGGCGCTCGCTGCCACTTTCACGCTCCCCCACAACCCTGCCCCTCTCCCAGAAGCGGAGACGGGCAGGGTTCGCGTCCCCTGCCGGCAGGAAACTGCCCTGCGTCCCAGTTAGATGGAGGGCCATCTCGCCAGCGGGGGCATTCTGGCGAGCACTGGCTGAGAGGCCTTACGCCCCTGGCCTGATGAGAAGATAAATATCTAAATATTTTGAAATAGTGAAAATATTCGACAAATATTTTGTTTGGGGGTGAATCCCACCGACACCAGCATGCATTGCCGACACGCTAATGTCCCCGCCACCTCCTAATTTAAAGTTTACTCAGGGATGCAGGGAGATAAGACTATGCTGCCATGTGTCCAGCTAGCTCTTACCGGTCCCTGCAGCGCTGAAGGGGTTAAGGGTCCAGAACGAGTTGCACTGCTTGCCTTATATAATATATGTGAAACGTGTTTATAATCGTGATGAAAGCTGTGCAGTGTCTGGCATTGTCACGCCATTCATATTACAGAAGAAGGAACCGACAATTGATGGCCGTAGTGCTTTGGTGGCGTCAAGCCAAAGAAATTCAACTTTTACTCCATCCAGCCGAGGAGTGTGCCAAACGGACGTGTCTGATATAACGCTGCGTGCTCCTAAATATCTGCACATATTATACAGCAGACTGAGGCTCCCCGGGAGGTGACTGGCTTCTGTAACACTGTAAATACCATTATTCCCGGCTATGTCTCTTTCATATAAATAATGCAAATGGAATACATACTGTATATACTTTCTAAAGGCAGCATAATATCATTTTTGTCAACTGCTGTAAATAGTTAAGCTGGGTACTCTCTATACGACATGCGTCACCGAGCGATCTAGCGCTTAAATACTGAGTGATATCATTTAGTGAGTTCACTAGGACCGAACAGTCAGATATTGATAGGGATGTGTATCTTTATGTGCGTCCTTATACTAAGAAGTAATGGATGAGTTGCGTGCGGTCAAGAATTGGGTCCCTCTGTGTCTGGCCGCTGGCTGTGTACTGTCTCCCGATTACGCCCGTAGGATTAATGCTACTGCAGCGGTAATGCCTCCACATGTGACCCAGTCTGCATCGCTCCAGTTTGGTCACCCCAGTTGACAGAGACTTCACAGTTGCTTAACTATAACGTATAAACTGGAAAAGTAAAGTGGTTGCCCTTAGCAACCGATGGGCTTCTGGCGCTCGGTAACCTGGTTTACAGCAACCAAACAGATTTCAATGATTTAGTCATTAACAAGAAATCCTATTCTAGTTGTATATACAGGTCGAGTATCCCGTATCCGAATATTCGTTATCCGAATTATTCTGAAAACCAGACATTCCAGAAAGTGAAAAAAAATATTTTTTTTGCTAAAAACTCACTGGGGACATTTGTAACAGCATCACTGGGGACATGATATGTAACTGGCACTATATATGTGCAAGACAATGATTGCTTGGCATTCAAATTCAATATCTGAGATACAGTAGTACACACATTTTGTTTCATGTTTTGAAACCTTGTTTTTTGAACAAATAAAATATATTTGTGTGTATTTTATGTGGTAATAAAATATATTTGTGTGTATATTATGTGTTTATACAGCATAAATGCAAGATACTTCAAAATACATCATTGAAATATTAAAATATTCCGAAATACGGAATAATCCGTTATCCAAAATTCTCCTGGTCCCGAGCATTTTGGATAAGGGATACTCAACCTGTAGTACGCGTTGGAAAATGATCGGTAGGTTCTGACTGGTACAGATATAGCACGGTCTTCGTACGGCCACAATGTCGCACCCCGATGTCGTACCTGCTGCCACATTCGTGCATCAAAGCCACAACCGCAACTGAATAGCATTAGGACGGCACTAGGTCTAGCGTATCGCATCCAAGTCGCGGATGTGATTGGTTGCAGGCCGTGTTGGAAAATTGACAGAAGCTTATTGGTTGGTGCTTTATCTCTCTCCATTATATCTCTCCAATCTTTGATACATCTCTCCCTCCGTCCTACGAACACCGATAACGATCTAAGGTTTTGGCTGCATAGTTAAACATACGAGCGATGACCCTTTTCTACATTTATATTTAAAACACAGATGTATAGAACCTTATTATTTATTTTTTCTTTCCGTTTTTTTTTTTGTTTTAATATTATAACCCCCCCCCCCGCAAATATTTATTACCAGTCTCTCAATCTCCAGCACGCATAACCCAATTACCACCCAAATGGATAATGTCGTTAAGCCTGGGAAAGTAGCCGGCACCCTTGCGAAGCGCGCTAATTCCACCATGTTAAATGACATTTCAGATTTTAGGTTCACGTCTAGACGATCTATACTGTAAAACAGAACTGATAGTGCATTAATCACCCCTTAACAACAGGTAATATGCATAATTTATGACGGTATAATGCTATCTTTTTGATATTTATGATGGATAATGCTCAGTTCGCCCGTTGTGCCGCTGCTTAAAATTATACCAAAAGGAAAATTAATGAGAAAGTAGATTTATGACTTTCATTTGTTTGTCAATTCGGAAATTAATTGGGTGTTAATTTTAGTAGTCCCTCATCAGGCCAGGTCTGTAGGCTGTGTGTGCTATGCCGGGCGTGCGTGGAGGCCAGCCTCTCATTTACCGCGGGTCACAAGCTTTGCATACATTAAAACAGCCCCGAGGCTTACGCTCTTGATTACTTCTTGAACTGCCATGTACGCCTTCCTGTTATAATTATAAAAATTCAGTGCAGGGTAATAGTAAGTGCACAAATCCCATTGTACATTTCATTGCACATGTCCAGCTGCGTGTGTGCGTGTGTCTAGTGAGGGTTTTATAGCGTGTTAAAATAGAAATTGTATTTGCCTCTTTGTTCCTCACTTTTCATGTAATTTGTCCTTGTGTAGCTTTCTAATATGTATGTGTGTATATATATATATATATATATATATATATATATATATATATATATATATATATATATATATATATATATATATATATATATATATATATATATATATATATATATATATATATGCTACACAAGCAGATTGCTGCTCCTGATACATTAATACTGCTTTCACATTGCAGAAATGGGTAATGACACGGTATTCTTAAATGGGACTTTAAAACGGGTCTGAGCCTTGAGACCTTTCACATTGCAGGTGAAAACCGTTTTAAAAATCATTTAATACCATTCAAACATTCAACCCGTTTAACCCCCAAGGGACATGTTTCAAGCCATTGAAATAGAGCCGTTCACACTGCCTAAAAAACGGCTTTAAAACGTGTAGGACTCTGCTTTTTAACCGTGTTGAAATACCGGTTAACTTTAACCGGTAAATCAACTCTGGCACTTTCACATTGCAGCCTTAAACGTTTTAAAATGGGGAAAAAAACGGCAATATACCGTTTTAAAAGTGCGATGTGAAAGGGGTATCAGTTACTTAATATTTGCGGCTAACCCCTGAAAACAACAGCAAATATAGCCACAAATATTGATGATAACTGGGCCCCTTAGCCTTATAGCCCATTTGTGTTAGATATTCTGGGGGAAATTTAATAGGATGAGAGATTCAGAAAGTGAGAAATTTTGTTTTTGTTTTTTAAGCGGCAATCATTTACACACGGCAAAACCAGTATGATTTTGCAGTGTAAATGATTGCTGCTTTGAAAAAACCTGGAGATTCCTTACCAAATCTCTCACTTTCTGAATCTCTCGTCCTAATTTCCCCAACTGTGTTATATACAGGTGTGCCCACGTACATCCAGCCATCTTTAGACAACCCTTATAGTCATTGACATGCTGCAAAGGGGGTCTTTTTTTTGTGCAAAATTAAGCGAATAGGACGCGCAAGCAGCTTCTAGGGTGGTTTAGTTGTTTCGGGCACCCATATCTCCCATCTATGGTGACACAGGAGCTACTGTATTCAGTTAATTGAGTGACCGGCGCATGGCTGCATTCTCACAACTAAAATGCATGCGATTGTCGTCCAGTACGGCACTCGCTCCCAGCCCAAAAGCCATTCTACACGCAGATATACACGCGTGACCACGTATGGCAGCCCCTGCCCCAATGGTACCTACAGATTACATACTGTAAGAAAGTCCACCCATTGCCTATTTACAGTGTGAGCAGCCATTTCTGAGTGGATATTGAGCCGGTCAATTCACTAGTACAAGGCATCTTGTACGTCAGCCAACTAGCGCTTTTGGCAGTGGATATGGGTACGCAGGCACACTTTGACCAGTCTGTGGCTACACATCCAGCTGCAATGCATTGTGTGTTCTGACACCCATCTATCATAGCCAGAAAAATATGCTACATTACTGTAATTCATCTGCGCGATAGGACCAAACTGGCGAGCCTTCACCAACCACACGAATCAATGAGTCTTGTGCGCCTGTAACCCTGTCACCAGTTAACACACTGGACCAGATGCACTAAGTTTCAGAAAGTGATAAAACGGAGAGTGATAAACAACCAACCAATCGGCTCCTGCCTGACATTTTTCAAACACACTCTGTGACATGGCAGCAAGGAGCTGATTGGCTGGCTGTTAATCACTCTCCATTTTATCACTTTTTGAAGCTTAGTGTATCTGGCCCCCTGTCATTCCAAGGACCATGTTTGGTTGGTACCACCTCACTGCGTACCACAACATACCGCATATCTATCCGCCCTTAGAATACCCCTCTTCTTCTTTGAGGGACCATCTTCCTTGTTTGGAAAGAGCAGTGACATAGAGGGAATTAGTCCGGCCCTCCCCTGTACATTATAGTACAGTACATAAGATGTACTAACTGTCACCAATCCGTACAATTCTAATTGGAGCCACAATACCTGCCACTAGGTACTAGGTGCCCGTGCATTCAGCATTCCACCAAAGAGCCGTTTCTTTATCCCTTGCTGGTAGACACGGGCTGGGATGTTTTCTCCTCCGCGATTACACTCCGTGCCGTCTGTTGACATGGCTTCTCCGAACAGCAAAGATTTGATCCACCGCGAAGCTCCCTTGTACGCTTTGATACAGCTTAGTCTTGTGTTAAATTATTCAGAAATAATTATGGAACATGGTGTAGGTTATATGTTTTGATACAGCTCTGGGTATGGAATATAATTTCCAGTTATCAGACTAACAGTATGACATTAGCACAGATTCATGTGTGTGAAATTGATTTGCCACTGAAAACTAGTGTGGTCAAACACCTAGTGTCGTTCCGAGTTAATAAGGTTTTTCATTAGTTTTGGTCGATGGAACCATATTTAAAGGTACAGATCCAGAACACAACACAAAACAAGACCAGATACCGCCTCTGTCTGTGTTCATTCAGATGTGTCCTATGAACGGCGTGGAGTGTTTATTGGAACATCGACAGGGACACGTCGGCCGAATTTGCATTGTTATTAGGTTTTAGTTATAACACACAAACGTGTTCCACGGCGCTGTACTGTGGACCTTATTCTGGTTGACTCGCACGGCTGCGAATTCGCAGACCATCGAATGATGTGGAAGGTGCACGCATATCTAAGTGACTCTCGGGTCACTTAGATTTGCCCGCACATTCGACACGAGCTGGGTGGGCAGCTGACATCCGTGATGTCAGCTGCCCACCCCCCGCACCCGCGTCACTGGGCAATTTGCATGGGGACGCCCATGATATGCTGTGCGTTCCCATAGGCGTATCCCCTGGACCGCCGCCCCACACCCCCTTCCTGTAGTCTTGGGGGTGTGCGCCTGGCGAACACTCTGTACGCTGTAGCCGCGCGCACCCAGTGCATGCACATGTGCAGAAATGCGCATTTAACAAACATCGTTCTCACATGCGAGCGTGGGGACCAGAATAGTCCGCCGTGTGGGATTCTGTGTATCGCCAATGACCGGAAGTGTCTTTGTGCCAAACGGATTTATCTAAATTTGTACTTAATTTAAGCAAAGGACTTTCCCAACAAAATCTCATTCCAGCGCACAAATGTGATTAGGGAATTCGATATAAGGGATTCCAGATCCGGCATGCATTGGCTGCGTACAGTGGTGTAACACTAGCAGGTGCAACATGTGGCTGTGTACAGTGGTGTAACACTAGCAGGTGCTACGTGTGGCTGTGTACAGTGGTGTAACAGTAGCAGGTGCAATGTGTGGCTGTGTACAGTGATGTAACAGTAGCAGGTGCAATGTGTGGCTGCGTACAGTGGTGTAACACTAGCAGGTGCAACGTGTGGCTGTGTACAGTGATGTAACACTAGCAGGTGCAACGTGTGGCTGTGTACAGTGGTGCAACATGTGGCTGTGTACAGTGATGTAACACTAGCAGGTGCAACGTGTGGCTGTGTACAGTGATGTAACACTAGCAGGTGCAACGTGTGGCTGTATACAGTGGTGTAACACTCGAGGTGCAACGTGTGGCTGTGTACAGTGATGTTACACTAGCAGGTGCAACGTGTGGCTGTGTACAGTGGTGTAACACTCGAGGTGCAACGTGTGGCTGTGTACAGTGGTGTAACACTCGAGGTGCAACGTGTGGCTGTGTACAGTGGTGTAACACACACAGGTGCAACAAGTGGCGTAACACTAGCAGGTGCATCCTGTGGCTGCATACAGTGGTGTAACACTAGCAGGTGCAACATGTGGCTGCATACAGTGGCGTAACACTAGCAGGTGCAACGTCTAGCTGCATACAGTGGTGTAACACTAGCAGGTGCAACATGTAGCTGCGTACAGTGGTGTAACACTAGCAGGTGCAACGTGTGGCTGCGTACAGTGGTGTAACACTAGCAGGTGCATCCTGTGGCTGCATACAGTGGTGTAACACTAGCAGGTGCTACGTGTGGCTGTGTACAGTGGTGTAATACTAGCAGGTGCAATGTGTGGCTGTGTACAGTGGTGTAACACTAGCAGGTGCAACCTGTGGCGGCAGACAGTGGTGTAACACTAGCAGGTGCTACGTGTGGCTGTGTACAGTGGTGTAACACTAGCAGGTGCAATGTGTGGCTGTGAACAGTGATGTAACACTAGCAGGTGCAACGTGTGGTTGCAGACAGTGGTGTAACACTAGCAGGTGCTACGTGTGGCTGTGTACAGTGGTGTAACACTAGCAGGTGCAATGTGTGGCTGTGTACAGTGGTGTAATACTAGCAGGTGCTACATGTGGCTGTGTACAGTCGTGTAACACTAGCAGGTGCTATGTGTGGCTGTGTACAGTGGTGTAATACTAGCAGGTGCTACATGTGGCTGTGTACAGTGGTGTAACACTAGCAGGTGCTACATGTGGCTGTGTACAGTGGTGTAACACTAGCAGGTCCTACATGTGGCTGTGTACAGTGGCGTAACACTAGCAGGTCCTACATGTGGCTGTGTACAGTGGCGTAACACTAGCAGGTCCTACATGTGGCTGTGTACAGTGGCGTAACACTAGCAGGTCCTACATGTGGCTGTGTACAGTGGTGTAACACTAGCAGGTGCTACGTGTGGCTGTGTACAGTGGTGTAACACTAGCAGGTGCAACGTGTGGCTGCGTACAGTGGTGTAACACTAGCAGGTGCATCCTGTGGCTGCATACAGTGGTGTAACACTAGCAGGTGCTACGTGTGGCTGTGTACAGTGGTGTAATACTAGCAGGTGCAACGTGTGGCTGTGTACAGTGGTGTAACACTAGCAGGTGCAACCTGTGGCGGCAGACAGTGGTGTAACACTAGCAGGTGCTACGTGTGGCTGTGTACAGTGGTGTAACACTAGCAGGTGCAATGTGTGGCTGTGAACAGTGGTGTAACACTAGCAGGTGCAACGTGTGGCTGTGAACAGTGGTGTAACACTAGCAGGTGCAACGTGTGGTTGCAGACAGTGGTGTAACACTAGCAGGTGCTACGTGTGGCTGTGTAAAGTGGTGTAACACTAGCAGGTGCAATGTGTGGCTGTGTACAGTGGTGCAACACTAGCAGGTGCTATGTGTGGCTGTGTACAGTGGTGTAATACTAGCAGGTGCTACATGTGGCTGTGTACAGTGGTGTAACACTAGCAGGTGCTACATGTGGCTGTGTACAGTGGTGTAACACTAGCAGGTCCTACATGTGGCTGTGTACAGTGGCGTAACACTAGCAGGTCCTACATGTGGCTGTGTACAGTGGCGTAACACTAGCAGGTCCTACATGTGGCTGTGTACAGTGGTGTAACACTAGCAGGTGCTACGTGTGGCTGTGTACAGTGGTGTAACACTAGCAGGTGCAACGTGTGGCTGTGTACAGTGGTGTAACACTAGCAGGTGCAACGTGTGGCTGTGTACAGTGATGTAACACTAGCAGGTGCAACGTGTGGCTGTGTACAGTGATGTAACACTAGCAGGTGCAACGTGTGGCTGTGTACAGTGGTGTAACACTCGAGGTGCAACGTGTGGCTGTGTACAGTGATGTTACACTAGCAGGTGCAACGTGTGGCTGTGTACAGTGGTGTAACACTCGAGGTGCAACGTGTGGCTGTGTACAGTGGTGTAACACTCGAGGTGCAACGTGTGGCTGTGTACAGTGGTGTAACACACACAGGTGCAACAAGTGGCGTAACACTAGCAGGTGCATCCTGTGGCTGCATACAGTGGTGTAACACTAGCAGGTGCAACATGTGGCTGCATACAGTGGCGTAACACTAGCAGGTGCAACGTCTAGCTGCATACAGTGGTGTAACACTAGCAGGTGCAACATGTAGCTGCGTACAGTGGTGTAACACTAGCAGGTGCAACGTGTGGCTGCGTACAGTGGTGTAACACTAGCAGGTGCATCCTGTGGCTGCATACAGTGGTGTAACACTAGCAGGTGCTACGTGTGGCTGTGTACAGTGGTGTAATACTAGCAGGTGCAACGTGTGGCTGTGTACAGTGGTGTAACACTAGCAGGTGCAACCTGTGGCGGCAGACAGTGGTGTAACACTAGCAGGTGCTACGTGTGGCTGTGTACAGTGGTGTAACACTAGCAGGTGCAATGTGTGGCTGTGAACAGTGGTGTAACACTAGCAGGTGCAACGTGTGGTTGCAGACAGTGGTGTAACACTAGCAGGTGCTACGTGTGGCTGTGTACAGTGGTGTAACACTAGCAGGTGCAATGTGTGGCTGTGTACAGTGGTGTAATACTAGCAGGTGCTACATGTGGCTGTGTACAGTGGTGTAACACTAGCAGGTGCTACGTGTGGCTGTGTACAGTGGTGTAACACTAGCAGGTCCTACATGTGGCTGTGTACAGTGGCGTAACACTAGCAGGTCCTACATGTGGCTGTGTACAGTGGCGTAACACTAGCAGGTCCTACATGTGGCTGTGTACAGTGGTGTAACACTAGCAGGTGCTACGTGTGGCTGTGTACAGTGGTGTAACACTAGCAGGTGCAATGTGTGGCTGTGTACAGTGGTGTAATACTAGCAGGTGCTACATGTGGCTGTGTACAGTGGTGTAACACTAGCAGGTCCTACATGTGGCTGTGTACAGTGGTGTAACACTAGCAGGTCCTACATGTGGCTGTGTACAGTGGTGTAACACTAGCAGGTGCTACGTTTGGCTGTGTACAGTGGTGTAACACTAGCAGGTGCTACGTGTGGCTGTGTACATTGGTGTAACACTAGCGGGTGCTACGTTTGGCTGTGTACAGTGGTGTAAAACTCGCAGGCGCACTATTATATTCTCCCTCTTTGGCCACAGTGATAGTAAAGTAAGTTTTAAAAAAAAATCATGAAAATTCATGTCAACCTTTTTCATGTGTCGGCCTTCTTCTTGTCGAGCAATAGTGGTTGACCTTTTGACTGTCGACTTTGACACGGTCGTCCTAATGACCGCATTCCCGGTATAAAACCTCTGTGTCGCACTAGTGGCATAGTTGAAGTACTGCTCTGGGAGTCTCGTGCTTTTGTACACAGGAAGAAACAATGGTACCCCAGCACCGTAACAAGGTGGCAGCACGCCCTGTGCTAGCGCCCCCCCACAGGGTGGTAGGACTTGCAGCATTGGGAATGCCCCGGGTGGCTGTATAAGTTGCAGGGTGAATGTATGTAGAGTAGTATCCAAACAATGCCCCAGGCAGCACTGCAGCAATGATACTGGCTGCAGGGAGCCGTTCCGGGCACCAAACAAGACGGATGCACAGGCAATGGGGCAGCGATGGTGCCACCTCCGAGACAACAGTACAGCGCAACATTACAACCCCTGTTTATGGCCCTGTGGCATCCATTACCAATAAACTTTGTTACAGCAGGCAAATATATAATTTTTCCCTCATTTAGTCCAAAGCCTCCACATATTGGTGCAGTATTAAGCCTGGGGAAGAGATAAAGTGGAAGGCGATAAATCACCATCCAATCAACTGTGTTTAAAAATGACAGTTGGGAGTTTGGCTGGTGCGTGATCTCTTTCCACTTTCTCTTCACCAGGCTTAATACATCTGCCCCTGTGTGTGATATAATCATGTGAAGGTTCCTGCAACAGTATTTACTTTAAGTCACTGCATGTGTTACCGGAACCCCCACCATCATTGTACACCTAGGGGGGGCTTCCTGACTGCAGCATACTTGTACTTATATTGTGCTGGAATCTCTGGAAATGCTCACACATTTGCAGGTAGTACCTAGGACTCCCAGAACAGTCGGTGGCCCTCCCACATCCTAACCACTCCGTAGAGAAGTGGGCAGGTTGGCAAGAGGAGGGGGTGGGGCCAATATGACACAACTCTATGAGGATTGCCTCCTTTGGTCCCACCCCCTGTACATATGCGCATTTTGCTGTTACGGGTCCTGACGATGTGCATAGTTTAGCCCCACCCTTATCACTGACCATATGATATCCTATCCGTCTACCTTTTCCATGTCGAACTTTAAACTTGGTCTATCTTTTGCATATTGACCTATTAGCTGTGGATCTATTGTACAGCGCTCCCTTGTGCTTGTACCAAAAGCAACATTCATGATGGGGTTGGAGGCGTAATTCTCCTCCTGTACCCTAGTGTCACATATTGGTGCATTACTTTTCCTGCAGACACAATGTTTGGGAGATCACCCGTGAGAGTTAAGGTGGCCATACACAAGCAGATTTATCTTCAGATCTGGCTGTTTGGAACAAAAACATGGTTATGGATGAGAGCAAATGACAGTTGACCATTTGCTTGGAAATGCTGGAAAACTGACAAACTGTCACTCATCCATAACCATGTTTTTGTTCCAAACAGACAGATCTGAAGATAAATCTTACTAGTGTATGGGCACCTTTAGGTTTCCTGCATTTGCCATAGAAGTGCCCCGTAGTGGACGGAGGAAGGATTCTGTCTGTGAGTAAATACGTGTGAAATATAATAGATTTTTATCACTTTTGTGACATTTTAGTCTAATTTTAGCATGACATTAATTTTACTCTCCTGCACCTATATTTGCTTAACGTGCTTTCAAGGTGTGAACACTATTAGAATTGCATATTTATAATCCATTATAATTATTATCTGGGTTACAAACGCTATATCCCCGTCAGGAAGGCTATAGGTCGAGTATGTTTAATGTCAGATTCGCAGATATAGGGACAAATGTCACAGGGTTTTAGAAAGTGAGAGATTTTGGGAGAGTCGACCCATTTTTTTTTTTTTTAAACCGGCAATCAATTACATGGCAAAATCAACCTGTTTTTTTTTCAGTGTAGATGATTGCCGCTTTAAAAAAAAAAAAAAGGAAAACTCTCCCAAATTCTCTCCCTTTCTGATTCTCACACCATGGGCCTGATACAGAGAGAGTTAGATTTGTGTGGGGTTTGTTCTTCAAACTGATATCTATATTGCAGTGTAAAAAAAAAAAAAAGAAAAAGCAGCCAGTATTTACCCTGCACAGAAACCATACCACTCAAATCTAACTCTCTCTGCAAGTTACATCTGCCCCACCTGCAGTCCACATGGTTTTGTCCATTAGAGAGAGAATTTTCTTTTGCAAGTGAACCAGAATCAGGCCCCATATTACATTTGGCCCATAATCTGTGGCCTATTAGTAGTAGTTCACTGAAAAGAAGCCTCCAGCAGACAGGGCAGTGGAGACATCCACAAGACCTGGATGCTGATGGGGGCGTGTTCAGATATGAGAGGCGTGGCCATATCCATTCTAGGAAAATACTATCAGTTTCTAAAGATGCTGGCACACTGGATAACTTTTTGGACAATATGCATGACAACAACCATGCTTAAGTCCCAACCTGAAGACAGAATGTTGGGAGGTATGCCTTACCTTAGGCGTATCTATTATATCACAATCGCAGCTCACTATGAGTGTTTTGGTTCGGTTTTGTTTTTATCCTGTTAAAAAGAAATAAAAAGATACTCATTGATAAAAGTCAATAACAACTGCTACATTTTTGCAATTCAAATACTGACATTTTGATTTAAATCCTGGATTGTGACCTGTGGGAAGATCAGAAGCAGGACTTTTAGTTCAGATCCACAATATTTGGGTGGGTTCAGATTTCTGCAAAACCAATCCGTACATCTGTAATAAAAATGAAGGCTGATCTACGTGTGTCCTGCCTGCTGCAAATCATGTTATTTTTGCAAATAAAGTCGTGAAATTTGGATTTAAAATCCGGATTCTGATCAGTGGGAAAATGCGAAGCAGGAATAAAGGCATAGAATATACTGGGCTATGTGTGTCCTGCTGCATACGCAGTGTACTCTGGGCTATGTGTGTCCTGCTGCATACGCAGTGTACTCTGGGCAATGTGTGTCCTGCTGCATACTCAGTGCACTCTGGGCTGTGTGTGTCCTGCTGCATACTCAGTGCACTCTGGGCTGTGTGTGTCCTGCTGCATACTCAGTGCACTCCGGACTATGTGTGTCCTGCTGCATACTCAGTGCACCCTGGGCTATGTGTGTCCTGCTGCATACTCAGTGCACCCTGGGCTATGTGTGTCCTGCTGCATACACAGTGCACCCTGGGCTATGTGTGTCCTGCTGCATACGCAGTGTACTCTGGGCAATGTGTGTCCTGCTGCATACTCAGTGCACTCTGGGCTGTGTGTGTCCTGCTGCATACTCAGTGCACTCTGGGCTGTGTGTGTCCTGCTGCATACTCAGTGCACTCCGGACTATGTGTGTCCTGCTGCATACTCAGTGCACCCTGGGCTATGTGTGTCCTGCTGCATACTCAGTGCACCCTGGGCTATGTGTGTCCTGCTGCATACTCAGTGCACTCTGGGCTATGTGTGTCCTGCTGCATACTCAGTGCACTCTGGGCTATGTGTGTCCTGCTGCATACTCAGTGCACTCTGGGCTATGTGTGTCCTGCTGCATACGCAGTGCACCCTGGTCTGTGTGTGTCCTGCTGCATACTCAGTGCACTCTGGGCTATGTGTGTCCTGCTGCATACGCGGTGTACTCTGGGCTATGTGTGTCCTGCTGCATACGCAGTGCACCCTGGCCTATGTGTGTCCTGCTGCATACTCAGTGCACCCTGGCCTATGTGTGTCCTGCTGCATACTCAGTGTACTCTGGGCAATGTGTGTCCTGCTGCATACTCAGTGCACTCTGGGCTGTGTGTGTCCTGCTGCATACTCAGTGCACTCCGGGCTATGTGTGTCCTGCTGCATACTCAGTGCACCCTGGGCTATGTGTGTCCTGCTGCATACTCAGTGCACCCTGGGCTATGTGTGTCCTGCTGCATACTCAGTGCACTCTGGGCTATGTGTGTCCTGCTGCATACTCAGTGCACTCTGGGCTGTGTGTGTCCTGCTACGTACCCATCGTATACTGGGCTATGTGTGCCCTGCTCTATACTAAGCACACTCCTGCTACATAATCAGTGCACTCTGGGCTATGTGTGTCATGCTGCATACGCAGTGCACCCTGGGCTATGTGTGTCCTGCTGCATACGCAGTGCACCCTGGTCTGTGTGTGTCCTGCTACGTACCCAGTGTATACTGGGCTATGTGTGTCCTGCTGCATACGCAGTGCACTCTGGGCTGTGTGTGTCCTGCTACGTACCCAGCATACACTGGGCTATGTGTGCCCTGCTCTATACTAAGCACACTCCTGCTACATAATCAGTGTACGCCGAACCCCCAATTTTCCAAGGACAGCTGAAAATGCAAATCTTTGCCTTTTGTGTATCGCTTGGACTCTGAAACATCGCTCATTGTTTATTCTGCAAATATCAGAATTCTAGGCGTGGAAGGGTAAACAGAGACTTGCAGATGAGATGAGAGTTTGGCAATGCTCAGTGCTGTGATGCAGGAAGGCACAGTTATACATAACTCCAACAGATGCATCGCTGACTAATTAGTGCTGTGAGCAGAAATGTTTGTAGGATTGGGGTAGTGGAGAATATTGCTTATTGGGGGCTGTCATGTACTTTATGCTGAGATGCGGTACCTTATGTGCTGCACACATGCGGCAATTGGATAACTGGGCCCCATTGGGCCTGACCTACGGAATATAAGTGGTGTGAAAAGCAGTTGTTTTGTGCCCCAGCAGCAGGGTATTTGTGCCCCAGCACTTCACTCATTTCCAAAACACTAGAGTGAAAGGAATGTGAAACACTGGAATCTCTAGTGTGCTCATTGTGTATGCTACCGGCAGGATTAGGATTGCCACCATCTGCCATCTAAGGGTAACCCTGACCCACAGGTAGGGAATCAGATTGTTATCTGGGTCTACCTGCACCCACAAATCTTCATGCAGCATGTAAGATCAGAAGATTTAGCAAAAGATCCACGGGAGCGAGCATCCGATCGAGATCGGACAATTTGCAGCTGATTTTGCGGTAAAAATCGAGCGATCATTAAAAAAATAAAAATTGTTAAGGTGTGGGCACATTAACACATACCCCGCACTTGCTTACTCTCCCGAACGGCCGGAATTCTCTGGATCCCAGAAGACTAGGTGGCCCTCATTCCTTCCGCCCACTTCCTACAGGACATGTGGCATATTGCGGCCAATCCCAGTTCCATGTGGAAAAAGCTAATATAACACCTCTGTAACAAAAACAACTAACTGACCTCTAGGCACCAGCAATGTAAGATTTACAGTATAACTGGAATAATCAGCAAGGTGGATCAGTTTTCTGTGTTATCCCATGTTTCTGCGGCTGCAAGTATATATGTATGCAAATTAGGAGCACAGGGATCTGACATCACTGGAGGGGCTCAGTTGGGTATTAGCTCAGTTGGGTATTGGTGGGATCTGCAGTAGTTTGATTAATTCAGCCAGTGATACAGAGAGGGCGGACCGGGGACTATTTACTCAGGCACAGGCCTGACTGTGGGCCCTATGGTGGCCAGGCATGCCTACTCCCTGCCCCCTTGATCTGCAGATGGCTGAGTGGAATAACTGTGGAATTAAATGCTGCAAATACAATTGGTTTTGTTTCTATACATTAGATCAGGGATGGGGGAACCTTTGTCCTTCCAGCTGTTGCTGAACTAAACATCCCAGCATGCCCTGCTACTGTTTCGCTAATTGGCCATGCTAAAACTGTTGCAGGGCATGCTGGGATGCATAGTTCAACAACAGCTGGATTGCCAAAGGTTCCCGATCCCTGCATTAGACTAACCACACCCTGCCCCCAAAGTACCCATGCCCAGCCTTTACCCTTTATGTTCCTGATTCCGGTAGAGCAGGCATGTCCAAACTACGGCCCTCCAGCTGTTGTGAAACTACATGTCCCAGCATGCCTTGCCACAGTTTTGCTAATAGGTAATGCTAAAAACTATGGCAAGGCATGCTGGGATGTGTAGTTTCACAACAGCTAGAGGGCCACAGTTTGGACATGCCTGAGGTAGAGTGTTTACAGGTACCCAGCTTTCTGCACCCGTCACATACTGTACAATCAACAGTGCCAGTGCAGAAAGCTGAGTGCTTCTAAACGCTATCCTGGCACAGTCGGACTGGCAGCGGGTCCCACCAGTACCCCCGAGAGCCAGTCGTGTACAGCAGAGGTTCACACTTGTCTGATGAAATTTAGGTTGCGTGGACCTTTAATTGTTCATTGTTGAATCTCCTTTTAGACATTACAAAGGGAGACTGAACCCTCATCCCCCAGCTTACATCTCGTTCTGATTTAGTACAGAGAGGGAACAATGTTTTAGTACTCTAATAAAACCCGAATGTCAAAAAAGGAGAAAGTGAATAAACATAAGCAAACAAGCCGCTGCATTTTGGAACTGAAATTTGCTGCAATTATAGCTGTTAAACAAAATAAACAGTAACGGTTAGCAAGAAGCATTCAGGAAAGATAAATTGTATGAAAGGAAATGACAAATGTTTACAGTTTGGGTCTGATTTTAAACAGGGCACGTATCTTCAAATGCACTAACTGTTTTAACAGCTGTTTTGTTTTTTTTTCTCCCCCCTCCCTCCTTGTTTTAAGGGCTTTGAGTCATGATGCAAGAATCTGGGACTGAGACGAAAAGTAACGATTCAGCCGCGCAAAACGGTGGCAACACTGGGAACCACTTACTAGAGTGCACGTTACGGGAGACGCGATCTAACGGGGAGACCCCGTCTCTGGATATAGGCGCAGCAGACCTCGCGCATCTCCAGCAACACCAGGTACTGAGCCTCATACGCTTTCTGAGATGGTACAGAAAACAGAACCATCAATGGAATGTGAATTATGCGATCTGGCTCCCTGCGTTAGGTATTCGTCACCGGCAAGGAGAGATCAAAGTCCGCCGCAGTGCCCCAAAAAAACCCAGTGTGTGTGCGTTCTGTTTAGCGCCAAACAATAATCTAGTGGGCAAGTGGTGTGATGGAGTCTGTGGCTGCTGAGTAAATATCTGGTCATAGTGCACAAGAAACATACGATTGTTTAACCTCATGGTGGTAGTAGGCCTTGCTGGGTCCCATAGCAACCAATCCGACACTTGCTGTCATTGGCATATCTTTTAAGATAGAACGTAGCTGAAGCATTATTGGTTGATACGGGTGACGCCGGTGCCGTGTTGGTAAATTAACACGACCAAGGGGGAGATAAACTGGAGTCACTTGGTTGTGTTCCTCGCATGCCAAAAACATTCAAATTGTTGCACACTAGGGCTCTCGTTCTGGTTGACTCGAATTGGCGCCCCTTCCCCCCCCCCCCTGCCACCGCCATATCTGACCATCGATTGATGTCTTCAGGCCACGCAAATATAAGTCAGTAGAGACAGAGCGAGCGGTTGATGTCATGTGTCGTCAGCTGCCGCCCCCGGCACAACCCATCCTGCCCGCAATCCCAAGGGAACGCCCAGCGACCCGGGCACACACCCCCCACCCGCACTGTTCCACGTGAATGAGCCAGCGACTATGTAAGTCGCCAAGTCTGTTCTCCAAGAGAGCCGGTAAATGCGTATAAATCATTCTGCACATGCACAGAGAAAAAAAATCATCGTTCCCCAGTGCGGACACTCGGGGGAACGAATCAGTCCGAACACCCCCCCCCCCCCCCCCTTGGTACACATGGCTGAACTCTTCGTGAATATGTCAAAATAGGTGTGAAAATTGCCAAGCAAACATTTGTATTCATCATAATGGCCTGTAATGTTATCTTATATAGGACTTATCATCTTTTTTTAACACAACATTTTTAATTTGAATTTATATAACAAATGTGAGCGGGCTCGGCATTTGCGGTCGGCAAAGGCAGCAGCAGTCCATCGTGTTAATGGGTGGCCACGGTCGCGACAGAGATTGGATGACATCTCAGCCGGCCTTTGGTGTCGCAGCTGATCCAGTGGATCACCAATAAAATGCAGTAGATCCCTACTTATTGTGTATACGATGCCTAATGCTGTATTACCGTATCTGTACATCGCCGCTGCTCTCTCCAGCCACATCTGTACCAGTCCCAGTGTACGCCTGCCACAAAAAGCAATATGCGTCACCCATACGCACCGCGATGAAGGATACAAGAGCGGCCTACTTACCCCGCGTCGGACAGATATATCGTCCTCAGTCAGCCACTTTGCGAATGCAGAGAGAAGTTCAGTCTCATCGCTCGGTAGATTGGGGAGTGTGTAGGGAGGAAGGACACCTGTCTCTGCTGCATCGGTCATATTTTGGTGGCGTTATGGCGGCATTAATGGTATTTTGGCTTTAGCGTTCATTTAAATTTATTTCACAAATCCATGAATGAACTAAACAAATTTTACCCAACACCGCTAGCTGCAAATAGTTCTATCTTACTGTATTATGAGGGCGAAAAGCCGGCAAATGCAATATGTAAACCGCCTCGTTCGTGCGGGAGAATGAAAAGGGCACTTTTAATGCTCCGTCTATACAGTATCCTTGAATAGAGAATAATAGTGTTTTATCCAAGGTCGCGGTGAGCTGGTACACGCTGCTTGTTTGCCGGGATTTACTCATGTCTCCTGTTTGTGTTTATGTAATCACAGTAAGAACTTGGGTGTTTTGCACTTAGTTCGGCTGAAAGCCTTTGTCGATAAAATGCCATATATTCTATCCCGTATCACATGACGGGGATTGTTCCACCTTCAGATGACTTGGTTTGCTTTGTTTGTACATGCCCTCTTACGACTTTTAATAAAAATATTGCTTTTATCCCTAGTTTGCTTTCCAGCGTAGTTTTCATCCGTGCCCTAATAGCATTGATCCAATGTACCCAAACAAAGCTGATGTCTGGGTACAATTCAGGACATGCTTCATAGAACATGAACGATTAATGTTTGATTTGATGTCACGTAATATCTGAGCAGCGCAGGTGGTTCGGCAAAACCGGGCGGTGGCATGGGAGCTAGTAGCCCTGAAATAGCTACAAGGAGACTGGCAATTTTGGTTTGTTGTGCAATGGCCGCACTGCATAAGAAACACTGCCAGTATAAGCCGTATATGCAGGGTTGAACGCCATTACTCTTAACACACGCCGGACATCAGCCTGGCACACACGTGAGATGCGACAACACTGGATGCACACGGAATTGCATCTGTTTATTGTGGATGTCTTCTAATGCATTTTTTTTTTAAATGTGTCCAACTGGGGTCTATAAATCCCAAGTAATATCTAATGATTTCCATAGCTTGCATCTGGCAGTCAGGCTATATCTGGTGGATCTCCCATCATCTCGTATACATTCCCGCCCCAGGCTCACTCACTCAGCGTGCGGCTGGGCGTTACGCTGCCTGTCTGGGAAACAGAAAGTCTGGCTTGGCAGGAGTAGCGAGGTTCAATAGTCTTTTGTGACCAGCTTTTGATTAATTGTTTAGACTCTTCCATATGATTAAGTAATCATTATTTATAGATTGTGAGCAGGGTCCTCTTTCCACTTTACAGCTAGAGGCAATGGGGCAGATGTATTAAGCCTGGAGAAGAGATAAAGTGGAGATAAAGTAGAAGGTGATAATGCACCAGCTGTTTTTAAAAATGACAGTTTGGAGTTGATTGGCTGGTGCTTCTTTGCACTCGACCCCCTGGCGGAGTACCAGCGGGATTACGATGTCGGTATGCTGACCATCGGAATCCCGACTGTCGTACCCGCATTCCACACCCTTTTTGTAGACCAAGGGTTGGCAACAAGGGGCACCCTGGCTGCTGTGGAACTCCGTCTCCCAGCATTCCCCGAGGCAGTGTTGCTGTTAGGGCGTGATTGGCAATCCTGTGGCTCTCCATCACCCTCCCATCGAGCATGCTGGGACTTGTAGTTTTATTACAGCTCTTATACCTTTTATGGTCACAGAGCCTCGCGTGACTTCTGAGATCCTTATAATCTGCAAAGCCCTGTGATATTTACTTGTGACGTGAGGTAAAATTGTGCGGGTGATCCCCTGTGTGTACGAGCGACCATCTATCGCCCTCCCTACACAATACCACACCTCTGCTTCCAGTAACATAACACCACCGTGCAGCCTCAGATGACTAACCCCACCATTCTATACGTCTTGTCGTCAGCGGAACATACACTGCACTGATTCAATTATTTCCATCTTACAGGTTTTCACTCCAAGTGAGAGAACGGCAGCCATGCTGAAGTCATTAGTGCAGCAGTCACACAAACCCATGGATAAGATTTCAATAACTGCAGGCCACAGTTGAGTAAACAGTTACTCTGAAACTTAATTCCTGTTGACTTTTCCCTCGTTCTTCGCCAGGGGCACATTCTCAGTCTGTGGTGCTAAGACAACAGGGGTTGCAGCTTTGATTAATGTAGGACAGTGGAATTAGTACATTAGGATATGGCAGCCGTGCGTGAAGAAGCAAAACAAAATAAAACGCTAATTTTTATCTTCTCCAAACGACGCTGTGCCCACTGAGAGCATCTCACCAAGGTGCAGATGTGCAGCTCCTGCATGGACGATGCCGTCCGCCCCTGGTTGTGTGCAAATGTACAGCAGGGTCCACTATGGGCGAGGGCGAAATGTGGCATTTTCTCACGGGATGGGTGATGTTCTGTGCAGAGTGAGGGCATGTACTGTATGTGACTGTTACTTGCCCACTTGCAAAGACTGTGCGGCGGGGGGGGGGAGGGGGTTGCACTAATCACTCGATAATGATTTGACACACATCAATGGTTAAAGGCTTGACGATATAATTTGGGTCTAATTAAGGTTGGCTCCCAAAAGCAAATTCTCTCTCTACTGGGCGAAACCATGCTGCACTGTTGGTTGGGCAGATGTAACGTGCAGATAGGGTTACATTTGGATGGTGTGTTCAAACTAAAATGTTAATTGCAGTGTAAGAATAAAGCATCCAGTATTTACCCTGCACAGAACCAAAATAACTCACACACATCTAACTATCTCTGCACGTTACATCTGCCCCACCTGCAGTGTAACATGCTTTTGCCCATTAGCGAGAGATTTTGCTTTTGCAAACCAACCTGAATAACCGAAAGAAATGAGAAAGTAATGACAGCGCCTGAATTACTGTTGCCCAAGATCACTCTGAGACTCCCACAATCCTATACCAATAAGTGTCATTTTCAATGGTCACCTGTTGATGTCCTATGATTGATTTCACTCTACATGCATGCAGAGATAGAGAAGATTAAAGAAACTGCTACGTGCACATAGGGCCCATATTCCAGGTCAGTTCAGAGTGGTTAGTGGGAACGACCAGACGGAAGAAGTGCAAATATTGAGTCCAGTACACAGCCCATTCGGGACTCAGTACACCATCTGTCAGAAGGGGGATTACTGCGCCCCAGGATCCCTATTTGTTTTTGCAACCTGAATAACCCCCTTTATACCGGGCTGCATCAACAAGCCTCAGCCCCACCTTCTTTTTAAGGCAACTTTCACATTATTTATAGTGATTTGAGCAACCTAAAAGCAGCATGGGGGCAATTTGCTGTCAATCTACAGGTTCCAACCTCATTTTTTTGGTAGCTTGTGATCTTATATAAGTGATCTGGGGCCAGATTCTCTAAGCTTCAAAAGTGATAAAATGGAGAGTGAAAAACAGCCAGCCAATCAGCTCCTAACTGCCATGTCACAGACTGTGCTTGAAAAATAACAGGCAGAAGCTGATTGGTGGGTTGTTTATCACTCTCCATTCTATCACTTTTGAAGCTTAGAGAATCTGGTCCCCGTCTAACGTGTAAACTACAGCTGGTAATGAAATCTTTGAGCCTTGCACTTTTTTTTTCTCTTCACTGTGGATTTAGGGGCCGGTGCAGACATATTCGTCCCCGCCCCCGATGATGGGTGACGGCATACCCATAGGCAATAATGGCATGTGCAGACCCTCACAGGGAGCGCCTTTGGTGATATTTTCATTCACCGGGGCACTCACTTCCTGATTGACAGGCAGGGGGCATTCTGGGGTGGACATCTGGCATGTCGTGGGCATACCCTCAAAAATGGTGGGTTGGACTGGACTATAGAAACTTCGGACGGGTCCCAGGGAATTCAGGCATTACCCTGCCTGCTCGGGGCGTGAGGATGATGTCACATGACATCATTCATTCGATGGTGGGCAACCATCAAATATTTTTTTCCCTTCTGTGTGGGCGCTTGTGAGTGGATGTGTAACCATACACCTCAGCTCGCAGAGTAGTGTGGGGTCTGGCTGGCGTGCAGGGGGGGGGGGTGCGTTCGCCAGGACAGCGTTAGCCTGCTTGCTAGGCTTCATATATACACAGGCTGTTCTATATTCTCTTACTGTGACAGTCTAGTACAGGCATGTCCTTGGTCCTCCAGATGTTGTGAAACTACACATCCCAGCATGCTTTGCAATAGTTTTAGCATTCTCTAATAGCAAAACTATGGCAAAGCATGCTGGGATGTGTAGTTTCACAACATCTGGAGGGCCAGCGTTGGACATGCCTGGTCTAGTACATGCTCAGTAGTGAACAGCCGGGAGGCCTTTCCTTCCTGTCCCAGCTCGTCCAGCTCTTACTGGTTATCTGGCAAACCGACAAACCCAGCCTCACTTCTCCCAGAGCACTGCAGATGCAGTAGAAGGAGGCTTGACAAATGCAATCATGGGTGGTGTTCCATCCCCCAGGGTCCTCCTACAGACCTACACCCACTGCCCCTCCGGAGGGGCATCCTTACTAGACCCCTTTCGGGATTCCCTCTATCAGTATGCCACATTGGTATTCTGACTGCCGGCATACCCAACGCCGGCCACCCTTTTGTATTCCTCACCTGCTCCTGCTGCTAGCAATCAGATGATCTGGCTAATAAAAATGGCACACACAGTCAAGCAAGAAATACAATATTGAATGCAATAGGTTCACAGGCTCCAGTCGATCACACCCTAAAAAAGTGTTGAAACATTAGTTCTCTGAAAATGCTCTGGGAGTTGCTGCAAACTTTATTATTGAGATAAAAATGATATATTTTTCTTTTTAATTATTATTCCCGTCGCCCACACATAAGCTGTTTGCAGTTCATCTAAACACTTGACATGCTTGCATTTCAGATGAGCTTGTTTTCCCAGTCTATCAAAATAACAAATATTGTTTGCCTCTCCATTTGCTCAACAATATTTTGAAGGTGAAGTATTCATGTAAATTTCTGCGTTGTCTGTTAATTTTGGAAGTCAGCATTTGTTTGAAAGGTGGTGTTGCATTCCATTTAGTGTTTTGATACCATATGAATATCTAATTAAACATTCTAAATATTTCTAAGGGACAGAAACGCATTTTGCACAAACTGTTAAGCGAGATGACTGAAGTTTGGATTTAAATGTTTTTACAGAATTCAAATGTTCTCATTTGGCTCCTCAGCCTTATTTACTGTTTCTTTCCTGTTCCCTTCTTTATTTCTTCACCTCTCTTACCTTTTGTTCTGATCTGTCATTCAATGTCATCGTGTCTTCATAATGTTCTTTGGTTTCCCGCTCTTCTTTCTTTTCTATGGCCGTGTTGTTATCATCTCCTATTTTACTCTGCCCATGTCTTCATTTTTCCCTGTATTGTAAAACATTTCCTTTCTCTCTTCTCTAATCTTATCTAGCCCTACACTCCGCCATTTATGTCATCATTTATTCCCATATGTCCTTAACTTTTGTGTTTGTTCTTCCTGCCCCCCATCAGTTCTTCCATGTTTAATTGTCTCCCAACATACTCTATCCCTTGTGCCATCATATGATTCCCTGTCTTCACTCCCTGTTTTATTATCTGCCCATCTACCAATATGGCATCTTCTGTTTCCCCATACCCTATTTACTGTAACATCACCTTCCTCCTTTGTCCTGTCATCTTGCCGCCTCCTCCTCCTCCTCCTCTATTCTCCTACTGTTCTCTATCCCATCCTTATCGCCACTGTCCTGTTTCCAAGTTTCATGCTTTCTTGATCTTTTTTCTTTCCCTGTATTGTCCTTTCCTGTATTTTTTTCCTGTGTTGTCTTTCTTCTCCTTACATCCCGATCCATCCTGCTTCTTTGTCCCCCTGTCCCATCCTTTCTTTTTCTGTCCTCTTTCCCATTTGTTTTTTTTCTAGTGGCCTCTTTCCCTGTCCCATCCAGTCTTTTTATGTTCTCTTTCTTGTCTTCTTTTCTTATCATGTTTTTTTTCCTGTGTCCTTTCTTCTACTGTCTTCTTTCCCTGTCTGTCCTTTATTCCTCTTCTCTTTCCCTGTGTCCTTTATTCTCATTCTTTTACCTTGTGTGTCCTTTCTTCCCATTCTTTTTCCCTGTGTGTCCTTTCTTCAAGTTCCCTTTCTCTATCTTTACACACTCCCCATCATTTCATCACCGTCTTATCTAGGTCATCATCTTTTCATCCTCTGCCATCATCTACACTGTTTCCCTTGTCCCTCATTACTTCCTGCCCCTTCTCCTCCATGTTTTGGCCTCTTCCTATGTCTTCTTACTTACCAGATGTCCTCTCTCCCTCATCCTCTTTTTGTCCTTCATCACTATTCATCTATATTCAGGCTATCATCTCTTGATCCTCACCTCTTTGCTCATCTCAATGTATCTCTTCCCATTCTCTGTTTTGTTTTTCCTTTTTTCCCTTTCTCTTTCTGGGAGACCTTTTTTCACATTATTTTTCCCCTGTGTCCTTTTTCTCTATCCCTTTCTTCCCATTCTCTTTCCCTGTGTGTCCTTTCTTCCCGTTCTCTTTCCCTGTGTGGCCTTTCTTCCCATTCTATTTCCCTGTGTGGCCTTTCTTCCCATTCTATTTCCCTGTGTGGCCTTTTCATTCCCGTTCTTTTTTCCTGTGTGTCCTTTCTTCCTGTTCTCTTTCTCTGTGTTCTTTTCTCCCATTCGCTTTTCCTGTGCGTCCTTTCTTCCCATTCTCTTTCCCTGTGTGTCTTTTCTTCCCATTCTCTTTCCCTGTGTGTCCTTTCTTACTTTTCTCTTTCCCGGTCTGTTCTTTCTTCCCTTTCTCTTTCCCTGTGGGTCCTTTCTTCAAGTTCCCTTTCTGTATCTTTACCCACTCCCCATCATTTCATCACCATCTTATCTAGGTCATCATCTTTTCATCCCCTGCCATCATCTACACTCTGTTTCCCTTGTCCATCATTCCTTCCTGCCCCTTCTCCTCCATGTTTTGGCCTCTTCCTTACTTACCAGATGTCCTCTCTCCCTCATCCTCTTTTTGTCCTTCATCACTATTCATCTATATTCAGGCTATCATCACTTTATTCTCACCTCTTTGTCCATCTCAATGCATCTCTTTCCTGACCTTGTTGCCCTATTTCACCATCCATTCCTGCTACTCTTCTCCCTTCTTCTAAAACAACCCTATTAACTGGCAGAGAAGAGCAAGAAGGCCGGTCTACAGTTGCAAAATTGTATCTGTTTCTTTTTAACCTGTGAACTAGGCCTACAACCACTTGTCGTAACGGGAACTCAAAAATCACGCTTGCCAAAAGGGGAAAAAAAATATATCAGGGAATGCAAGAACAGCTTCTGTTTACTGCTCAGCATTAGTCACCTGGCACTGCCATTGTCTGCATTTATGCATTAAAGAGCTGTTTGCTTATTGCTTTCACTTACTCAGTGCAAAGCCGGATAACCGTGTGTCGCCACTGAGAGGAATTCACAGACAGATTCCGCTCAAGATTTACTAATACAAACACACTGAGTAAATCAACCTTATCTCTGCTTCCCAATGCTTAAAACTCCACACTGTATTCTGCCTCAGAGATTAAATAAACAATTTAACCCTTTTAATGTCAAAGGCGCCACTTTTAGTCCCCCATTTTTTTTTTATAGATTTTTTTTTTTTTCACTGCGGGGCCACGACCCGCAAGCGCTAGAATGCTTAAAAGACATCAGTTGCATATCTTTCCAGATAACTATCATATAAGTGGAGCAGGGACAACATTGTCTTTGAGAGAGCAGTCTGTTATTGACTTCTTTCAATGCAGGAGTTTACTAGTGTTTCACTAATGAGTCAGACAGTTGGCAGGATAGTGATGTAAAAGAGTACAAGTGCGAGGCTGATTGATGACAGATGCACAGACCAGGCAGCAGCAGAAAAATATGATCTCGGACATATGATCCAGCCAGCTGAGGAGAACAGTAACTGGCGCCTCTTTCTTCCCTTGTAACTAAAATAGTATTACTGTTATTATTTTACTATAATTATTATTACTATTACTAATAGTAAAAAATATAACAATAATAATAATAACAAAAGTAAAAATGACAGTAACAATAAGAACAATTATAGTAAAAATAAAACGGTAAAAAAATTATATTGTTTTTACTATTTTATTATTTATTTATTCTTTTAGTTACAGTTTCTTATATAGCGCGGCATATTCTGTTGCGCTTTACATTTGGAATCAACAGCGATTAAACGAACTGGCTAGAAACAAACTGACAGGGAGGTAGGAGGGCCCTGCTCACAAGATTACAATCTATAGATATTGTTACACGGTTGCCTACTTTTAAAGTCTCCTCTCCAGAATCCCGGAGGGGAGACTGTCAGCAGCACTTTGGGGGGTGGGGCCTTATTTAGACTTCATCAAGCAATTTGCGGGTCTTTGGTGAGGGGGTGGGGCTAAATGATGGGATTTGCATCTTTAGCCCAGCCCCCTCCCCAGAAAAGCCACGAATTGCGGAAAATAACGCTGCTGGGGGGTGTGAGGGGGATCCGATTTTCGGGAGCCTCCTGGCCAGCTCAGGAGGGTAGCCAAGCCTGTAGTATTATTATTATTTAAAATTATAACAATAGTAATAACAATAACAGTTAAAATAACAGTAACAATAAGAACAAATAATTATAATAGTAAAAATAATAAATGTCAAAATAATTATAATATTTTTACTATTTTATTATTATTATTTTTTTTATTGTGCTTGTTTTTTTATTGTTGTTGTTGTTATTACTTTTATTATTATTGTGCTTGTTATTTTTTTCTTCTATATTGTTTAGAAGATTGACCCTTTAGAAATATTATTATGATATTGGTTGGATTATATATATGTTTATCACAGCAGTGTGTTAGGGGCCGCAGTTAGATGCCAATCATTTTTTCCTGTTGCCACCAGACACGGGATTAGCGATGGTAAATTTGGAGGCCGCAGGCCACTGTGGAAGATATGATGCATCGGAATAGAACTGAGGGTTAAGGGTCTTGTATAATTTTGGTTTTAGGATGATGTACATTTTCTGTTGTTTATTTGCCTTTTATCATTTATATGCATATATTGAACAAGCTCTAATGTCCATGGCATGATTTATCCTGTTATTGTTACCATGTTCGTGCTGCCCCACCTGTCTCATATCCCTTTCAGGCTGAGCGAAAATCCTTAAAATATTGGCGGGGCAATTCTGGTGACCCCAGTCTTGACCAGATCCAAATCTCCCAGACTTTGACACATGTCACTACCACCAAGGTTACTGGTGGACTGACTTGAATAGACAACCTGGGTTACCTTTCAAAGCTACTGATGGGCTTCGTAGATGGACAAAACCATGTGCACTGCAGGTGGGGCAGATGTTACTTGTGCAGAGAGAGTTAGATTTGGGTTGGGTTTTACTTCAAAGTGAGATCTATATTGCAGTGTAAAAATAAAGCAGTCAGTATTTACCCTGCACAGAAACAAAATAACTCACTCAAATCTAATTCTCTCTGCACATTTTACCTCTGCCCCCTGCAGTGCACATGGTATTGTCCATCTAAGAAGGAATTTGCCGTAAGGAGTGAACCAGAATAAGGCCCATTGTTCCATTTCACTATCTTTACCACCAATGTTCCCCCTTCTGTCTCCTCCCCTTCTGTCTCCTCCCCTTCTGTCTCCTCCCCTTCTGACTCCTCCCCTTCTGACTCCTCCCCTTCTGACTCCTCCCCTTCAGGGACTATGACACGGTCTGCTCGCACAGACCATGGGTACAGGATCAGTAAGCGCTATTGTGCCTTCAGTAAATCAGTGCACTTTTCTAGATGTGGGAACTTGGAAGAGATAACTGTATGGAGGGATGAATAGCGCCTAGCCTTATTTGCCCAGAGGGAAGAAAAACTGGGGGGGGGGGAAATCAATGTTAAATAAAATATAATACAGTATAATATAGGACAAATGATATAACGATTGAGCAAGTTCTGTGTTGGGCTGCTGTTTGCAGCTTGATTTCTTCTAGGCATGGATTCTACTAACCGGCGATAAGTGTCATAGGGCATGTTGGCCCAATTGGGATGACCCGCATCTTCCAGTTCCTGGAGGTTTGATGTCAGCTGGCCCATGGGTTGGACCATCCTTCCCATACCTTTGCCTTGTCATCTTCTCACCCTTCTCATCTGGATGGTGTAATTGAAAACCTGATTTGTCGTGACTTGTTTCCATTCGATTACTGTTAGATTCCAGTGTTCCTCAGCAAATTGGAGGCTTTGGCAGATCGCGATGGCATACGGACAGTCCTGCTTAACCCGCTCCCCACTTTTCGGTGCTATTGCCCACACTGTAGCCTTCACAGTGCACCAGAGCTCACTGCTGCCTGGGATGTGGTATAGGGTTCCGACAGTCGGGATCCCGACAGTCATTAGCCCAACATCGGGATCCCGACTGGCCGGACTCAGACAGCATGGCGAGCGCAACAAAACCCCTGCGCTCGCCACGCTGCGGGCACGGGGGCTCGCTACACTCGCCACCTATTCTATTCTCCCTCTATGGGGGTCATGGACCCCCACGAGGGAGAATAGCCGGTGGCCTTCGGGAACCCGTCTGTCGGTGTTTTAACAGTCGGGATCCTGACGTATGGTAAATGACTGTCGGGATCCCGGCTGCCAGGACCCCGTCTGTCACCCGCTGCCTGTAACCCTATTCCTGTTACCCTCTGCCTCTCCCTCTCATATACTGCTGTGTTGCATATTGTGAACTTGGGTTGGGGTGGAGGAGGGGGGGCCCAAATTAAAATGTTGCTCCTGGGCTCACCACCCACGTGTTCCGCCGCTGAGTAAGGGGTTAAGGTGTCCTCCTCCCTGCACTGTGATAGACACTTTTAAGAGAAGGCTGCACATACATTCCCTTACTGTCCCAAGGGCTACAAACAGCAAACAGACGTCTTTTGAACTTTTACCAGGTATGAGTTTTAATTGCAATTTGTTGACAGATTAGCTGAAAGATTGCAAAGAGTTTATTTTGTAGAATTGGCAGCGTCCTATCAATGTTCCCCTAGAAAGAGGAAAAACACTTTTGCAATCCCTTACATTTATTGACTGCTGAGCAGACGGAATCGGAATGTTTGTTTAATGTAAAGCTGGATGTCTGGTCTGGTGGTATAGTACACTTTTTGGTACTTCGCAGTATTTTTTCGATAAAGGGTTACAAACTGACTTATTTTGTACCGAAATAGAGATGTTGGTTATTTATTTATTTTTTGGCCAAAAAAAGGCAAAATGTAAATATGTTTTAAAGTCATGCAAAAAAAAAATAAAAAATAAATGCTAGCTTATAAAATGCAGCCATATACTACTTAGATCTGCTTAGGTGTAATGGTATTATTCCGAAGGTGTAAATATAGTCTGCCTGTCTATTGCCCCATTACACCAGTATAAAATCAGTCTGTCAGGAAGAGTTTCTAATACTCAGGACACCCGTCCCCCATCCCCCTGGGTGCGCCACTGCATGTAGGCAATCTAGACTTAATCATAGGCACTAATGCTAACTGGGCAGCGTAGCAATGAAGTAATGATAATCAGTTATTAGTAAATGGTCCGACTGTTGTATTGGCATCCCAAGGGTGCCAATATCACAGGTTTTTCTTTGCACCCCAAGGAGAAAAGCATGAAACTTTCTGTTTTTGCGCTACCAATTTTATCAAGGATGAGACCAGCTGCGCATCGATACCTCGGATCCACAGGTAGAGGATACATGCATTTAATCAGAAACCTACTGTATCACCTCATGCTTTTAGTAACCGATTATTTATAGAATCGATAAATGAAGCGGTTCTCTGTTTAGCGCTAAATTGGACGAATATTCTCGTATAACACTGTACATGTTTTATCCCCAAAGTGACTTCCTCGGGGGTACCAGGTTGCTGTTCACGCTCCTACATTCCCCAGATACTGTAACCCTGCCCACTTGGAATTTTGGGCATGATTCTTGTTCAATCGGTTCCTGGTGTATCCAGTCCGGGGTCTGATTGTGCAGCTCTGGGCCACTGTACGAATGCTTTTGTTGACTTTCACAGTCGCCGAGGTGTCTGTACAGATAGGGGAGGGGGGCAGACATCGACCTCGGGCATTGTCCCCATATAAACGCTGGGCATTCCCCAGGGAACATGGGTGGGCCCGATGCCTTCTGGGGCCGGCGGCTGATGTCACAGGATGTCAGCCGCCGGCCCCATCAGTTCAGACTGACTCTTATTTGCTATGGCAGGAGAAATACTGTAACTCAGTGGTTGGCGAGCTGCTGCATGCGAGGAGTTGTGTTCTCGTACGCATCCCCTTGCATGTTACCGAGGGGATTCGGCGGCGGGGAAGGGGGGATCGTTCGGCCGGGCGTCATTAATCCGCTCGCCAAGCAGTGAGCGGCCGCTGCTTAGGGAGCGGTGTTGAAGAAGGTTCCTTGTCAGACTTGCCCTTCACATCAGTGTACTCTGTGGATTGGTCAATGCATAGGAATGGTCAAAGCAACTGGAACCGGAATTAGCTCCGCCTCCGTTCCTTGTCCTGTATAAAACACATCTGGACATTATACAAAAGCTATTGAAGGGTCTTTATGTATATAATGGAATGGGCGCGGGGTGTCATTTGTTTATTTTTACAAAACTTACCGTGAATGTTTTACGCTATGAAAATGTACAAGTTCCTTTTTAAGTGTTCCCCTAATCTGTTTCGCTGTTTTTGATGAATTTGTGGTTTAAGCAAGTTTTTCGATCTCAGAACAGCGTGGTTCATGAAAGCAAAGGGGAAAAGTTATTTTAATTGTTGTCTGCACCACACCCTAATTACTAACAAGAGCTAAGAAAAACATACAAGAAGAGGTTATAAACTTTTTTTTTTTTTTTTTGCTGTTTCTTTGGTCATACGCACTTATCTCATGCTGAACACAAGCAAGTTAGATAAAGCTTTTGTTTCATATTGACATAGCTGGGTCGGTCTGAATTTGTTTGTTGGCCTCAACAGGGATAATATCAGCCCTGTTCTTTGTCTTTTGGAAAAAAAAAAAATTATATGTATGAGTAATTATTAAACCGTTCTGCGCTGCTATTTAAATAGCTTGTTTACTTGAGGGTGGTTTATGCCCCCGAGATTGTTAGATTATTTTAGCTGACAATAACAACTTTTTTTTTTTAACCACTTCCGAGAAAGATCAATACCTCAATGAATTAAAAGCTTCTCTCTTAAAAGTTAAACACAAAGTCCCTCTGTGTCCTAGTTTTATGTTTTTCTAGCTGATAGGCCTTTTATGTTACTTTTATTGTGTTCTTGTCTGTTGGGGGGGTGGGGATAAAATGACGAAATCGAGCAAAACATTTCGCAGACAGTCTTGCAGAGCAGAAACTGATCCTATAACTTTTTGACGTTCCTGTCTTATAATGTTCAATGTCAACATTTTGCAAATGAGGTTCTACAAAACGGGGACCTGGCGTTGCATGTTTGGATGCACATTTCCGTGGCAGAGGCGTTCCGGCGGCCCGTTGAATGAGCTGAGTATTACTCAGATGGCTAAGAGTTCCGTTAAGTGCTGTTTGGTGGAGGCAGCTTTCACCTACAGATACAGAGGTCGAACTACCATTGGTGCAAGGACCATGGGGACCTTAGCTACCCAAACCAGTTATGAGTTATCCCCTGGCCCTCCCTCAGACCATTTGAGCAATGTTGAATGAATGGGCCAGTGCAGAGAGCATGGTGGTCACCACTGCCTGAGGGAATGTCAGCGGGGCTGACCTTGTGTTCCGAACTAATAGCGGTTCCTGCCACCTATTAGCACTGGTGATCACAGTCACATGCTGCTTCTAATTAGCAGTCAGCTGTACTTTGTTTAGATTCACTTCTGTCTGTAAATTTGAGGCGGCTCACAACCGTGTGATTGGCACCGTCAGAGTCTGTCTGACACACTGAGAAAAGCCAAGGGGTAGGGGCCTGTCAAGGACCGAGCAGTGGCCACTGTGTTCCTGCCTCCACCAAGGTACATGCCCCCTGTACTCCAGACCACGCGGGTCATTGTTCATGTACCCGTCACCCACCGTCTTTCCCTGTCACCCACTATTACTCCCTGACACACTCTGCCCCCCTGCCTTATACCGTCACTCTTACTCTCCCTGTCACCCAGTGCCGTGTTGCATATTGGGAACGTAAGGCCCCCATACACTACTGCGATTTGGTCAGATTTGACCCAATTCCAATGGACCCAATTTGTGTACGGTATTTTTAAAAAACACTTTCAAAAGACTGGCCGGCCGCTGATTGGCTGAGAGAGTTCTCTCAGCCAATCAGTGGCCGCCCAGATGGAAGACAGTCAACAGCCGGCCAGTCTTTTGACCGTTTTTTTTTTTAATTCTCCCTGGTAGCTCAAGGGGAACAAGTCGGACTAGTGTATGGGGGGCCTTTAGGTTGAGGTGGAAAAGGGGGGGGCCTAAATTATATTTTTGCACCTCGTTCCATAACCCACAAGCTCCACTTCTGTACAGACCCCCTCCTGCCGCATTAGAATACATCGCTGCATCCATCTCTGTCCGATTCTTTTCACTGTTGAGGTTGCTGGGTTTTTTGTTGTTGTTTTTTTAAGAAACTGTTCCCCAATTGTACATCTACATAGAATGACCTGTATGCAATATTATTTGGCTTAGTTTAAAAAATTAAATAAAATCTACTTGCAATATTACATACATATAAGCGTCCTGGGTTTCCTAATAGAATGAGCGTAATGTCATTTAGCAGTGGAAGCGGTCAATTAAATGAAAGTGGATCAGTCATAATGGGAGTTTCTTTATCTTGATAACTCAGCTATCTCTCTGATTTGCAAGCTGTAGTTCTTCCTGTCTTTGGAGTATTCGGTAACATGGAGATTCAATAAGTCGGCATTATTGCTGTGTTTACGAAACAAGCATTGCTTCCTTTGCATGTGTCACACAGTGGCAGTAAGGCCCTTATTCTGGTTCGTGCGGTAACGGCCGCATGCGGCCGTTCCGCCGATGTTTTCGGTCTGCGCATGTGCAGAGGGCACTCTGCGCATGTGCAGGCGAAATCGCCGCACACTTTTTTTGAACGCCGCAAAGGGGGCGGATAGGGGCGTGAGGGGCTACTTAGCCTCATTTCCCTATGCATACGCCCCGCGTTTCATGGGCGTTCCCATGCAAACGCGGGGCGTATGCATGGTAATGAGGCCGTGACGCTCGTGTAGGGGGCGGGCAGCTGACATCGCCGGATGTCAGCTGCCCGCCCCAATACAAGATTTCACACGGACAAGTGTCCGTGAGGTCTTGTGTTGCGGGACCTGGTGGAGCGTGCGGCCCTGCCTTCGATGGTCTGCGACCATCGAATGCAGGGGCTGCTCCCAAGGTGGAGGAGGCGTATCCCCGTCCACTTTCATACGGATCGCCACATATCCGCGTACGGACGGAGGTGGCGATCCGTATGCAAGGCGGGGATCCGTCTGTGCGGTCGGAGCCGCATATGCGGCTCCGGCCGCACCGATCAGAATAAGGGCCTAAGTGCTGTTGGCTCAGTATGTATCGTCTGTATCCAGAACTGCAGATAGCAGTCTAGATTCTCCTACAAGTGTGTGTTAGTATGAGTGGGGCTGTAGTTGTACATGTTGTCAAATTATGTGTATGGTTGACATATGTTGCATTAAGGGATGTGAGGTTGGAGTAACGACTAGCATTACTGAGATCAACTTCTGACCAAGGCACCGTTTGTGTATTCTCACTGAGGGGTAGATGCACTAAGCTTCAAAAGTGAAAAATAGAGAGTGATCAACAGCCAGCCAATCAGCTCTTGCCTGACCTTTTTCAAACACAGTCTGTCATTGCAGGTAGGAGCGGATTGGCTGGCTGTTTATCACTCTCCATTTTATCACTTTTGAAGCTTAGTACATCCAGCCCTGTATGAAGCAGTGATAAGGGAGGAGAAGTGAACCAGAGGAGAAATTGCCCATGGCAACCAATCAGCTGCTCTGTATAACTTTGCATTATGCAAATTTTGGATGTTACTTCAGTGCCGATTGGTTGGGATGGGTCACTCTGGCTCACTTCTCCCTTATCACTGCTTCATACAGTACATCTACCCTTGTGTTTGTGTGGGTCATGGGTGTATGCATGGGGAATGTACTAAAACACCCCGTAGGCAGCTCATAGTGTCAGTTGGCTCCCATTGAAGAGGCAGCCATGAATCCAAGATTGCACAGTACCCGAATCAAAGCGCTTTACCTCTGCCATCTTGGATGCAGAATGAGGCTGCCTGGAAGCCAGCTGAGATGTGAGGAGACAGCAGAACCCAACAATCTTAACTGCCCCCCCCCCCCCCCCCCCTCCATATTCATACTCGGAGGTTCATTGACTTCTCCCCAGAATAATGAAGCCCAGTGTGTAAGAGTCACCGGGCCAGGGACTGATATGTGGGCACTGAGATATTCCCTGTTAAGTGCTGGGTAACACGTCTGGGCCGTAGAGCTGACTGTTAGTAGGGCGAGACTGTTGTGTGTCCGCGTCTCTTCAGCGCAGTATTTGTGGCCTCTTCTTGCCACCTTTCACAAACAGCACAATGGAGACTACTCTGTGCAAGACACCATTGTATCATTATCCACGGAGCTCCGCAGTCCTCACTGTCCTGTTCTGAGTTCCACTTAATCACTATTGTGTTTCTGCAGAGCGTGAAGATGCAAAAATGTAAACTTTCCCCAGGTGCCTCCAGCAGATGTCCCCTGAGTGACAGAGCGAGAGAGAAGTTTTACTGTGTTTATTCTGCTTAGTATAACATGGACCCCCCCGTACACCCCCCTCCCCGCACCTGAGGAAGAGTCCGGATCCTTTCTAAGGAGCTTTTCATGATGTGTATGTTAAGCAGCGTCATCCCAAAGAATTTCCATCATATATTAACCATGTCCGATGCTCTCGCACATACGAGCTATTGGTGCACCTTCCTCACCATCTCTGTACCTGCCGTGGCACCAATCAGCTTCTAGTCAGTCAGTCAGTTTATAGACTGTGCCGGATGAATGATAGCTGGAACCTTATTGGTTGCTATGGGAATCTATTCCACTTTTATCTCTCAAAGGTTTCGTGCAGTTCCTCTTTATGATCTAAAAACTGTTCGAAAGCAATCAGGTGTCATTCTGGGGGGAGGGATGTATCAAACCATGGAGAGAGAGAAAGTACTAGCCAATCAGCCCCTAAATGTCATTTTTCAAACATGACCTGGTAACATGGCAGATAGGAATGGATTGGTTGGTACTTTCTCTCTCTCCAAGCTTTGGGTAACCTCGCCCTCTGCTGTAGTTTTGGGGGCAGGCATCTCAAAACGCATCAGATGGATAATTGAGCCCATCACATAGATCTGTGTCTATTCTGATCACATAAAAACATCACAGCTGGTCAGAATGTAGATTTGTCATCTGATTTCATTCACTGTAAGGGCCTACACACAGGGAGATGTTGCTGAGCGATCTGAGTCATGTAGATGGCTCAGATCGCTCAGCACACAGCGTTACACAACGATGTGTCAGCGCTGTCTGCTGAGCGGTCTGTCAGGGCCAGTGTTCTCCGGTGAGAACATCGGCCCTAACCGGCGATTATAGATTTGATAACCAGCTGCCCAGTTGGCCGTAATCCATGAGTATTAGATTATACATTTTTATTTTATGTAATGAAGGAGACATTGGGACCAATAGTGTAGGAGTGTTCACGGCTACACGGCATTGGCCACACCCACACACTATTGGCCACGTCCATACCACACAGTTTACACTTCCTCCACTTTTTACAATAGTTTTTTTTTATAATTTTCAGTCCCGCAATCCAGCCCCAATGAGGTCTCCACTGTGTGTGTGGAACTATATACTCTGAGGTGAAAAGGCCGCTTACGAGAATGATTGTGTTTTGGGAATTTTGTTTGCCTTTTATTTGTATGTGGTCATTTAAAAAACAAAAACATTAATTGTATAACAATTGGTCGGTGAGACGGAATAAAGCCGCAGAGCTGTGGTAGGGGCTTGTGGTGAGAGTTGGATGCAGTGTGAAAAGTGGATAGTTCACTAACACTATCACGATCTGCGATGTAGGTCAGTGTATTGTTGTCAAGATAAGGTGTAGTTGTGAGAAAAGCAAAATCCGCATCAATGGGACATTAACCAGGTGGCCGGCTCTCTGACCGAGAGCATAATTGTAACACTGCCCTCTAGTGGGCTGGGGAACCTCTTATACTCTTCTGTATAGAATGTAACCATTGGCACCTGCTAACAGGATCTCGGGGCAGTATTTATACAGCTTTGTAAAGGATTAGTCACTTTATATTTACCAAAGAGTCTAACTTAATAGTGAGGCAACAACCAAATTGCCTGTTGGCGTATGGGGCCTCATTCAGAAACGTTGACAATCACGATGGCTTGCGTGCATCCCCAATTGTTAGGAGACAGCAGATGGGCAGGGTCAGACTCCTCCTGCAAGATCGCGTGGCTGACATACTGCTCTCTGCACATGTTACATCTGCCCCACCAGCAGTGCAGCACCGATTTGAGAAAGATTTTGCATTTGTGATCATCTCTGAATCAGGCCTAAAGTCTTTAGTCACACAGGAATGGTTTGGTTGCATGGCTGGAGACTTGACAGTACTGATGCTTGCTGTGGAATCATTGCATGCACAGTCTGGGCAAGCTGCCATGTCTACGTACGGTTTAACACAGAAGTGTTTAGGCTAATGTTCCCCTTGTGGAACATGGATTCCAAAACCTCAGTTCCAGGTGTCCTGGTTTTGGTGGTGCACCTGCCATATCCAGAGCTCAGAGCTCCTCCTCTTCCTCATCAAGTCGTATGTGCACCAACCCATACTGTTCTAAGTGGGCATCTTTACACTTCTGTCCATCTCTGCTGTGCCAGCACACCCGTCCTGACCAGGAGAATGAGCCACTATAGCCCAGTTATGCCTCTTCAGTGGCAACCGGAGCTGTGATATGGGTGCGACGCCGCGTCGTGCATACTCATGTAGGCCCCATTCCTGAAAGGTGACAGAGATACATGGAACTTAGGATTAGCTCCATAGAGGGAGATTCAAATAGCCGTGGGTTTTACCCAGCAGCCTCTGCTTCTGGGTAAAGTGCCTGGAGCTATTCATTTGAAAGCCTGTAATAGACACAAGATTAACTCCCAGGACATTGAGATCTTAATTCAAATGTGGTTAGAGTTATGGGTCCTGGACACGGGGTGATTTCAGGGCATTGTCTAGATCATGTAGAAAATGCCCCTACATCGCTCCGTGTTGAGGGGCGATAGCGGTACGTGGCTCGCGCATCGCTATTGCCCGGCGATTAATTTCCATCATACTGGATAAATCTAGCTAATCGCTGGTGTCAGGGCCAGTGGAGAACACTGGCCCTTACAGAGCGCACAGCACACAGCGCTGACACATCGCTGTGTGCTGAATGATCTTGCTGAGCGCTTAAACAAATCTCCCAGTGTGTATGTCCCATTTGCACCGCTATTTACTTGGACGCAGCAGCGCTGCACAGATCCGGTAATGTAACGCGAAGCGCCAGATATCGGTAGACGCCTCCTGCTTGCATTTATGATAGATGGAAAACCTGGGACAGGAAACCTTTTTGTACAGGACAGACTTTTTAAAGGTTGTTCTAATTTTTTTTTCTTCTTTTTTACACCTAAAGTGTCATTTACCTAAAGAGAACGTTAGGCAAATCCCCCAAACCTTTGGCGCTGTCACGCAGATATTGGCGAATGAATGACACCGTAACTGACGATTTTATTTATATTTTTTTAATTGCCCCTACTTGCTTACCCTCTAAAACTTTTGTCTTTGGCGTGTAGCGTTCTTCACGCTGTCTTGGAATCCAAAATAAAAATTGCAATATTATGTTGACTGCAATGTCTGTAGGGTAATGGAGGTAACCGAGCTCCGACGCGTCTAATGCAAAAGCAGTGTAGTGAAAAGTCACTTTTATTTCTTATTTATAATCTTCCATGTACACTCTGGATAATAGATGACAACACTCATCCAGTCTTTAGCTTCAAAGCGAAGCGACAGAATGGATGACAGAACTGGGAACTGCAACACAAAGGTACTAGACAACAAGAGCGAGAGAGAGAGAGAGAATGCCTGTTTACTGGATTGAATTTGTTAGCACGCGGTCTTTAGATATTGTTCCCGTGGGAGCCTGAAGGATATGTGCTGCAAGAACGATGATTTAACATCTGAAAATGGTACTTAAAGAGTTTTCTGTCTCGTAATAACGTGAGGGAGCCTTCTGAATGGAACCTGGGGACCTTGTGTCTTCTATTTATCTAAATGTCTCTCAGGATTAACCCAGTCACCGCCTGAGGGGATGGTAATGCAGTGCCCGACAGCCCCCTCCGGCTGAAACAGGGGTTAACGTTGCCATAATTGAATATTTTAAAGTGCACGTCTACGCATTAACTATAGATAGCAGATCAATCTGCGTCCCTTAACTATATTTATATATATATATATATATATATATATATATATATACACAGTGGCAGCATCAGGAGTTGGACTCCAGCACAGTCCCAAATTCAAATGGGGAGAAACCCCAACTGCCAGTGAGTCTGTTTGAAATAGTAGTTGGTGGCAGTTGCTGTGCCTGCCCAATTTGAATTTTGAACCATGATATATAGATAGGTATAAGATGCAGAACACAGTATATCATTTCACATTTAGTATATACACTGTACTGTAAATGTCTTCAGATACATACACATGGTGAGATTTTGGCTATGTATGATTTTGACACTGATTTCCCTTGAATTCCCCAGAGCCCAGAACCATGCAATCTTGACTGTATTTACTTGACATTATGTGGTGTATTCAATGTTTTCTGCGAGCTGTGACAGAGAGCAGTGCTGCCTGCTCGCTGTCACAGCTCGCAGAGTCAGTATTCATCTGACCTCCTGCACACGCTGTTTTCCCCTCGTTAGGTTATTGGAGCGAGGGGAAAACATCGTGTGCGTCCGCTAAAACAGCGAGGCTCGCGGCTAAATGTAGCAGACTCCCTGCATTAGCCGCGAGCCTCGCTGTTTGGGGGAATCCTCGCTGTGACAGCGAGGATTTCCCTGCCGCGTTGAATAGGGTGAGTGGCCGGCACATGGGTTAAACAGTGAGGATCACTTGCGATCCCCGCTATTTAACCCCTTTGCCGGCCGCATTGAATGCACCCCTTTGACTATGGATGGTTTTGACTGTACTAGAACACTAGACTGTATACAACAATATAGTCAAAGTTGTCTTGCCTGTGCAGTCTGTCTTTCTTGCGATGCCGATCCCATTGGGGCACGCATCGCAAGCTGTATAACGCTTCTGCTAACTTTTCTTCAGATCTTGTGAGACGCGTGCTTATATAGCACAGTATTATATATAATCAGAGGTACTGCTTTCCTAGCACGGCGCCCACGATGTAGATTGTATGTGTGGGGCTGATATCTCAAGCATCTCATGCATCTTATGTGTTTGTGCGGCATAAGATGCATGAGATGATGTAATCGACGAGATTTTTACATTGGAATCAATGTAAAAAGGCCCCAAAACCCCAATTTTAATTGCTAACCCCCCCTCATGGGTGAAATGCCCCCCCCCCCCCATTGTTATTGCCACCCCACTAATGACGCCAACCCGAAGCGTGGCGAGCGGCGGCGGTACGCGTCCTCCAACCTTTTCATACCCCCACTATCCACGTCGGCGTGGAGTTGATTTTATATAGTGTGGCGAGCGCAGCGAGCCACCGAGCCTGAAGCGTGGCGAGGGTACTCGGAAAACATGTAAAGTAGTCCGCTGAGCTCGCCACGCTTCGGGCTTGGTGGCTCGCTGCGCTCGCCACACTATATAAAATCAACTCCACGCCGACGTGGATAGTGGGGGTATGAAAAGCTCGGAGGACGCGTACTGCCGCCCCTCGCGGGCTCGCTCTTGCCACGCTTTGGGTTGGCGTTGATAGTGCTGGTGGCGTTAACGATGGTTATTGGGGGCTCACGATTTTTATCTCATGGATCTCATGCATCTTATGGATGCATAAGATCCATGAGATTAAAAAATCGGGTCCATCGTGTTGATTGTATGCCTTAAGTACCTTAAGGTGCCCATACACGTACCAATTACCCGGTACTTTTTGTGCTAACATAGCATCTCATCGCATGCACAATGCATGCACAACGATGCTATTTTAGCACAAAAAGTACCGGGTAATTGGTACGTGTATGGGCACCTTTAAACTTAAGGCATACAATCAATGAGACGGGCGCCGTGCTAGGAAAGCAGTACCTAATCAGATGAGTGTGGTAGAGGTAACAATCATCTCCATACCAGTACATTGCATACAGGTGCCATTACTGTATAATATCCATTTTAATTCTGATGTACACGTTTTGTGGCTGATTATAACCAGGTGAAATGCATAGAACACATAGGTGACCTAGATTAAGGGATATTATTCGTACTTGCCGACCTTTTGGCTGCCTGTATTTCCTCATGGTTACTCTATGGGTCAGATGAATTAAGCTGTGGCGAGAAAGAAAGTACCAGACATTCGGCGCCTAACTGGTTCAAGCACAGCCGATTGGCCGGTACTTTATTACTCTCCAATTTCTCTCTCTCTCCAACTCTTAATAAATAGGTGTCATATGTGCGCTCTCTTAAAACATATAGTGTTTAAAAACAATATCTTTGAATTTCTTGAGTGACACGGAGGTCCTCAGCTGAGAGCTGCAGGTGACACCTTAATAATTTGACACTGTTTATTTTATTTTACTCTGTATTGTGCGCCGAGTTGTTTTGGTTTTTCTTTCCTCCTCCTATCTGTGGATCGGAGGGCTGTGTGTTTAAATTATCACACAGCATCCTTGACACAGAGGTGGAGGTATTGAATATACCATTGTAGCTATTTTTCTTAATAAATAGAACTCTATATGTGTGTGTCTCAAAACAGCTGCCATATGCAATAGAATCTTGCATGTAATAACATAGTTTATGTTCTAGGTACTACCTGGGATTTATGATATACTGTCATTTGGAGCACAGGGTATTTTCTTGCGCTGTGTCTGGCACTTCATCCTGATTATAATGTGTGGCAGTGCTCCTTACAGTGGGGTAGATTGCATTCTTCTCCTGCCACCACCTTCTATACATTGCTGACATATCCGGCAGTGTAAGACATGGGGAGGGGCTTCCATGACATGGGGAGGGGCTTCCATGCCATGTTTCAGTTCATATCGCGCCATGAAGCTGCCCGACCGCCCGCTTCCTGGCAGCAGACTTGCTTGCTTTACAGGCGCCCAGGAGAGACACCTGATATTTGGGGGTCTACCGGATAATAGGCAAATGTGACTATAGAATGAGACAAATGGACATTTATATAGGCGTACATGTCCTCACCATCTAGGGATCGGTCAGAATACCGTTGTTCAGGTTGCCAGCACTTGGAATACCAATGCCGGAATCCCGACTGCTGGCATTCCGAACGTAAGTATCCCCGGGCTGGTTAGGGCTAGATCATGGGGGGTGGTTAGCCTTATGCAGTATAGGGGACTTTAGTTTATGATGCAAGGAAGGGGAGGTTAGGGTACAGGAAGAGGGTTAAGCTCCGTACACACGGAGCGGTATGGTCGCTGAGCGATTTTGACTTAATATCGCTTAGCGAGTGTCCCGTTTTCATCAGCGACCAGCGATGGTCTGAAGGAGAAATCTGCTGCGACCAGTACTGGGCTGGTCAAGGGACCCCAGCTACCGTATCCCAGGTGATATAGACTTAAATCGCCCCGGGCTTTAGGCGCTAAATGGGCACTGTCAGGGTTAAGCTGTGTGTGTGTGTGGGGGGGGGGGGGTGTTAGGGTTAGGTTACAGGAAGGCGTGGTTAGGGTGGAAGGAAGGTTAGCATATTTACCATCCGGGTATCACTTGCCTCATCCCAATACCATCCCTCACCAAGTAGCACCGATCTCTTCCTTGTGAATCAGGGGTTGTCAACTGTAATCCTCAATTGTCCCCCAACAGGTCATGTGTTAAGGATTTCTTTCACTATTCACAAATGATTTCATCTATTTGGCTTGGTCAGTAATTATCCCACAGAGAGAAATCCTGATTAAATGACCTGTTTAGTGGCACTTGATTATTGAAGTAGGAAACCCACTGTTCTAGATAATGGGTTTCTGGATAAAAGTTGCCCCCCCGCACCTGCCTATATATAACACGGGCCTCGGTCCGCAACTTTTACTGCTGAACTGTAATTGCCAGTGTGGAATTTCTCAAAATATGCCTAACTGGGATGCATTCTATAAGGCATAGATTTACAATGCGGCGAGGCCTATTGCAATACCATAAATGTTCCCCGAGCTATTTACATCTGAGCTGATTTTGATAATTCTCCAGACCCTCATTTTTTTTTTATTGTACGATACTGTATAAATTAAAGGGAAAAATGCTCTTGAAATGAATGCATATGGCTATTTATCTTTTGATTTTTCTGCCGTGATTAATGACCTAATTTTACTTCCCCCAAAACAGTGTAAATATAGATGTGTATGCATGGAAATAGCTCTTTTTACTAAGTAGTCGGAATTAATTGCCTCTTAACCTTTCCTTCCCCTGCACCCTTTCTTCACACTCTGCTGGTTATGAAGCTGTACGTTCTAACTGGCTTCATTCGCGATCACCTCTTTCACTTACAGATGTTAAATTAGTGTTAAGAATGAATTCATACCCTGAATCCATCTTATTGTTTTAACTAAATGTGATAACGTCTCTTGCAGAAAGGCATAAAAATCACAGTCAATTGTATCAGACTTTTTTTTATTTTTTATGCTTTTTTTATTTTTTTATTTTTTACAGCGCTCAGGCATAGTTATATCATTTTTTGCAAAATACACTTATCTCGCAGGGCTAAAAAATAAAAATGAAAAAAAAAATTCTTAATTATGGCCCGAGGTTTTTTTTTTTGTTCACACTAAATATTGTGACTGATGGTGTTTTTGGGGTGGAAAATGATGCCTTTCAGCGGTTTTAGCTGATTATTTTTTGCTTATTTTATGTTTTTTCTTTTTTTCCCCCGTTAATGTTTCACACCAAAATTGGTCTTGTTTGAGACCTGAATCCCAGTCCTAAGGGGGGGCTGCTGTCAAACAAAGAAAACATCATAATACCGATGGTTTTGTGTCTTTTTGAAGTCTGTCAAGAGCGACGACCGCCTGCCTTTTTTGCTGCGAGACAAGCCTCTCCACACAAGTAACTGTTTTGTACATTAGGTACTCCCCAGAGGTAGTAGGAAAATATCATGTCCCTGCATGACATACGAATGTGAAATCTACCAGAAAGAAATATTTATGACCATTTTATGCTTGATTAGACTTGGATGACATCTGTTGGAAGACAGGCACTGGACAAAGAGAGAGACGCTTGGGGGCAAATGTTAACAGAATTGTTTAGTGGATGCTGAGTTAGATTCGTCCACTTACAGCCAGGCACAACACGGGAATCGTGTTAGGCATAGTGCAGCTGACAGACATTCGCCGTGGTGTACAAGCTACAATCATTAACCACCTCACCGTCCTCCACAGTTTAAGGGATGAGAACATTTACTAATGTAAGTCTCTGAATTTAGCAGCAGATTTTAATTTTAATGGGTTATTTTTATATGTTGTATACGGGGGGCACAAAATAGCCAGGTGGATAGTTTTTGATCCCACGCTGTAATCTTCTAACGTTCTCTGTAGGTGACGGTACCCAGGAATAGGAATTTTCAGGCCCACTACTGATTTCCTGTCTGGGCCCCTCCCCTATCTCCCCATCTCCCCCCACCTCCCTTCACTTAGCGCCTGACTCCTGCTCCCTCATCCCCTGCAGGTCCCTAAGCACAGGCTTCTTCAGTGCAGGACACCGGCGGCAAATTAAAATGCAGCACCGGCTGGTAAGCCAATCCGAGCTTGTGTACCGGCAGTCGCTCTGATTGGCTCAAAAGCAGCATTTTAATTGGCCATCAGCATCCTGCATTAAAGAAGCCTGTGCTTCGTTCAGTGCACAGAGCACAGCACAGTTAATGAGCTGCCCGGGCCCTTCCAGAGACTGGGGCCCCGGGACAGCTCACAGCACCCCCCCTGTTGGCGGCCCTGGCGGTACCTAGCCCAGCCTGGCCGCTAGTTTGCAAACCAGTGCAAAGTCCCCGCTACACCCATTAGTAGCTTCCATTGGGAGTTGACATTTACAATGACCAATGTTTATTGCTAATGCGATTCTTTTCCCTGTACTCTATTCAAATTGCAATAACCACTGTACCTGATTGTGCTCATTGTCAGTTTCCAAAAATTTACACCCGATTGGAATCTGTAGAGGAACCGAAAGAAGAACCTGATCTTCCAAAAATCCATCCTTAGGCACAAAGTAGTTACCGCCAAGATGATAGAAGTTTTTGGAACTAAAGAATCTGTTAATACATCTCAGCGGTAGTTTATATACAGTAATGCTTGAATACCCCTTTTCCACTGCCACAATTACCCAGGTTATTTCTACAGTAGGTGAACCCTGGTTGTGGCTCAGTGGAAAAGGGTCCCCAAATAAAAAACACTGGTAAAGTTAACCGGAAATCTGAACCAGGTAATTCTGCATTGTAAACTGTTGACCTGGGTCATGTTACCCGGGTCCCAGTACAAGCCTTCGGGTGGCGTTTCACCGGCGTTTGCAGATTATGTAGCGAAGTCAGAACAGAAAACATTGCACACGGATGCTGTGTGAAAGTTGCCAACCTGGGAATAACCTGGATCGATACGGCAGTGTGAACCGGGTCTGACCTGGGTTGGAACCGTGGCCAAAAGTCTGGGTCAGACCTAGGATTTAGGTTGATAAGCGGGTATTCGTGTCCGGGTGCCATGGGCTAATATTCTTATTCTCTGTCTCCAGTTCCATGGGAAGAATGGATGCCAATAGCGGCAAATATGCCATTTCTTGGAGATTGCGGCCTGCTCATTGTTGCACGAGACTGTTGCACCTTCTACCGTCACGCCCTTTAGGAAGCCGCTTTCTACCTTTGTTGAACAAACCTGTCCGACAAGTTCTACCAGTGCACGCATCGTGTTTTTACAACTTCAGCACTGAAACGTGGGATGTAGAACAGAGTGGTTTTTGTTTTATGTACTTATTTATTTATATTACCTGTCTTATCTATTTATCTTAGATCTGTTTTATGATCGCGTTCAGTTCAACCATTTTTTACCCTTCGGGAATACCATTGATTCTTGCTGCGTAATCATGGGTGTTTATACAGCAGCTGGTCATGTTAGATTTGGCTTGGAGACGATTTTCATTTCTAGAATGTCAGGAAGCCAGTACATTTTATTGAATGGTTTAGGAAAATATAGAATATTTTTTTAATTTTTTTTTGTTTTTGCTGTGGGAGTTCCCAGCTTATTGCCGAGCAAGGACTTTCTGTGATCCACATCCTGGTAGGTTAATGCTTCTGGGTTCCGTAACTTACCTGTGACCTTACCGTCCACCTCCAAGCAGATAAAACAAACCACCCCCCTCCCCGATTGTGTTCAAAACGCTTCACCATTACAGAATCCACTTTACAATGAAGCCACACCCCCTTCCCGTTAGCTCTCCCCCATATATTGTGCAGACTTAATAAGTCAAGAGACCAATGAAATAGTCCTGACATTATATTTATTCCTCCAAACTTTCTCAACTGCAAAATTGGGGACTAATTAGGCCACGCTCAGATCTGCCTAAATACCCTTACCCACAAATGCCACATTTTGGGTACTTTAAATCACGTGATCAAATATAATATTTTTCATAGGGTTATATGGCGTTTTATTTTGTGCACCTGGACCCTGAAGGCCGAAAGAGGGTTTTTTACAAACTGGGTACTTTTTAACACTTAATAGTGCTTTAGCCATCAACACGGCGCAAATCATCTTGGTAAATCCGCGCAGCCTACGTGTTTTCTGAAGCCTTTCCATAAAAGCTCAGTGGAAAGGCCGCACTTTATGTCTGCTAATTCTTCTTTGGCAATTCCTCCGTAAAGCATCTTATTTGTGTGAATTCCCCTGTTGCAGCCTGTCTGGAGTACTTATGGGAAATGTTATTTTGTTTTTATTTGCAGCGAGCCTTGCTGTTTTGATTTTGTCTGCGCTGTATGGAAAAACAGTACGTCATTTGGCGTGGGTGTCTTGTCTGCTGGCCATTTGGCCACTGCGTCTATGTTTCCCATGCACATTACGAGATGTCAGGACAGGCTTGAGCGGCGTGATCTGACCCACTCAGGAGAGAGAGAGAGAGAGAGAGGAAAGTTTAGCAAATTGGGCTGTTTTGATGCCAGTCACAGCCAGCGGCTCCGCTCTACTGTGGTTATGGAGCTATTTAAACAAAGGTCAGATTAGAGCATATATCAGTTTCTGTAATAAACTGCAGAGGGATTAAGTTACACACATTTTGCATACAGTTGGGAAAACCTGTAATTTAAGTAGTAAAATCCATAAAATGGCAATAAACAATTTTAATATCATTGGTATGATTAGTTTATGGGAGGCCTACCTTGCTTTTGAGACAACGGGTAACATAAGCTAAACCATTAAATGTCTTTTAATTAAAAAATGATTTAAAATGCATTTGCTGACTTGAAGACAGAATATGATATTCGCACTTACATCGGTATCTGCCGGAATTAATCACGGAGCTCAGACATTTTTAACCCCTGCCGCTTGAAGTGACGCAAACACCTTGGCCCGGGGAGTCCGGCGCTGGTCCCGGAGCTGGAGTGCCAAATGTTGATCGTTATTATTTAAAAGGAAACGGTCATCAACATAAAGAGAAACACCTGGTTAATGAGGGGGGAGCAAGCACAGTGGAAGCCAAGGTTTCTGCACAGGTGTTTGGCTATTGTCCTAATGACGTCCGCGATATCCCAGGATGGTCAGGGTCACATATAACACCATGGGACGTTCCAGATGCCTACAGTTAGGGCTGGCATAGTGGTGACAGGAGTCCTCAGTGACTTCACATGAGTGGTGATTGCTGTGGCATATTTGGCAGGAGATCCAGTGAGCAAGACCGCTCAGTTACGGAGACCGGCGCATGTGGTGGCTCCGCACCCTATTACACAAATATACGTTGGCATTTCCATTTTATTCTGTCCACTACCTTTTATGTTACTATGGCAACCAAGTTTTTTTATGCTTTGAAGTAGATGCCAATGACTTGCTTTCTTTGGAAAAAAAAATGTTTTTGTGGTAGACACCAAGTCTAACTTCAGGATTTTTGAAGCCATCGATGGCCATGGATGGGTTACCCATTTATGGTACCATTATAGGTAACCTTGATGGTGTGAATCCATCTGCAAAGAAATAATTGATGGTTTCACTCACCGATGGTCACCCCTTATTTACAATTCATTAGGCTGTGAGCCAGTGTGAGCACGGAGGTGGGGCATCATAGGTGTGTCGGGGGTGGGGCTAAGCTCCATGTTATGGCACTTGGTGAAAAAAAATAATAATTAACTGTTGGTTACCTCCTACAACCAGCCGCTGTCTGTCAATCACTCTACATCGTAATATGTACGACAAACATTGTTGCAAGACAATTGCACATCAGTCTACCCAATGAGATAGTTGGACGTATGCAGGAGAGCGCTGCCCAATTCAACTCATTCTCTCTTGTTATTCATTCTTTTCCCACGCAACAGAAAACCGGTTTCCATTCATTGATTCTGATTTAACTATCCTATATAATAGAAGCCTGCTCCTCACCTCTATGGGGAAAATTCAAGTGTTGTGCGCTCTGGCTTTCACTAGATGCAGGGCCGGATTAACAATGGGCCTAATGGAGCTACAGCTCCAGGCCCACTCTCCAAATAGGCCCATTTTCTAGCTGAGGGCCCGGGCTTTCCAACGAGCCCAGCCCCGCGTCGCTAGCCCCCCGGGAACCGGAGATACCGCCAGGCAAACCTGGAATGTTGTCCCCATAGAATAACATGGGACCCGCTAATTCCGACCTCCACCCAGTTCCAACGGCTGCCAGTTCCCCCTCCGGCATCACAGAAGCTCGAGGTTGATCTCAGTCGAACCTTCAATCTGATACCTGGCCCATATGGGTTCATTGGTTCTAGAAATATTGCGGGTAAACCCATTTTTTTTTTTATTTCTGAAATGTAATTTCATGGCTGTTCATGTTTTTGAGGACAGATTTCTCTGGAACCGAACGGCCCAGTTTCACAGGACCAAAATCATTTGGAGCCTACATGTAAATGGGTCAGTTGGTTCCGAAGATATAGCTGTTTGTTTAAAGGGGGGCGGCGGTGGTTTTCTCTCCCCCTCACACCAGAAAATGCAGGGACTAGGCTGGTGTAAAAGGGGCCAGTCCGGGAATGTCCCTGCATGATCCTGGGACCATATTCGCAGGTAAGTCCCTGCATTTTCTGGTGTGAATGGGGTATTATTTCAAATAGCCGGGACATGCAGTGCTCTGAATACAGCCTGGCAGCCCCCTGCTCTCTGCCCGGCTGTCATTTCTGCCCGGCGGCGACTGTACCCCAGTTACCACGAGCATGTATTCCCCCTTGGCAATGAGCATGTAATCCCACATGGCAACGAGCATGGAACCCCTGGCAATGAGCATCCAACCCCTGGCAATGAACATGGAACCCCTGGCAATGAACATGTAGGTAAGCAACACTTATGTAGCATAATTTTTAATAGGCAATATGGTGTTTGGCATAATACGTAATGGAGATTATGGTGTGAGGCTTAACATGTAATGGGCATTATGGTGTAAATTTTTAATGCGCGCCTTTATAAAGCATATTGTGCATTATTGCTCAATCTGTTTGGTATAGTGCAGGCATGTCCAAACTATGGCCCTCCAGCTGTTGTGAAACTACAAGTCCCATCATGCATTGCCACAGTTTTGCTATTAGGGAATGCTAAAACTATGCCAAGGCATTCTGGGATGTGTCGTTTCACAACAGCTGGAGGGCCACTGTTTGGACATGCCTGGTATAGTGTGTATTTTGGTTCAATCCATGTGGCAAAATGTGAATTTTGCCTTAATCTGTGTGGCATGATGTGAATTTTGACTCAATCTGTGTGCCGTAGTGGGAATTTTGGCTCAATCGGTGTGAATTTTGTCTCATTCCATGTGGCATAATGTGTAAGAAGCAAGTACAGTATAAGGGGTTACTATTGTGTTGCATGATTTGTATAAGGGGTATATGGTGTGGTAAACTTAGGTTACCACATAAAAGGTGCTGACATATTGTCTACCAAGTTTCGTCTTTCAGTATTTTTTTATGACTGGAGTGCCACCTCACCCCGCAAGTATCTTAGAACATTGGCATCCTGCGGGTGCACCTTTGGAGGGCACCCGCCAATATATCTCCCTGCATTTTTCTTATGCCAGCACCCTGCCTTTTCCAGGCATATATAATTAGTTGAAAGTATTTACACAAATACAGACACACCCATGAGCAGACCACCCAACCAGAACACGGGTCACGCCCCCCATATTATTAGGTGCTGGCCGCAACCCCTATTATTGCGCATAATAGGCCCTTGATCATTTTCAGCTCCAGGCCCATTTACACCTTAATCTGGCTCTGACTAGATGGTACCAAAAGGAGCAATTCAGGTGCTACTCAGTTCGTTAGCATGAAGGGCTGTAACGCGTTCTATATACATTACCACAAACATGGCTAAAAAGGTCATGATTAAGTTATTCTTTCTCTTTTCTGTGTGTATGTGTGTGTATATGTATATATATTTTAGTGGTATTATGGTGTTTTCCAGACTTGGGGTTTGCATTAGCTGATGCTGCATCGTTCACAGTCCTCATGCTGATAATAGGCAATCATTTCCAGGGGAGTGTGTAATAAGCCGGCTCTCTGTTCCTGTTCTGTAATAGGTCTACACTCCAGCCAGGTTTTATAAATAAAATACACTATACATACTGCAGATTCCATTTTTATTATTCTTCCTTAAGATGTATTTGTAGTGAGTACTGAGGATTCTATATGATTACTACATGCATATAATACAGAAACCTACCATAGCGATGCCGATTACATAAATATATAAAACCGCATGCATTATGTCACTTTTGATTGTCAGTCTGCATAAGTTTAATCTTGGTCCAGGAAGCCAGCGTTCAATGACGCAGACCCCAGACCCGGCACACATACAAAACGAGGTCAACACACCCCTGTTTTGTAAAAAAAAGACCCAGACACCCCCCCCCTCCCCCTGCAACCAATGAAGTATGACACAGACCCCCCCAAACATCACATTTGTACAGAAACCACTGGGTTCCCATACTAATCTAGACCAGGTTCTGAGGGGTAATTTACTATGATGTTTTCGCTAGCAACCAATCAGATTTGATTTCTTATTTATTTAGAAGATAATAGATTATATCTGATTGGTTGCTATGGGCAACATTCCCTCTTCAATAGAACTCCCATCTTAGTAAATGCGTACCCCTCAGCAACCACCATCATTGCGTGTTCACTGATGTATTTCAAATGTTCTTCTTTGACAACTATGAGATTACAGAGCATTGCAACAGACAAAATGGAGTCGGTCAGGTTAAAATACAGATAGGTTTCCTGAGGTAAAAATACTAATAGATTTCCTGAGGTAAACTCCTAAATATTTAAAATCAGGAATTAGGGACAGTTGACAACCGTCTTGAAGTGATATCTACGATCAATCGTCCTGGTGCCATTGAAAAATGAAGAGGCCCGAGGCCCACTGTGCCACATTACATATATGCATTTCTGGAGCCTGGCGCAGGATCTATAAATGGCTGATTCTATATTGCTATCATCTGGCTTGTGTGTAATAGAGTTCTGCTCCGTCTCTGGCAGTACAGAAGGGGAAGAAGTGGTGTGTTCCCTGTGCACGCAGCCTGTCAGAGCGATCCAGCCAGACTTATCCGTTTCTGTACTTGTCTTTATCGTTTTGCTGACTTCCACATAATAACATCTTCATCTGAGATTGCCATGGCACTGGGGAACTGCATTTGTTGATCAAATTTGGCTGGATAACACTGTGATCTCGTCATATCCCGAAGTACAGAGATGTCCGCCGAATACGGATGCGGCGAGCTGGCCTCTTGATTGATTGATTCAGCCTGTCACAGAACAAGATAACTGGATCAGTAAATACCCCAGTGCACTTCAACATCATCCGCACAATCAAAAGTGAGGGCATCGTAGGGCTGCCGAGCACAGAGGCATGATGGGAATATATACATTTCAGGGACGATAAGGCGGACGAGTGTGTGTTTGTGTGTGGTTTTCCTGTGGCAGCGAGATAAGGGGGAAAGTTTTATACACTGCGTTTTATTCACAGCAAAATAAATACTGGTTTTACAATGTATTTTTATTAGTGAGCACTGTGTGGTTTGGAGATTAAGCGCCGTAGACGGAGGCTGTGTTACATAAGCAAGTACAAAAGTTGAAGTAAAACAGGCGACTGAGCCTCACATTCCGTATTCTTCAAACAATATACAGCATTAAAATTCCAATTTCTCTAAGCGTCATAATAGAAAGGACTATGCTACCGTACCCACGACGTACATTTTCCACAGCTTGTAGAAGTAATATAGTTAAGTTGGTGTGACATAAAACCGGTTCGAAAACTGTAACAAAAATAAACAAAAAGTTTCAATACAGAATGAAAATAAGATCCGGCTTTTACTACGGCAGTGAGCATTGTAGTTTTTCAACCGTTAGAATGACTGGTGAAACTGCCTCCTAGAACACATTTGCGATCAGTCCCTGTTTTATTGGAATATGTCACCAATGAATGTAATCTGGGCTGAAACTGGAGTTCCATCCTATAACAGTACGGAGTGTTCGTCCAGCTTTCCAGATGCCAATTGAATAACTGAGTCAGCGGCGTAACTGTATATGCGTAAACCCCATAGCAAAGGTTTGTAGAGGCCTCTATGTACCAACTAATGGTGATAAATGTACTTAGCACACATAAGTTACACAGGAAAGGAGGGCCCCCGTCAGCTCTGGGCCCCCATCTGACTGGGACACGCGAGCACCTCACACGCACAGGCGTCCCAGTCACCCGGCAGCGGGGATCGGAAACCCTGCCCATCTCCGCTTTAAGGAGACAGGAATGGTTAGGGGGGGGGGGTGGAGAGGCGGTGGGGGAGCTTGAATTGGGCACGCGAGTGTTTCATGCTCGCATGCGCCCCCTTCCGGCGGCTGGCGATTCGATCCCTAGCCTCAATGAGGGGCGCTACATCTGTATGGATATCAAGTGGTTCTTCGGGTCATTCCGGTATGATTGGGTGATATTTATTTTGGAAATGGGTAAACAAATCCACTTTCTATACAAATCAGCTGGGATCCCTAAGCTGACATTATACTGCAGCATCACATTCATTCAACACTGCCCCCTTGTGGCTTAAAAATATGGAAGTAGTCTGTGTATAAGACATGGGCTCCATCTTGCTATGGGTAACAGAGTTTGCTCAGTGGATCGCCTTCTTCAAGGATGGGATGATACAGAGGGAGGATAACAACCATTTAGTTTCCTTGGTACATCTGGTCCAATGTCCGTCTTCAAACAATCTACGAAATCATTCCAGAATTGTCAATAGAATTTCATTTACGTTATTACTCGCTCTTTTGTATAAAGAAACCTGAATCTGTCCGTTAGTGTTGCTTTCAATGTTCATGATTTCCTCGACCAAATCCATATTTATCGTAGAACAACAACCGTTTTTGATTTGAAACATAAAAAGGTGTTTTAAACAGCCCTGGTCTTCCAGACAGTAGTTCCCCACCGTTTCTCCTCTCTGTGACCTATTTTCTTTGGCTGTTACCATTAGATGAGACTGACATATTTATGTGTACGTATGGTGTTTAGCCTGGAATTTAACACATATGAATGATGAACCCCCCCCTCTCTATTCCACTCCATTTAGCTGTCTTGAAATGTGAGGTTCTGTATCCTAGACAAGTCTGGACACATCCGCCTCGAATACATGACCACCCAAATTAATAAATAGCTACATTCCTCGATGGTTCTTGGGGGATTGGACGCTAGGCAGCAAGGTTCCCCCGTACGCAGCAGTTAATAACATTTGCACTGTTCCAGGAACGCTTATATACAGTAGTCTGTTTGTCCTGCAGTTCAAGCACCTGATTCCTGGCCAAAAAATGCAATTGTCAGCTAGTGAAGTTTGAGGCAGATGCTCGAGATCGGAGCAGCGAGATCTGCTGCATACACGGCGGCAGTAACGTACGATCCCTCTGGACTCCTTGCAGGGAAGATAACTTAATATTGTCACATTGTGTTTGTTTAAATAAAAGTTATTAGCTGTCAGTACTGGTTGTGATCAACTTCATTCATAATTGCCAGATAATGTTGAACACGATCTAGCAGGAGCTTGTTATATCTGAAGTGACACACGAGTGGTCACCTAGGTACCATTCAGGCTATGAATCCAGAGACTTGTATCTCCGCTACACTTGTATGCACAGACCCATGGCACTGTCATCAACGGGATTGGCCGTACACCCAGTCCAGGCTGGGTACAATGTATTTACATTCTCCGTGACCACGGCACTCCCATAATCCTCCAATAAGATGGATATTTTCCGGAAAGTCGGTATTGACGTGTGGGTGGTGGTGGTGTAACAGTAAGCCAAAGTTTTGCCTATACAACCCAACCCTCAAACTATGTCTCACTACAGCAGTAGGTTCTCCGCTTGGGATACAGGCACCATGGGGGTAATTCTAGTCCATTCTTTCTGACAAAATCCCTCTTAGATGGACAAAACCATGTGCACTGCGGGTGGGGCAGATGTAACTTGTGCAGAGAGAATTAGATTTGGGTGGGGTTTTTCTTCAAAGGGAGATCTATATTGAAGTGTTAAATCATGCAGTCAGTATTTTCCCTGCACAGAAACAAAATAACTGACCCAAATCTAATTCTCTCTGCACATGTTACATCTGCCCCCTGCAGTGCACATGGTTTTGTCCATCTAAGAAGGATTTTGTCAGAAAGAATGAACTAGAATAAACCCCCATGTTTGGTTGGACATAATAACCCAATGTAATGGGCTTTTCAGCCAGCATTGTTATCATCAGGTAGAGGTGATTCGTGTTGACGGTTTGGGCCTGGTTCAGCAAGACTCGTCCCCCCGCACCGCCAAATCCCCTTGGCACCATGTGAGGGGAAGTAAGTGGACCCCCCCCCCCGCGCATGCAGCCGAAGAGGTGACTCGGCGACCATCGAATGATTTCTCTCCCCTTCTGAGGTAAAAGTCACTCTAAACTGATTATTGTTTCGGTTGGTGTCCGTGAAAGAGGGGGCGGGCGCTGACGTCATGTGGTGTGAGAGTCCCGCCCCCAGCAGGCCTCCGCCCACCCGTGTTTCCAGGGGAACGCTCAGCATTTTTATGGGGACGCCCATAAATCTCTGGCCCTTCCACCGCTTCGGCCCCTGCCCGCCACTCTCCATCCCTCTACCCGTACGAAAGCGTCGGCGACTGTGATAGTCACCGAAGGCATAAGTACAGCGGCCCTGCACCTGCGCAAATACGGGCATTCGCAGAGCCACACAATCGGTCCCCGGTGCGAATACACTGGGGACCGAATGGTATTGAATCACCCTCTTTGTGCCCTGTATCCCAAGGCAATGATAACTATCAATAGCAAACAGAGATGGGCGAAAAGCAGACGGAAAGCTGGGAAGAATAATGTAAGTATTTAATAAAAGTTGTTGGAAGGCGCATGGAAACTGTTACATGAGAAACGCCTGAAGGCTAAATCCCTGTTTAAATGACTATTATTGAAATGAATGTATTAACGTGATGCAGATTGTGATGTTCTTATACAAACAACCCCCCGTCCTTCTCTACTTGTAGCGGGTCAAGGGTAGTAAAATATTGTGGCTGGCGAGTCCCTGGTTCTCCCTATCCGGAGTTGTTTACCTTGAGATGACAATGTGGTATTGCCATGAAATGAACTACAATAGTTCTGGAGTGCAGCCAGTGGAAACTGAAAGTGGAATGTTTCAGATGTGCAATGCCAAGCAATCCAAGTGTATTGGCGGAACCACTTCTGATCATTAGATCAGACACTTGCATCATTAAACGGGGACGGGGAAAAATATAACCCATCAAAATATTTATTATTAATTGGCAGGCAAAGCAAGACCCCTCTTCATCAGTGTTCTTGGGCAAGGTCAGTCATTAACAGAATATCTTGTGTTAATGAGAAGGAGAACGGAATGATGTGATTTCAGCCTGGAAAAGGGAGCCGTTGGCAGGGGACGGGAATTGGTGACTCTTGGATAAAGAGATGTTCTACACTAATTAACACTATATTCATTAACACTTAGCATCACATAAAGGCTGAAGACATAGGGCCCAATTCAGTAACAATCGGTCCCCTGGCGTATTCCCTCCAGGGAATGATGTTTTGGCTCTGTGCGCGTGTATATGCTAATATGCGCAGTCACCGAGGGGGGTGCGGGATGCAGGCGGTCACGGAGATGGCACATGGGGACGCCCAGCATTTTCTGGACGTTCACACAAAAATGGTGGGTGAGCCCAGCAAAACGGGCATCTCCATCCAAATGCAGGCATGCATTTCATTTTGATATCATTTTCTGTGTTCTTGTAATCCTAATAGTACGCAGATGGGGCACACTTGATATTATGGCGTTACAATGCAGAAAGACACGTACAGAGCACGTGTAAGACCGCATAGGGTAGGCCACTTTAAGGCAACTACATTCCAACATGTTGAATCGATTCTTATCCACATAAGTGTCAATTTTCAGCACGACTTACCAATCTGCGGTGATAGGAAATCACTTATCGATTCAATTTACCAAGAGGGATTCACCTGGAGAGCTGAGCGATACTCTTTTTCCCAAGATATTCTAAAACACTGAGATTCCCCAGCCAGTCACTTGGTTATTGGAAAATTGGTTTGTTACCTGTAGGGCCCGCTAATTATTGCCATCCTGAGACAGCAAGAGGACGACAGTCGCTGGCATTTTGCATGAAGGTGCGATCGGTGGAGGTTATCCGGCAAAGACTATCGCCGGAACAAACTCTTAAAGCAGAAATAAACAATTAGATTTGTTGTTTGAGCCGGGTACACAGTGGGCAATATGCCATCCTATCGGACTTATTGGACCGGGATATCGGTCATTGTGAATGTGCGTGCTGCCACGGTCTTTTTGCGGCGCTAAGTCGAACATAGTATCATCGCTAGCAACACCGCGCATGTTAAGGACGGAACAGTGATCTTTTCATTTTACATTAACATCGCTCCAGTGTATACGGGTTATCTGGGCTGACGGGGATTCGCTTTGATGTCGGAATGAAGCCCCTTCGCTCCAGTGTGTGCCAGGATTTACGTTAAAAAATTGTCCGTTTCATTAGGGTTTTCGCAGTCTCCTTCATTAACAAAAATTGTAATTATCTGATAATAATAATTTTGTTTATAAAGCTCTTTTTTCCAGAAGGTCCAGTGTGACTAGTGTCTTCAACGCTCGATCATGCGTCTTAGACCGGGTTGTACCCCATCCCCCCCTCCCCCCCCACCGCTTCTGTCATTTTAATCAGTATAGGTGTTTCTCAACCCGCTGGAACACATGCAGCCCGCACTATAACTTGCCACAATCCCTGTTCTAGCTCCAGCAGAGGAGAACTTGTGTTGCTTGAACACATCTTTCTTAACTTATTGCAAAGGCAGTCTCCCCACTCTTAATGAGGGTAATTTGACTTGCTTGAGGGATTACAGTTCTTAAGAATTAATGCAGCTATCCAATTCAAAGATTTAAAGAGATCTGAGATTTTTCACAGGTCGTATGCTAGTGAATGTGCTCCTATCACATAGCAGCTAATGGACTCGAACAGCAGACTGTCATTTACTCTTCCCTCAGTCTATAGCACGTTTGCCCTTGATGGCAAGTCGTCTTTCCCCAGCTGAGCAGCTTATATTGTACTGAGTGGTATATTTGTGGCGTTCCTCACTGATACTATCCTATTTCCGAGAGCATTAATTACTGCTCCAAGAGTAAGGTTATCTTTCCGACTTTCTTAATTACAAGCTGGAATCCTATGTTCTACCATTAGATATTTGCCTCTAGAATTAAATGCATCTCTGCATGACAACACTCAGTATGAAAGGTTTGGTCTCCCGTGCGGCAGGCGAGCTTAACCGCTTCGCTGCCAGGAGACACGGAGAAAGAGAGAGAGACCTAGACATTCTCCGCACAGACTTTAAGTGACACTCGGGAACCAGACAGGTTAACGTTGTTAGTGGCAACTGATCATCACCATTACAGCGACGATGAGACACCGTAATGTATAGACGCAGACACCTGATCGTTTCCATCAGCATTACCGTAACGCACAAGCTGTAAGGATGGTTTGTTTCTGGTTTTTGCAGATCCATCGTTCTTAGAAGGGACATATTTTTCTGCATAGCTCTGCAATTGAAATTGTACTCTGGCACCTTTTTTTTTTTACAAACATTGCTAACTTGACATTGATCGTCAAGGAACTGGCAATATACAACGAATGGGTCTTCTTTTGCAGCTTGAAAAAGTTGGATTTGTCCACATGGAGATCATTTTTGGATTAAAGTTTTCATCCATCCGCTGTAAACTCATGAAGGCCATACACCACAATCCTGCGCACATCTAAAGGTCCAAATTGAATGCGGCGCAGCCGATTTGGTGAAGAAGGGGCACACAGGCTGCCCGCCGTCCCCTTCCAACAGTCTTATCTATTGACAGTGTGGCTGATAGCGTAGTTAAATTGAGTCAAAATTCACATTATGCCACACAGATTGAGCCAAAATAAACATTATACCAAACGGATTGAGCCAAAATTCACAATATGCTTCAGAAATTAAAAATGAACACCATAATGCCCATTACATGTTAAGCCACACATCGTAATGTCCATTACCTATTATGCCAAACACCGTAATGCCTATTAAAAATTATGCTACATAAGTGCTCATTACCAGGGGTTCCATGCTCATTGCCATGTGGGATTACATGCTCATTGCCAAGGGGGAATACATGCTCGCGGTAACTGGGGGACAGCCGCTGCTAGGCAGAAGTGACAGTCATTGACAGGCGGGCAGAGAGCGGATGGCTGCCCGGCTGTATTCAGAGCACTACAGGTTCTGGCTATTTGAAATAATATCCCTTTCAAACCAGAAAATGCAGGGATTTACCAGGGAATATGGTCCCAGAATCATGCAGGGACATTCCCCTGCATTTTCTTGTGTGAAGGGGAGAGAAACCCCCCCCCCTGACCCCCCCCCCCCCTTTTTCCTTTAACCGGCTATATCTTCGGAACCAACTCACCCATTTACATGAGACCAGTATCATATTGGAGAACTTTTAAGTTTTGGTCCCGTGAAACTGGGCCATTTGGTTCCAGAGAAATCTGCCCTCAAAGAACATGAACAGCCATGAAATTACATTTCAGAAATAAAAAAATCGGTTTACCCGCAATATCTCTGGAACCAATTAACCCATATGAACCAATTAACCCATATGAACTGGTATCAGGTTGAAGGCCCAGCGATTTGGCTTCAAATTAGATCAACCTCGAGCTTTTGCAATGCCAGGGGAGGAACTGGCAGCTGTCGGAACTGGGTGGGGGTCAGAATTAGCGGGTCCCATGTTATCCTAAGGGGAAAACGTTCAAGCTTTACCCGGAGGTATCTCCGGTTCCCAGAGGGCAGGAGATACGGGGCTGGGCTCGTTGGAAAGCCCTAGTCCTCATCTACAAAACGGGCCTATTTGCCTACACACACAGGTATTTTACAACAGTTTACAGCGATATGCCATTGCGCATTTCGCTCTTTCTAAGCTTTGTCAAGGCTTAATCTAAGTGTCGTAAAGTGTAAAGTTTTGCCTAGGGTGCCAAGAAGCCTTACACCAGGCCTGGCTCTCTGCTCCTCAGGCTAGCACGGTCCCATGTAAGCGGTATCCTTCCCACCCACCAAAAAATGAATTACACCAGTCCATGGCTGAGCATCTGAGCTCACAATCTGTATTCTGTACACACTAGGATTCATATTTTCCACAAGTCAATTAGCATAGCACCATGTCTATGGCATAATGGGGACACCAGAGCACCCAGAGGAAACCCACGCTAGGATGGGAAGTACATTATCTAGAAGGTAAAGGCCTGGCTGGAGATTGAACCCAAGACCTCAGCCGCCAGATGACCATTCATGAGTAATTCTGAGATAAGAACGGTTTCCAGCTGGGCTACTGCCTGCTATTGCTTTCGTAAGTGAAAAACTGATTTTTTTTCCTTCCACCTTTAATTTATGGTTATAAGAACATGTGAAATACAGTTTAGGTTTTGCTTGTACTATACTAACCCCATGCCAAAATGTAAATGATTCCTGGTGGTGCTGAATATAGAGACAATAATGGCATACGCAAAATAGCTGCTGGCATGTGACACGTGTAGCTTCCTCCCCCATGGTGTCCCAGGAGCTATAGCCTCCGGCTGCCACTTAGCCACTGAGTGCATTGGCCAATGTCGCAGGTCGAGTGCTGCAGTGTCAGTTATTGTATGGAAGCCCTCAGGCGTCCAACAGCTTGTCACGTTTTCAGTAATGTTTATCTCTTAATTAAAAATGTGCGAATATCTAAGTTAAAATTACTTTCTTTAAAAAAAAAAAAAGTACGTTATAAGCGCAGTCTACATTGAATATATATAACAATAATGGTTGGTCGATGGGTAATTTGGACCATACTATTTTTTTCACACCATGTTGCCCATATTAAATTGTTTGCATAATAAGAAGCATGCAAGCTTCTGAAATAGACATCCTGGATGTACGTGTGACATTTGCTCCACCTAATAAGCCACCCTATGTTTCCTTTAGTTGTCTGTTTTTGAAAAACATTCTGAAAGGCATCAACGACTCAGTGGCTGTGTCTTGATGCTTCATCCGAAAAAGCGGACATTATAGGGGTTATTTTTTTCAATATTAAGCAAACAAAAAGATTTTCTGTCATCACTTATCCCAAGTAGGGCCGGTGTAAGGTTTCTCGGCACCCTAGGTGAAATTTCGAACTTCCGTTCCCCCAACCCCACACAGCCACTAATACCCACCTTCCAGCCCCTCAGTCAGAATTTTTGGTGCCCCACCCCCCAGATCTTGGCGCCCTAGGCAGCTGCCTAATGGTAGATCCCAAGGCGATTTAAACTCCGCTCACCAGTGGCTATGGCTAGCAGTACAAAGTGAGCTGCTACCGCTTCACTGGCCATTCCTTGTCCACTCTGCACATGCATGACCCAGCTTTGTTGGGGCACACCGATTTGGGATTCCGGTTCCAGATTAAAAACAATAAATTTAAATTAAAAACAGGAAAAAAATGTGTGTTGTTTATCTAAGGCAGAAGATGCTTTATTTTTAGAATCCAGAATTCTTTTCCCTCACCCAGCCACCAGCTATAGCAATGGTTACCTATGAAAATAGTTGCAAAATTCTTTGATAAATAAAGCCATTAAGCCCTCATTATTTTGGTTTTGTAAAGCCGCGTTTTTTTCTCTTTCTAGAGATTTTATATACTCACTGATACCCTTTGACACCGCACTTGTTAAACGGTATATTGCCATTTTTTTCCCATTTCAAAACGTTTAAGGCTGCAGTGGGAAAGCGCCAGAGTTGATTTACCGGTTAAAGATAACCGGTATTTCAACACTTTTAAAAAGCAGAGTCCTACACGTTTCAGAGCCATTTTTTATGCAGTGAGAATGGCTCTGAAACGGTATTTAGTAAAAACAACAGACTACAGACCTGTGATAGGCTGTCCCCTGCATTTTGCCTTGAAACGTGTTCAGGGGATTAAATGGGTTGACTGATGTGAATGGCACTTAAACGGTATTTCAAACGGTAATCTACTGCAATGTGAAGGCTCAGACCCGTTTTAAATACCGTTCAAAAATACCGGTTTTTGAAACGTTTTGGCAGTGTGAAAGCGGTATGACTGTCCCGAAATGTCCATAAGGCCCCCAAACTAATGGGTAACCTCCCAGACCCCCAAGAGAGTCTGACACTATCCTAGGACAGTAACAATATCTTAGGACAGTATAGCAGTAGCCAGATCTCAGCGTGATTACGTTCTGTACGTCAGCACTCTTTGGGGAGTAGAATAAGTTAAGTACTGACTGCGTTTGCAAACTGGGGAGGGGCAGCCAATTTCTTGTAGCACGCAACCTGGTGCATACGCTTTATTTAGTGTGTCTATAAAACCCTGGGTACTTGTTACCTAGAACGGCGCCCATCGAGGGCATCGCATGTACATCGCATGCCATTATAATGGCATGCGATGCAACCGATGCGATGCCCACAATTTCACATACAAATGAATGGTAAAAAAACGCATTCGATGCGACCGACGCGATTACCGCGATTTACATAGGGAACAATCATCCTACTAGATTGTAAACAACATCCTACTAGATTGTAAACTCCTCTGAGCAGGGCCCTCTTCCCTCCTGTTGTCAAAGCCCACTTCTCTTCACATTTCACTCACAGCTCTCCTATACTCCAACACTCAGTGACCATCTTTGTCCGCATACTACCCTCAATAATCATTGGCATCAAGCCTCTAGTTGTATGTTGATTGATTCCTCACTACTTACATTTAAGCTGTAATGTGTATTGATCTGTGGCGCTCTTTATTTGTACTGTATTTTTGTTATTTATTGAATGTTATGCCAAGCTTTGTCTCCCTGTATTGTTCCTTTGTACGGCGCTGCGAAACACTTGTGGCGCCTTATAAATAAAATCATAATAATAATAACAATGTTAAATGGCCCAATTGACCCGATTTCACATAGGGAACAATGTTAAATGGTGCACAGACCCCAAATACCCACCCTGAAGTGTGAAATGGCCCCCCCAATTGTTAACGGCACCCCACGATCAACGTCAACCCGAAGCGTGGCGAGCGGCGGCGGTACGCGTCATCCGACCTTTTCATACCCCCACTATCCACGTCGGCGTGGAGTTGAGAATAGAAAGTGTGGCGAGCGGACGCGGATACCTGTGAAGCCCGCGAGGGGACCTGGATACCTGTGAAGGTATCCGCGTCCCCTCGCGGGGCTCGCTGCGCTCGCCACGCTTTGGGCTCGGTGGCTCGCTGCGCTCGCCACACTTTCTATTCTTAACTCCACGTCGACGTGGATAGTGGGGGTATGAAAAGGTCGTAGGACGCGTACCGCGGGCTCGCTGCGCTCGCCACGCTTCGGATTGACGTTGATCGTGGGGTGGCGTTAACAATTGGGGGGGCCATTTCACACTTAAGGGTGGGTATTTGGGATCTGTGGGCCATTTAACATTGTTCCCTATGTGAAATCGGGTCAATTGGGCCATTTAACATTGTTCCCTATGTAAAATCGCGGTAATCACGTCGGTCGCATCGCATGCGATTTTTTTTGGCCGCATGCGATACGACCGACGCAATTTTTTTCCTTGCCATGCCTAGGATCAAAATCGTCGGCGCCGTTCTAGGTAACAAGTACCAAACCCTGTACCACAGAATAAAATGCTTCATACGTAGGGGCCCATTTATTAATGACTGCTAAAACTTGTGGCGAATGATAAACCTCTTTGCGTATGATCATGCTGCAGCCAATCAGAGCTTCCAGCTGTCCTTTTGAAACGCATGGCACTTAGGAGTTGAACACATGACAGGTGCTGATTGGCTGGGGCGCCATTTATCATAAGCAAAAAGTTTGATCATTTACAAAAAGTTTTTTCAATCGTTGAAAATGAAAACCTGTGTGCTGCTAAAAACAGTTTATCTAATGTATTAGATTTAAACAAAAATGACTTCAGAGAGATATGTAAATAACTTCCGTATGTAAGACCATTTTTGCACAGACATGCAGGTGGAATCAGTGGTGCATTTCCAAATATTAAACACTTACGTTTTAAATTACAGTAAATTCACCCACCAGTGCGTGTGTGTGCGCGTGTGTGTGTTTATGTACATATGTGTATGTATGTTTGTACGTACGTGCATGAATATGTTGTTTTTGCATATGTTTGTGAGTGTGTGTGTGTATATATATATATATATATATATATATATAATTTAAAATGTGCTAAAAATAATGGTTTGCTTGTTTCCACAGGCATTTGCACCTTAGCGGTGTATTTAATGCAGGCGGCGAGGGGGTTAAATGGTGGGGAACGCCGAAAACAAGCCGTCCTCACCCTTTAACCCCCACGTCGGCCGCTCACTGTATACAACTTTCCGGGAGAGTCTCTGACAGCGAGGATTCACCCAAACAGCGAGGCTCGTGGCTAATACAGGGATCCCGCTGCATTAAGCCGCGAGTCTCGCTGTTTTAGTGGCCCCACACGCCGTTTCCCCCTCGCTCCAAAAACAAAGTGAAAGGGAAACAGCGTGTGCAGGGGGTCAGTTGAATACACACCTTAGTCATGATATCCTGGTTTGCTAAATTTAGCATAATTCGCACTGTTATATCGGCGTATGGATGTAATATTGGATATTGGAATTGCTGGGTCCCCTGATTTATACTTCAGTTACAGCCTGATATATCTGATACGAGACTATCGCACATTCATTATCCATCCATGTTAGTCACAGCGAAATTCCTGCAGAGCGCTGGCTGCCAGATGTGACAATAAGGGTTAATAGTAAAAACACGCTTCAGCAAAGACGAATAAATAAATAATGGATGGGTTTCACTTGTATTGGGACCAAGAAGAGGCAGCTAGGAGCAACATCTTAAGACTACCAGACGCCAAGACACTGTAATCCTGATAGAATATCCCTTTCCGTGATAGTCACTGACCTTGCCAAAGTGTGCTGTCATTAGCATGGTGTCCTTAATTGTTTGTTCGAAGCCATTACAGCTAACTGTCCTCTGAAAGCGACATATATTCTCATTGATAAAAAGCATCAAATGCAATTAATAATAAAAAAAACACATATACATATAGTAAAATGTTACATGTCCAACAAGTATTACCTCAGTATACCGTCAGGGCCGCAATGATTTCATTCGCTGAGAGGAGACGCGTTTACCATAGGGCAGGAAATGGAGTACGGTGCAGGATCAGAGGCCATATAAGTGCACCCGCTCTGAGAGGCAAACATAAATTGTTTTCTGCCATAAAATCGGTACAGTTTGGTATGCCATTGCTGACTATTCCCCTCCATTACAGCGGCACATAATGGGCATCACCAGCAATAGAATGCACAATGGGTCTGATTCAGTACCGCTCGCTAGGAAGTGTCGCCCGGCTGCACGCCATCCCCTCGTTTTCATGTGAGTGGGTGTGTACGAGAACAGATCTCCTTGCATGTGGCTGAAAGGGAGATCAATGGTAAAACGACAGTTAAGAGCTGATTGGTTGATACTTTACACTAGTCGACTTTATCTTTCGTTACATTTTGATAAATACCTTCTAAATCCTTTTAGCTTAATGGAGAATCTTCTTTTTTTTATTATTTATTTATTTATTAACAGTTTCTTATATAGCGCAGCATATTCCGTTGCGCTTTACAAAGGGAACAGTGATACAACAAAACAGGGTATTTACAGACAGTCAAAATGTAGGAGGGCCCTGCTCGCAAGCTTACAATCTATAATCTTTAATTATTAAAGTTGGGTACACATTATACGATATCGTCAACCGATTTTCACCGGAACTCCTGGACAAACGATATAGTGCATACACACTGAACCATATCGTTGATGATATCGGTCAGCAGCAACGTCCAGGACAATATAGTCTAAATTTTGACTGCAGAGGGGGTTGATAAAGAGCCATGGGTGTGCGCATAGCTAACGATACAGTGCGTACACGTTAGCAAACATACACAATAATATTGTTAATGATCTCAATATCCTTATTGATAATCGGCAAATGTTACGTTATTCCAGACCGATAGATAGGACAGAAATCATTGTCATATCTTCCATCTCAAACCGAAACGGTTCCTAGACAGTTTGGAATCTTATAATATTCAAAACGTTTCCGCGTACATAATTTCCAGTCCCAGGGAAAACCAGGAAAGCGGTTGTTGATGGACTCAGCAGAGAGCTGGATGAAATAAGCGTTAGACCGGTGCAGCTGATTACAGGAATATAAAAAACGCGCTATCTTAATGGTACATATTTTTCTGCAGCAGCTCAGTTGCTCTTCATTCTGCAGCTAATACGTCTCGTCTTATGACTCATTTACTTCTTTAATTACCTTTTGCAAGGAAGGCACCACGGTATATTAACGCGGATGGTTTTTACTGCCCGTTTATCATACAGTGCCCCAGAAGTTGAAAGGCGTAATTGACTCAGAAGAATGGCTGGTGGAGGAAACAATATTTAGTTGACAGTTTTTCTTGTCGCCTCCGTCGGTGTTTATGAGTTTACACTTTGCCGTAGGAGCAATAAGCACAATTTTCTTTCAATAACAGGAAAGAGGTGTTTTTAAGAATCTGTGTGTGCGGTGAGGCTCGTTCATTTCTTCTATTTGTTACTCGATTTAAGCATCGGGAATCGCTCTGGTGTCAGCTGTGTTGTGTTATGTTTATTTTTGTGTGTGTTCTATTTAATCCACGGCCGCTGTTTTTGTTCATCGTCTTATTCGATTGCTCAGCTGGGAAATAGGATTGAAAGACACAAATAAAACGCAGGCGGTTGCGATGTGAGCACCTTGGGCGTTTTAGGGTATGGTCATTGGGTCAACCAACTTTAGTTCGACATGCATTGGGACAGGCCTTAGGTTGACACCTGAAATAGGTCGACAGGGTCTAAAGGTTGACGCAATAATTAGGTTGATAATGGAAAAGTCAAAAGGTTGACGTGAGTTTTTCACGTTTTTTTTTTTTGTCCCAAATGTCGACGCAGTCAACATGGACACCATCTAATTATACGTGTGTCCCCTCACATGCTTCGGGCACAGTGCCTCAATATGCTCCACCGTGCCGTCGTGGATGGTAAAGCATGAAAGTCGGCACGTGTTGACACATGCTTTTTTTTTTTTTTAAACGGTTAAAAACTCATGGCATCCTTTTGACTGTTGACCTTTCCATTTTCGACCTAATGCTTGTGTCGACCTTAATATGGTTGACCTAATGTCCGTGTTTTGTTCAGGGGACATACTCTGAAATATTGATGTGAAAGATCAGGAGTCATACTGTAAGATACAGCTGACATTATAGGAGCATGTGTCGGCTTCTTCGGGATTTGGTCGGAAATCCAAAACTTATGCCCCCCCCCCCAAAAAAAACAACTATTTAATCACTGGTGGCCGGTGGCCCCCCAAAAAACCTTTTAAATCATTGGTGGTACAGCGGGAGCAAAAAAATTAAATAAAAATACTTGCCCAGTCCGGAGTCCAGCGTCGCGTCCTCTCACTCCCGCATCGTCAGTGAAGAGATTGGGCGCGTCACGGCAGCCCAGGAGGCAGCGTCAGCTGGTCATCGGGACTGCAGGTAGGCATCGTCAAGGCGGCATCTGCGGGCTTGATGGCAACGTTCTGCGTCTTCAGTCGCTCCGAATAGCCCTGCTCATCTGCCTGCGGCCACACATGCGGGAGATGAGCAGGAGCTTTCTGAGCGTCCAGGGCCGGTGCAAGGCACCGGAGCGCCCCAGGCGAGTCGGGGTGGGGGCGCCCCGGTGTCTGCCGCCCGGGTACCTGTCCTACGGCGCTGTAAAGCTGGCGGCAGCGGGGGGTCCCTGCAGTCAATAAGAAATAACGAGCGCTATCCGCCGGGCTATGCGGAAGCGCTTCTGTTTTGGAAACACTGGCCGCACGGCGCACGCTGATTGGCTGAATCTCAGCCAATCAGCGTACAGCCAGTGTTTCCACAACAGAAGCGCTTCCGCATAGCCCGGCGGATAGCGCTTGTTATTTCTTATTGACTGTAGGGACCCCCCCGCTGCCGCCGCCGCCAGCTTTATATACGCACAGCGCCGCAGGACAGGTACCCGGGCGGCAAGGGGGGCGAAATACCGCCCTCCAGTGGCCGGCGCCCTAGGCAAATGCCTAGATTTGCCTAGTGGTGGCGCCGGCCCTGTGAGCGACTGCTCTGAAATGTCCGGTGGGTCCGTTCTGAATCTTGACAGATTCAGAACGGCGGGGGCGCGCATGTAAATCGCTGTGTGGGCTATATATACACAGTGATTTACATGCGTTTTCAGGCATTTTCTGAGTGATTTGTTAAAATCGCTCAGAAAATGCCTGCATACAGTTTCCGATTTCATTTCTGAATGTAGAGTACACTGTTCAGTGTTACCCTGATGTTCTACTGTTGGGGGGGGAAGGGTGGTTTTAACGTTCAGTTCATGGTACTTCAATATGCAAATGCAGTTTTAAAAGTGATTGGTTGGATATTCGATTCTTTTGGTTTCATTTGGACACTAGGTGTTTCCTAAGATGGGAGTTCTATTGAAAGCAACTAATCCGATTCGATCTATTTTCTTCTAGAAGGTGCTAAATAAATAAGAATTAGAATCTACTTGGTTGCTATGGGCAACATCTCATCTTCAACAGAACTCCCACCTTAGTAAATTTACCCCACTGTGTGTCTGATCAAAACTGTCTGATGCTTGGGAATAAGGATCTATACACAGTAAAACCTTTTATGTTTTACTAACCATTTATAGTAAAATACCCAAGGAGTGTGGCTTTTTTAAATATACCCAGGTGCCTGCTACAACCTGGTACCCGTAATGTGACATTCGAGCTTTGGCCATCACAGTGGCAGCCTATAAATCAACTAGGAACTTGTAAATTCCTTGAGGCATGAGGCACAGGTACTTTGTGCCTCATACCTGATGATGTCACCAGTTCCTAATGAGCTGATAGGCTGATCACTGTTTTAGATGACAAACTCATGTAGGTTACACTGTGCACATCCACTTTAAGCATAGAAGGTTCCAGCCAGGTAAAAACAAAAAATGTTATTGCTAAAATAAACAAATTGAAAAGATGGAAGTTCCAGCTTTTTGACCAGTATGACTTATTTGCATTAAGAACACACCGGAGGCTCAGACCGAACAAACAGCAACACATCTGTTTAACCACCCACTTGATTCAATGTTCCATTGACACTATAAAACAAAGGCTACAGAAAGTTGTAAGTTGGCTGCACAGTGGATGTAATGGATAGCATTGCTGCCTCACAGCGCTGAGGTCATGGGTTTGATCCCCCACCATGTCCCTAAATGTGTGGAGTTTATATATTCTCCCCAGAAGTGCGCGGGGGTGCTCCGATTATTCCGGCTTCCTCCCACAATATACTTGTAGGTTAATTAGGTGTGCGCTCCACTGGGATAGGACTCATGTGACTGGCCAAATATTCTCTGTATAGTGCTGCAGAATATGTAAATAATTGGTAATAAACAAGTTGGAAGCTTGCACGGACTGATAATAAACAATGTCGGGTATACAGATTGTATTGTATAAATAAAGACTGATATCGGCATCAATATTACAGCATGTTTTTACCACTGGAATCCAGTTATCACGGTTCCACATTTCTGTGAGAATCGTAGGTTCGAGGCGACGTTCTTACCAGCATGGCCAGCACCCACCTGCGCCCCCGTCCTGCAGTCTGTACGGTTCTTGGCAAGAGTACTGGGGCCGTTTCACACTCCGTGATTTCATTGAGCTGAGATTGGCGTCTTAAACTGTCCCTCTCACCGTATGTTGTCACTAAGCAGCCAGATTCCCCCGTTCTCCCTGCCGTATGCCGCCAGGCCAATTGCTGCAACTTATATGCATACATTGGATGGTGTTAATTGGTTAATTACATGTTAATTTGAGAACCCATTAAACTATGGCCGGTCAGCACTGGAGGAATGAGCAGTGTATTAATTCCCTGCTTGTTACGCTGTAATTCTGCTGCACTAAAGCCATTAGAGGGGCGATTGTGTGCCAAGGGGCCGGGCGCGTCTAAAGGCTTTTGTCTTTTTTTTTTTGTCTTTTTTTTTTTTATCGCTGTTTACCTTTTTTTGTCTGATTTTTTTTCTCCATTTTCCCTTCCTATGAAATAAGATGGTGAGGAAAACAAAAAAACATTGCAGCAATGTGTCTGTATTGTCCTGTTCATACATTCCGTATACGTCATTGGGTTGACCACTGAGAGTCGACAGGCCTTAGGACGACACCTGAAATATGTTGACAGGGTCGGAAGGTGTGAAGGTCGACTGTCAAAAAGGTCAACATGGGTTTTTCCCATAGTAGGCCGGCTCGAAGCTAATGCTTCGAAAGCTAGTCTGCTACCTTGTACAAACATTCGCAAACGCTTGCCTCTGTGTTTGTGCATGTGTGAGAGAAAGAGACGTAGTTTCACTCACTCACAGATGGCAGTGTTTCCTAGACACACGGACATTAGACATATATATGTATGTATATATATATATATATATATATATATATATATATATATATATATATATATACATACACTTTATGCATGCACCACATACAGTATCTATATCATGAGGCGAGACCATGCACTCTCTAATGCAGGGCTGGGCAACACTGGCCCTCCAGATGTTAATGAACTACACATCCCAGGATGCTTTGCATTAGTTTTGCTATGTGGCCATGCTGAAACTGATGCAAGGCATGCTGGGATGTGTAGTTCATCAACATCTGGAGGGCCGGTGTTGCCCAGCCCTGCTCTAATGGCTAACCAACCTCTGTAATGGCTGGCCACACCCCCTCTGGACACTGGCCACACCCCCACACATGGGCCCCTACAGCCACTTTGCCCTTGTTGCCCCTTAATGTCCCAGTCTGACACTGAATGTGAGAATCTGACTGTGTATACTGAAAATCTCAGGGACTGCAAGTGGAAGCATTTCCTGCCCACTATTAATATATCCGCAGCTGCCATCAACATTATATTGACTTAAACCCACCCCTCACTGGGTGCTAAGTTTCAGACTAAAACAGACTCAACTCCATCCGCCATCTGCAAATGATGAGCATGAGTTGCCGATACTGCTATGAGACAAATCCAATTCGTATTGCTTGGTATGCTACTTCTGAGCGCTGAACGCTAGGAGGTTTGGTGTGCATATAGAAAAAGACTTCCCGTATTTACAGGATATGAAACTTGCCGTGGCCAGTCCATGCAAAAATCATTCTGCAGCTAAGGGGAATCTCACCTACCCTTCCAGGTGGGTGGGAGTGACACCAGAATTTCAGGAGCCTCCCAGCGGATGCGGGAGAGGAGGCTAGTACAGTATGGTTGTAACACAGCTTAAGTTATGGCTCAGTAGGGCAGATGTATTAAGCCTGGAGAAGAGATAAAACGAAAGGAGATAAAGAACCAGCCAATGAGCTGTGTGAGAAAATGACAGTTGGAAGTTGATTGGCCGGTGCGTTATCTCCTTCCACTTTATCTCCACTTTATCTCTTCTCCAGGCTTAATACATCTGCCCCAATGTTCGTTATGAAAATGAACAGTTTTTACTTCATAACAAACTGTTATTTCAAATGTTATTTCTTCTCTAGTTGTGGTATGCTAATAAGTCATCTTCTATTCATTATAACTAAGAGGTAAATATAAGACCTTCGGTCGTTGTATCGCCTCAGATCTGCACTGTAAAAACTTCAAATCTTTTCACTTGGCTGTTGTGGTTTTAACGTTCGTATTTTTTGTCCCTGAAAGTAAAACTGATGCCTCGGGTTCTCATGATGTCACACAGAGCTGCGTTAGGAGGAAGGAAGACATTGTCGAGTTTCTGTAGTTTTGACCCACAGTTTGGACTTGTTTGCTTAGTATCTGTGTGCAGTCAGAATAGTCATCCCCCCCCCCCCCCCCCCCCACCGCCATCTGTTGTTAAGCTGGCAATGAGCAAGACCAGCATATACAAACAAAGAGAAAGACCTGCTATAAAATGAGTCTGACAGGTTCTACATAGCTGTACTGACCTCCCCAGCGAGCTGGGCAGCCTGCCATACCAGGCACTCACTGCACACCTAGCTTGTCAGGGAAAATTGGGGGGCCATGTTTACTTTCCTCCCCTGTGTTCCTACCACGGGCCTCAAGGAGTTTATACTAAATCTTCCCATTGAAACAACATCTTCAGCCTGAAATGATTGGGTGTAACAAACAAGAGACGGTGTGATGTGAGACGCTTCAAGCCTTAAGCTGTGTACACACAGTGCGCTCTGGGATATTTATTCCCTATGATTGTGATTATATAGTCACGATTGGAAGGGAAGATAGCCAAATCACTTGTGGTAAAGTGGCCTGTGATACCGGTGTTCAGTCAGTATCGCAAGTAGAAGTAGACTGTGCAGCACATTTCTACTATATTGTAATTAAGGCCATGCTGCATACCCCCTCCCCCGTCAAGGTTTGCCCCGCCAGGACCCGCAGCCGCCGGTATAGTTATAGGCGGCAGCCGTATAGCACTGTGTGTACAGCAGCTGGGGAGGGGCTGCGGCACAGTTCAGAATTCAAATAAGGGAGCCGCACTGACTGCCACCAACTGTCATTCCAAACTGACTTAGTGGCAGTTGGTATTTCTCCTCTATTTGAATTTTGAACTGTGCTGCAGTCCCACCATCTGCTATACACCTACCGCCGATAACTATACCGATACTGGCAGCTGCAGGGACCTGGCGGGGAAACGTTGACAGGGGAGGGGGGTATGCTGCAGCATGGCCTTTATTACAAGCTGCCACTGACAGTTTTTTCTGCAGGGGAACAGATCGCCAGCTAGTGGCAGCGAACATGCACAACACTTGGATAGAGGTGAAGAGCAGCATTAGCCTTTTTTTTTATAAGATGTGCTATTAAATACGCACATGAATGGACGGTATCCGGTCGTTGGATCTACCATGTCTACATCGACTATGTTACAGTCAACCACGCTTAGTCGAACCCGTCTAGTTAGATGCCTAAAACTAGTCAACCGGGTCTAGACTGATAGCAACGGAAGTTAGACGCCAGTGTTAGAGCGTTGGGAGCGTGGTCGACATGAGTTTTTCACACTTTTCTTAGGTTGTCTTGGTTCATCATTTGCTATCCAAGAGGACATAGAGTGAGCTTATAATAGTGTACCGAGCGTAGCAAGTCACCGTGCCCAGAGCATGGGGAGCACAACGAGGTGACACTGCACATACACAGTGTCCACGGGGACCCCTGTGACATTCGGGGACCCCTGTGACTGTTGTATGATGATAACATTGGTTACATTCCTACACAAACGGGCGTATTCCGGACTAGAGGCCACAAAAAAAAAAAACATGAATAACTCATGTCGACCATGTGATCATCAACCACGCCCCCGTTACTCTAACACTGGCATCTAACTGCCGTAACTGTCGATCTAGAAGCGGTCAACTATCTTCAGGCATCTAAATAGTTGGGTTCCACTAAGGGTGATCAACCATAACATGGTCAACCTAGACAGCTTCAATCCGCTATGCCATAGGTTCCCAAACGCGGTCCTCAAGGCACCCCAACGGTCCAGATATTAAGCATATGCATGCTTGGCTACAGGTGACTTAATTAGTAACTCAGTCAGTCTGATTTAATCATCTGTGTTGAGCCATGGATATGCCTAAAACATGGACCGTTGGGGTGCCTTGAGGACCACGTTTGGGAACCTCTGCGCTATACCATAACCAAAAGGCATATACATATACTGCCACACAACCGAATCAGGGGTTGACGGAACCCAGTGTTATACCAATAAAGGGAGCCTCTTTACCTTCCACCAAGCATTTCAACTTATGTTGGTGTGTTAGCTCACACAGGCAGGGCCCTCCCTCCATTCCTATCTCTAGCACCATCCTTGTTTCCACAGCTCCTCCCCTCCTGTCTCCCAGTCCATTTGGGCAACTCCCACCGGGGCAGATGTACAGTATTAAGCCCAGTGAAGAGATAAACTGGAGATAAAGCCCCAGCCAATGAACTGTGGGGCAGATTTATTAAGCTCGGTGAAGTGATAATGTGGCTGGTACTTTATCACCGGCCAATCAGCTCCTAACTGTTAAGTTACAGGCTTGGTTTGAAAAATGACAGGTAGAAGCTGATTGGCCGGTGATAATGCCCAGACACTTTATCACTTCACTGAGCTTAATAAATCTACCCTCAGTTTGAAAATGACAGTTGGTATTTGATTGGCTGGTGCTTTATCTCCTTTCACTTTTTCTCCACTTTATCTCTTCACTTTATCTCTTCATACATCTGCCCACTTTGTGTTATCACTTTTCACTGGGTACAGTGTCACTAGGTTCAATCCTTATAGCCGCACAATTTTGTTCTCAGTCCTGTTCGGCTGGTTACAAATATCCATGAGGCTGTAGCGAGATCTGCCAGCGAGGGCCCTTGCCAGGGTTCCAACACTGATGCAATGTGCCCTATTTGCACCTAATAGTCATCGAGATGCAACAAGTGACCTAGCCCTGCCACATTTGCCTGCGTCCTACCTCGTTCAGCATTTTGTTTTATTTTCATTTAGTGTTGGTGGATGTCATTGGGTAACATGGGGTCGCTTGTGGTCAAAATGTGCTGAAATAGTGCTGTTATATACAAGGGGATGCAGTTAAAATCCCGGCGGTCGGGATCCCGGCGTTCAGAATCCCGACGCCGGAATCCCGACCGCCGAAATACCGACCGCCGAAATACCGACACATTCTCCCTCCTGGGGTGTCCACGACACCCCTGGAGGGAGAATAAATTAGCGTGCCGAGCGTAGCGAGGCACCGGGCCCGCTGCGTGGCGAGCGCAGCGAGCCCGCAAGGGGGGGCGATCCACGTCCCCCCCTTGTCGGCATTTCGGCTGTCGGGATTCCGGCGTCGGGATTCTGAACGCCGGGATCCCGACCGCCGGGATTCAATACTGAATCCTATACAAGTATGCGTCACTAAAAAGTTATTCAAGAAAAATGACATCAGATGCAGTACTCTCAAATAATCTGTAGGTGGTGCTACCAACAGAACCTCTCAGTGTACAGTAATTAACACACAAGGGGATGCGGTCATTTGGTCTACAGCATGATGGTTGACATGGTTCTAGGTCAAAAGGTCATTAGTTCGACAGATTGTTAGTTCAACAGGTCATTAGTTCGACAATGTATAGGTCGACAGTCAAAAGTTCGACATGGGGTTTTTCATTGTTTTTTTGAGCTGACATGTGCCGACAGGCGGTTTTCATGCCCTACCATCCACTAGGGCGTGGTGGGAGAAAAAAGTAGTGTGCCGAGCGCAGGTCGCACCCATGTTGACCTTTTGACTGTCGACCTAGACATTGTCGAACGATTGACCTGTTGAACTAATGACCTGTCGAACTAATGACCTTTCAACCTACAACCATGTCGACCGTTTCACATGTCGACCTAGACCCATGTCAACCTTTTCCCATGTTGACCTTATGGTGTCGACCTAATGACTGTCAACCATCATGCTGTAGACCAAATGTTCCCAATCCGACACAAGTGACATACAGAAGCTCTGGTGTGAGTCCCCCCCATACTGGCAATCAGGGAATATACATGGGTGTAATATACACGTAACTATTGTACAAGTTGGGAGAGATCCTCCGATGCCATCTGAAAATAACGACAATGGTAAAATAATTGTGTAACTGGCCAGGGACATAAAGTCCTCCTTTAAGGGCCCTTGTAAATGTAACCTTTTATACTATTGTACTTCAGACAGCAGTGTATGGCTTTACTGACCTGAACAAAAACTTCAGCACAACCCAAACATACAGTAGCACCATGTAATACGTCGGTTTTGCACAAGAGAAAGCTGTATGGGCCCAAAGATTCCAGGAAGGAACAGTGCTGTATGCTGCAGAGATAGCAACAGCACTAGGCTCCACCTCCGCAGAAGGTGCTCCCAATTACTTTGATTACCCCTGTCTCGCTGTTCAGCAATTATAATACACAGCCCAATCCTCAGGGTCAGAGTTCTTCATCAATGGTGGCCTGCTTAAGAGTCAGGACCACTTTGATGTATAGGCAAAGTGAGCTGATGCTCAGGGCCAACTATTCCAGGCGCCTTCGAACAGGCTCGCGTTGGGCTGAGGGCATCTTCCTGGGAACGCTGCCTGGTTTATCTGTGTTACTTACAAACATAGTGGCCAGGTGGCATTCTGGGCCTTATTCTGGTTCACTCCTTCTGGCAAATTCCTTCTTAGATGAACAAAACCATGTTCACTGCAGGTGGGGTAGATGTTACTTGTGCAGAGAGCGTTAGATTTGGGTGGGGTTTTACTTCAAAGTGAGATCTATATTGCAGTACACAAATAAAGCAGTCAGTATTTTCCCTGCACAGAAACAAAATAACTCACCCAAATCTAATTCTCTCTGCACATGTTACATCTGCCCCACCTGCACTGCACATGGTTTTGTCTATCTAAGAAGGAATTTGCCAGAAGGAGTGAACCAGAATAAGGCCCGCTGTCTCTGCCCCCCAGCCTTCAGCCAGACAGTGAATGGCTGTCAGCATGCTTGACTGGTGGATGGCTGGAGCTATCCACCAATAGGATTGCAGCATTCTCTCCCAGCCTTCAGCCAAACCACGAATGGCTTTCAGCATGCTGGCTGGAGCTATCACCAATCAGAGTGCAGAATTCTCTCCCACCCTGCAGCCAGACAGTGAATGACTGAGCGTGCTGACTAATGGATGGCTGGCGCTATCCACCAATCGGCATGCAACCTTTGGTGTCCGCCTCTTGATTAATGACCCAAACTCTGTCTATCCTATGATCAATACCCGCTGTCAAGACGGTCCTCATAAGAGGGACTTCTGTATTTACTAAGATGCCACGCAAAGGTCAAGAAGTGTCAGAAATGTAAAATGCACAAGAAATCTGAAGTGATCTGAAGCTTGGCCATGGTTTTTCTGCAGACTGCCTGAAAGCTTCACTGTATATTACCTGCATTCACTGTGTAAACATTCCGTGTTGCGCTTCCACCATACAATAGCCGGGAGATCAGGTTACACCTGCCTGCACAACTTCTAGCAATTAAAGCAATTAGGCCAGAGCTATTTTACAGTCAAGGTCTGCTGTGACATTCAAGTCCAAAGCTAATCAAATAAAAGGCTGAAACGGTTGTGTTGTTTTTCTGTTACTGTACCCACACTGTTCCTCAGTAATAAATAATGAATGACGTGTAATTGCAAAGACATTTCACTGCATCAGCTGAAGCGTTGCACCCCGGCATTTAAATTGGGCTTCAGTTTGCCTGGCAACTTTCCAGAAAAGGTCTGTCTTACTAGGCTCCGCCCACTGCGCCTTATGACTGTAGAATGAACTTGACGTGTCTCTACAGCGAAATAACACTGATTGTTCTGGACTGCACTACGTGTTGCATACTTCCCAACTGTTTTGATTGGCAGGTGTTTGGAGGTTTGCGTTTTGGCCCAGATCAGGGTGGGGCTTATTTCTATAAGCCAATACGTACGGAGGTACGAAAGAGCAATGTAAAAAAAAAAGGCTCTGTAAGGTGAGCTCAGATTGCTGTCATTAGTAGAGTTACAGGCTGGAACACTTGAGTGCATAGAACATTCATATAAAAATCAGTTGATACATAGCCACAACTTTATTTGAACCATCAATTAATATCTTTCGGTGAAAAGCCCCCCCAAATGTTATGTGACTAGGTTGCTTTATTGTTTTATGGTCTTTTCCCGGTACCCGACCCGCCATGCATTATTATCATTATTGTTGTTATAACAGTTTCTTATGTAGCGCACACAGATTCCGCAGCGCTTTACAGAGAATATTTGAACATTCACATCAGTCCCTGCCCCAGCGGAGCTTACTATCTCTATTCCCTACCACAGGTACATGCACACGGACATTCTAGGGTTAATTTTGTTGGGAGCCACTTAACCTACCAGTTTATTTTTGGAATGTGGAAGGAAACCGGAGTATTCAGAGGAAACCCACGCAAGAATGGGAAGAACATACAGACTCCGCACAGTTAGGGCCATGGTGGGAATCGAACCCATGACCTCAGTGCTGTGAGGCAGTAATGCTAACCATTACACCGTCCGTGCTGCCATTGGAGTCTGGCGATAGCGGCTTGGACAGTTCTCAAACCTTTAACAAAGCCAAAAGCATGTGTATACACTTAAGTTGCACTTGGTAAATGACCCTGTATGACAGCAATCACAGACATTCCGCGTCTCGACTGCACTCTTACCCGGCACAGAGAGAGAGAAGGGGGTGGGAGCACTCTTCTAGAGAGAAAGAATTGTCTTTTATTAAAATAGCTTGATTACGCTGGTTTAAATGCCTTGATAAGGTTTAAAATCCCCACATTCCAAAGTGTTTAGTATGCAAAAGAAGAAAAAAAAAAAGAGAAGCGTTTGTAGAAAGCACTGCCTGTCGTATAGGAAGATCTGAGTTCTGCGTCCCCCAGGGCGTTCTTAATCAGACAGAACCGCAGGCTAAATTAGTAACTGTAATGCTGCTGCCCTCTCACCTGCCACAGACCGCTCGCTATCCGTTTGTTAACAAACAATCCTAAGTACAAAATTGTGCCGGAGACATTATTCTATCTTCCAGCTTGGAATTAATCACGGGCCGTGAAAGAAATGGGTCTGATTTACCAATTCTCTATTTATTTCTGTGAAAATTTACATCATAATTATAAAGCAGGGCGCTCGTTTAAGCAAAGCCCCTCTAAATATCTGCATTGGCCTAAATTGTTTTTACACTGCTGTGCGAGGCTACTTAACAGCTTATTCTCGCACGAATCCCACCTGCGATGGTTCGGCCATTTTGCAAACGGAGCCGATGCACGTAGGATGTTTACTGTAAATGCCTCAGGCCTTACTGAGGTCACAGCTTTCCAAGTGGATTGATAGAGTACATGCTCATGAATATAGCATACCCTCCAACACTCGGAAAGGGGCATGGCCATGGGAAAGGGGCATGATCAATTGGGCCACGCCCGTTTCTGAATGTGTACTGGTGTCAGATCACATCATATACCCGAGGCCCCAGGGTGACCCGAGCATATTGCTAGCGACACTCACCCGCTTCCTGCACCCCCCGGGCCTCTTCAGCCATCCATCGGCTGTAATCCTGTAATGTTGGTGCTTGTGCTCTGTGTGCACTTGCTTTATCTTCCATCGGGATCGGAGTGGAGGCGCAAAGGTTCGGGGGATTTGGAGGAATCACTGAGCAGGGGGAGGCGGGCCCAATGAGTCCCTCCGCGGTGCACCAGGGGAGGTGGAGTCTTGGCCAGCCACTCCCCCCTCACAGAGCAGCCAGCGGTGTAACAGTACTAGGAAACTGTAACTCCCAGTGTCGGAGGAGCTGCCTGTGAAAAATCGGCACAGTAATAATTGCTGTACCTATTGTAACGATTTTTCACACTGGGAGTTGCCGTTTCATAGTACTGTTACAGACCATCAGAAAACGGTAATGTACCCGCTAAATCGGTACAGTTGGAAGGTATGATATAGGCCAAGCAATGGCTCCCTCCTTTGTGTGTAAGCTTTTAGTACACTATACACAGATGTCCACATTGCTAGCTCAGACATGTGACAATAGCAAAGCCTATCATTAGATGGGACTGTCCTCATCACATTAATGTCCACCCATATTCATTATGCTCATGCATTCGTCACTGGAGATCTTGGATGTTTTAGCGACTGCCTGTGCGCCATTGAACAGGAATGCGGTAAATAAATAAAGCCTTGATCCCAGCCAGAAGTGGTAGTGGGTGCCGGGTTACAGTTATCAGAGAGAGTGGTGCTCACTTCCGGTATGTAAGAGCCGCTTCTCTTGGCAATAATTCTACAACCTGCTGTAACTGTCAGGCTGTAACTGATTCACTGCTGGCTCGGAGGAAATTACAGACCCTGCTATATGTTGAGGCTTGTTGTAAGGATGAATGGAGAAGAGCTGACATCTGGTAATTACCATTCCACGGGATAACAGAACTGTGTGTCCCAGCCGCGGAGTTAACCAACCTCGTTAACTCCTATTGAGCCAACATTACATTCATAAATAGATGTAGTACAGTATGTAGTTTCCAGACGCCGGGCCCATCTAGCCGAGTGGGGAAACGGTACTTTATATAAACGGATTCCTAGGGCCAGATCTACTAAGCTGGAAAAGTGATAAAATGGAGAGTGATAAACCAGCAGCCAACCAGCTCCCTAACCGCCACAATCCGATTCGCACCGAAACCCGCTTCGGATCGGATGTCAAACACATCCGATTTGGCCTATTTTCATCAGATATATCGGCCCAATACAATGAAATCTAATGAAGACCGGTCATATCGGACCTGTGTATAGGGACCGTAACTGCCGTTTTTCAAATACAGCCAGAGTGGCTGGTATTTTATCTCCGTCTACTTTATCACTCTCCAAGGCGGAATACATAGACTCCTCAGTTTGATGTTTGTGTAGACGTAGGCTGCTTATTTTTAATGTCCTTTCTCAGCTCCTACTTGTTATATTTCTGTATATACTTTACCGGTGCCACAGATAATATCCATATTGCTGCGAAGTATAATATGATGCTCTTGTGTAACACCCCCCTCCCCCCCGTACCTCGGTCATCTGTTTGTGTGTTACGCTTCTTTTTGAACTGTTTGGGGTATTTTTCTTGTGTGTGCGGCCGATCAGTTCTACCTAATATGTCTCTTGATTTCTGCTATTGTAATACTCAGACGACATGCTGTTCTGCTCATTTCTCTAAGCTTTAGATGCTCCTGCCTGTCATACACTGTGGGTTTATCTGCAGCGTCTGGATTTGCTTTAAGACTTGCATGTCTATCAGGCTTCTGTTGCTTTGAATGTAAGATCAAAAGGAGATGAATTCTGGTAAAGAAGGGGAAAGAAATCTCTTCAATAAAGAAGAAAAAAAAGAGATTGGGACCTGTGTAAACATCCACTGAAAGCTACCATTACGCATTACGTTAGGGAAGACTTAGCACCGGGTGACAGAGACATACATCCCCCCCCCCCCCCAGATAAGAGCACCCCCACCCTCCCCCATACATTAAATATGGCGACTAGACTGTTTATACATTTCCCATGCCTTGATACTGTATAGTGTTAAGGTGGCCATACATCAGAAAGATATTGTACCCAATCATACAATCTCAATCGATTGTAAGATGGATTGTATGCAGATTGTGTGCACATCTTGTGTACACAATCATACAATCAATCATAAGATGGATTGTATGACTGATTGTATGATCGATTGTATGCAGATTGTGTGCACATCTTGTGTGCACAATCATGCAGCAGATGGATTGTATGACTGATTGTATGATGGATTGTGAGTAGATTGTGTGTCCAAAAACCACCAAGGACTGCTGGGGATTTCAAGGGAAATTGTACACAATCGTGAGCGCAATCGATCTTAAGATCGATCTTTCTGATGTATGGCCAGCTTTAGAGATGGTTTGTACGATCCGTCGCTCACATGGCAGCAGACAGAACTCTGATGATTAAGAAGAACCAATTTACTCATCTATAGTCATACCTAGATAGGCTGAATGGGAGTTATGAATAATTTAACCTCTTCAGCACTGACCATATCACAGCTGCAAGTGTCGGCTTAAATGCCTACGTAACAGACTATTGTGACTGTGTGTAAAGGTGGCCATACAAACGCAGATTTATCTGCAGATCTGTCTGGTTGGAACAAAAACATGGTTATGGATGAGAGCAAATGACAGTTGACCATTTGCTTGGAAATGCTGGAAAACTGACAAACTGTCACTCATCCATAACCATGTTTTTGTTCCAACCAGCCAAATCTGAAGATAAATCTTACTAGTGTATGGGCACCTTTACTGTATCTCTGACCAACGCTTCGGGTTCACGTTCATAGTGGGGGTGGCGTGGGGGTGCATTTAACATTGTAAGCCCCCATTAGGGTGCTTATACAATTTAAAATCGCATTGCGTCGCATTGTATGCCGTATACCAGGGGTGGCCAACCGGTCAGAGGTAAAGAGCCGAAAAATATCGGTAGTCAAGCTAAAGAGCCGACATCATGCGCGCGCCGAAGGCGCATGCGCCAAAAAAAGGGGCGGAGTCTATTTTGACCCCTTGGGTGGGTGTGATACAAATATGCCTCCAATAGTGCCAGATACACATATACCCCCCACGGTGCCAGGTATGCACCACACGGTGCCGGGTAAGCCCCCACAGTGCCAAAAAGCTGGTATGCCCCCACAGTGCCACAAACAGCTATGCCCCCACAGTGCCACAAACTGCTATGCCCCCACAGTGCAAATTTCCCAGCAGCAGCACTCACCGTTGTTGCTGCTGCTGCCAGGCGAGGAGAGGACAGTCTGGTGTCCCCCCTGCAGTCCTCCTGTCATGTCACCGATGGGAGGAGAGCACAGCACACCGCGCGTCTCCTTCCCCCTCACTTCCCTGTGACTGGGCCACCCACCAATCGAAGCTCGCTGGCCGGCTCCTGATTGGGGTAGGAGGTAGGAGATGCGTGATGCGCGCTCTCCTCCCCTCAGAAGGAGAAGGGATTCAGGGAACCGGCAGCAGGGGGGACTGGGACAGACGGTGGGCGGCGGACAGCAGTGGGAGCAGGAGCCGCACTTTACAAGGGGGAGAGCCACATGAGGCTCAAGAGCCACAGGTTGGCCACCACTGCCGTATACAATGGTATACAATTTTAAATTGTATACCATCGGGTGCCAATCGCGTTGCATCGCATACCATCGTATGCCTTATGGTCTGCGATGCGATGGGCGCCGTGATAGTACACAAGTACCGAAAACAAAAAAACTCAAGTTGACCTTCAGTTTGTCGACCTATTTCAAGTGTCAACCTAAGGCCTGTCGGCCTTCATTGGTCGACACAATGCATGTCGACTTAAATTGGGTCGACCCATACCCCACTTATACAGTGTCTATGTCGACATAGACATAAAAATTGTTGACATTTTCCATGTCGACCCTTTATGTTCGACAGTGTTATGTTCGATGTTAACCTTTTGATGTGAACCCCCAAAGTGCCCCCCTCTAGTTGCGCTCCTGCCCTAAGTCTTTGTAACTTACATGACAAGGAAGGGTTAAGCGCCGAGCCTGTAACCTAACAGTCAGGAGCTGATTGGCCGGTGATAAAGTACCAGGCACTTTATCACTTCTCCTCCCTTATCACTGCTTCATACATCTGCCCCTAAGTTCCCTAATTAGGATTTGGCAGCTCGGGAGTTACTAGCAGGGAGCTGATCCTGTGCCGCCATAGTGGACAATATGATGGAGGGTGTATTATATCACGTAGCCGGTCTGGGAGATGTATAGACGGGACAATGAGCTCATTTAGCTGTCTAGAAGAAATGGGAAGGGGGGGGTGTATTTTATTGTTTGTTGGTCCAGGACACCGATGTAATTAGTTTGGTATGTGCCTACAGATGGGGGATTGTGGTCAGAAGAAGAAGAGAAGAAATCTGTTTCAGTAATAAGAGTTTTATAGTGTCCTCTGCAACAACTTCTGTATTACCTGCAAGCACCAACTCATCTGTGAACTGCGAGAGCGGAGACTGACTTGAGGAATGCTTGCGGTTTCTTTCTAGAAGCAGCAGACATTGCTACTGTTACAGGCATGTCCCCTGCAGTTGCCTACAAAGGGCAATGTTCCACTGTGTTTTCACTTTAAAGTGAGCCTCAGCTGCTGAGCACTTCCTGTTTATTCATCTTTTTTTTCCTCCTTTCACCATTCTGCAACCCCCGCTTCCCCCAGCCAGAACACAAGTATACAGCAAGGAACCAGGACTGTCAGGATTACCAGCCCCGCTGCTCAACTCTAGCTCTCTTCCCAGTAAGTCTTCAAAGGAGCATGAAACTTTTTTTTTTCTTCCCTGTGACTACTTCTTCTTCTCTGAGGCGGCTTTGCATGGTAGAGTTCCTCAGCGCCTCAGGTCTGTAGAAGAATGAGGTTAAAGCCCAAACCCTCCCTGCTTTATACGCTGCTGCTGCTGCTGCTGTAGTCATGGGTTTCTTAAGCAATAGCCTCAGTCTTTTTCCCTTCTGTGCACTGGGCGTAAGTGGTGTCTCACTGCCATCATGGCTGGTCCAACTTCTGACCACCGATGGTCATCATTATCCCATTTCATCCCTCCCCCTGGTGGATCTATTAGGACCTGGATTTTAGTTCATTTATTACATTTGATGTCTTTTCACAATTAAACCTTTTTCTTGTTTTGTCACGTAGTTGGCGCATAATCAACATTAATTCCGCTGTTCCGGTATCTGCCGGACTTTTTTGAGACTTGATCTAGTAGTTTATCGTTTATTTGGTACAGTTTTTATGTTCATGTTGCTAGAATTTAAAGTAGGTGCTCAGTAATTAGAGTACACAATTACGGAAGGATTCCTAACATCCCGTAGGATCCATCGGCACAAATAGTTTCGGGGTTCTGTTGGAAAATGAAGATTTGGAGGTAAATGTAACCAAGCTTCTAAAAATAAAAAGTGGAGGTATTGCACAAAATCTACCAATCAGGTTCTGTCTCTCATTTTCTAGGATGCAATAAAGAAATTCTAAATAAATCTGATTGTTTGCTACAGGCAATATTGTCTCTCTTGATTTTTTTAGAAGCTTTAAGTTCCCCCTTAGGTCAGAATAGAATGCTCTGTAAATGGGGGGGGGGGGGCACTGGCGCTGTTTGCGGGTACGTACGATTTATTTGCTTGTTTTAATATTGTCGCGTCTGCTATTCGACTTTTATATATGTTTTATTTTTTTGGATGTTCTCATGAACTTAAACGCTGAAGATTTAAAGCTTCTCTCGCACAATGAGGCTCAAACTGAGAAGCTTATGTTCCCCCTCAAGTGCATCACAGCACAGAGGGAGAGGGCACAGAGATTGGAGTCAGTTTTATCATGTTTAAAACTGGTTCTGTTTTTACAGGGGGAAAAAAATGGTTCGCTGCCGTACCTTAAGGACAATTTGTTTAACAGTAGGAGTAATTGCATAGTGAAAATGGAAAGAGTGACTGAAGGTATTTACGCAGACGTTAGTGTAGGTGTGGGGCTAAACACGCACTGTGAGGATTCAGGGGGTGACTTTTTTTTCGTATATTAAGTTTTCTCTTTTCTCTATCCTTTTTTTATTTTATGCGTCTGACCCATCACATTCCCAAACCACCGCGGTTTTCTTTTATTCCTGTTTCCTATATGCCGTTATTTATCAGTAGGAATGGGTTGAAGACGCGCGCTCTCCGCTGAGGTATAAGCAGGTTTTTCAGAGACACAAAAAAACACATTAAATAAGTATTTTCTCAGAATAGATGTATGTAACATGTGCCCACTTCCTTCATTTTATATTGGTGTCTTTTTTGTCTCTCTCTCTCCCCCTACACAATCCCCACTGCCGGTTCTAAACCTGACCCCCAGACATCACGCCACAGAAGCGAAAGCTGTATACTCACAGCGGGATTACACAGACTACTGCGTCTAACGTTTCAATTACATAGATTTACAATATTACACATTGTAGCTATTTCTGACTCAGAATAATTACCGTGTAATTTCCTGAGTTTAGACGATCACGCAGTAAGACCTCAGCGCTGAGCTGATGTCATGTGTTGGGGGGGGGGGGGGTTGGGGGGTCAGAGTCAGGCCAGCCCTGTGTCACATGGGAAGGGTTAACGGTGCAGCGTGAGTTGGGTGTTAATAGAGTGACCATCCGGCTGAATTTGAGGTCTGTGATTAATGGTAGCGAGAGTTGGCTCCGTGGAAGTTTCCGCGCGTGTGAAAATTTCAATATTTGGCAAATTTGCATCATGCCAACTAGTTTGTGGCAAGTTTTCTGAGCCTGGTGCTTAATAAATGATAAGTTCTGACTCAGACAGTTATACTCTCCCTGTATGTGTGCATGTGGCTGAAGATACATACTGTATACTGTGTGTGTGTGTGTGTGTGTATATGTATATATATGTGTGTGTGTTTGCGTGTGTTTATGTGTGCATGTGGCTAAAGATTCTTGTGTGTGTATCAAAAGGGGGTTATTCTGCTTGATTTGCAAGGTGCACACGTTCGCACTGGCTGCCAATGGATGTTTTACAAAAACATCAATTCGCAGCCTGCGGGGGAACACCAACATCTTTCGATGGTTGCCGACCAACGAATGATGTGGAAGATGCCTGCATACTGTATGTACGGTTGATCTGAGCAGCCTAAGATACGCGTGCACGCTGCGGAGGAAGTGGGTGGGCAGCTGCCATCCAGTGATGTCAGCCGCCTGCCCCCCCGTACCCGCGTCACATCTCTCCATTACCATGAGAACATCCTTGAAACGCTGGGCGTTCCCATATGTCAAAACATTGCGAAGTAACAAAATGTTACTTCTAGATGGTGTAATATAGTAATGTGCATTTATATGATACACAGGGTAAGGGGACAAATGACATTGTGTTACGGATGATGTGGGTGATGTTTGATCGAACTGAAATATTTCGGAAAATGTCGCAACAAGTTGTCTTAGTATGTTGTCTAAACAAACACTTTCAACAAATGTTTCCATTATTTTAGTTTAAAGTTAAACACATACAGTATATGAGTGGGATGTATTTGTGGGATACGTACGGATCACAGGCGGTCAGAATACCAACGTTGGCATCCTATAGGAGGGTGTCCCATCAGGGGCTAGGTAAGTATACTTACCTTACCACTGTCCCTCCCCCCAACCCTCAGCCAGATCCTAACCCTCCCGACTAGTTCCTAAACTTAATCCTTGCACCCCCTGATGCCAAACCTACCCCCACAGCACACAGCGTTAACAGCCCACACACAGAGCGAGCTGACAGCGATGCCGATATTGATGGACACTGCTCATCAATCTCGGCCAGCGACGCGCATTGTTGTCACTATAGCCCCTACACACACCCAGATGTGGGGGCATTTTCTAAGCGACTTTGCCATCGGCATGTGTGTGTAGGGCTATTACCCTTCAGCATCCCAGTAGTCAGGATCCCGCTGCTAGTATTCTAATTGATGTGTGGATTCCATCACTGGTCTCCCGGCGGTAGTTGGGGTGCCATCTTCGGTGTACTGAACCCCAGCATTCTGACCACTGGGATGTCGTCCGCATTCTGTCCTTTTTTTTTATTTGCATTATTTATTATTATTGTTGTTGTTATTATTATTATTATTATTATTATTATTATTATTATTATTATTATTTATAAAATACAACATGTAGTGCTGTTCTGTACAGGGAAAGTATTGTTGCATGAAGTATTTACATATAGTACAATTGCATGAATCAGAAGGTAGAGATTGTCCGGTGGGAATGAGCTAGCAGTCTATGGCCAGCTTCTGTGTTATCAGATACTGGGGCAGATGTATTAAGCCTGGAGAAGAGATAACACACCGGCCAATGAGCTGTGTTTGAAATATGACAGTTGGGATCTGATTGGCCGGTGTGTTATCTCCTTCCACTTTATCTCCAGTTTATCTCTTCTCCAGGCTTAATACACCTGCCCCATAATGCCCCCATGTGCTCCAAGGGAGGATCGTTACTTCCTCGTTCTCACTGGCTACTCACTTTACATTGTGCTGCAAAACAGTCATCGCTTATTACAGCAGCTTGTGGTCTCGTCTGCAAAACCCTGGAGCCAACTGTCATTTACAAAGATTGGCTCCCCCCCCCCCCCCCCCCAAACGAAAGAGCATGGGAAGTATGTATTAAAGCTTAGAGAGAGATAAAGTGGTAAGAGATAAAGTACCAACCAATCAGTAACCCACAAGTTACTCATGATGTCTTGTGTAATAACGCAGTCAGGCCCAGTGGCGCTGCATCGACCGACGGAGCCAATGCCTTCAGCACGGCCAGAAATAGGTCCACCATGTCCCCATTTTCTGGACTTCTTCCCATCAGGCCATTATTCGTGCAATAATTCTGCATGGAAACAGCTGTCCTTCTATTTACTGGGATATGGGTCACTGGGTCGACCACTGAAGGTCAACACCTCAAATAGGTTGACCTGGCTAAGGTCGACCGGGTTGGAAGGTCTACACAAGTATTAGGTCAACAGTCAAAAGGTTGATATGAGTTTTTCACAGTTTTTTGTCCCAATTGTCACCATGGACACTGTCAGTGTGTACCGCGTGCACTCGCCATGCCTTGGGCACTATTTTATTGTCCCATCACGCCGTAGTGGAGGGTAGGGCATGAAATACCACCTGTCGGCACTTGTCGGCTAAAAAAAAAAAACCCGTGAAAAATGAATCTACATTTTCAATGTCAAACTTCCCCTTGTCTACCTAAGGCTTGTGTGGACCTTCCAACCATGTCAACCCTAGGCTTGTCGAAATATGTCAGGTGTCAACCTTAGCCCTGTCGACATTCATTGGTTGACCCAAAGCATGTTGACCTACATGGCCTATTAGGGTTGACCTAGTGACCATATTCCATTTGCTGTGACTTTAATATTGGAGCCAGCCTAGCAATGGTGAAGCCAGCTAGACAGCCCCTCTGTGACCTTGTATTGGTGAGGTGACAGTTATGTAGGGTACACACCAGAACGATTCAGCCTCAGCTCCCCCAATTTCAATCCAATTCTGACTGATTGTACTGTGTGTTGATTGTAGGTAAATTGGGCATGTTTTGGCAGTTTAGATCCAATTCCGATCTGATGCGCGTGACTGTTGGTCGTTTTACAGATCCTACCTGCAGCAGGTAGGATCTGTAAAAGATCTATTCAACTGGATCCAGATCAGATTGGGATCAGATCATATGCAGATCTTGTGCTCCAACAGATCGTTGGCAACCATTGCATGATCTGCTCATGATCAGGATCGTTCTGGGCAGAGGCGTACCTACATATTTGTAGACCCCATAGCAAAAGTTTGTAAGGGCCCCCTATTTAGCAACTGATGGTGATAAATGTATGTAATTAATATTAGTTAGACAGCAAAGATGGGCCCCCTTCAGCTCTGGGCCCCATAGCAGCTGCACCCCTTGCACCTATGGTAGTTACGCCCTTGGTTCTGGGGTGTACCTAGCATTAGTAGTTAGTTAGTATTTGCACTTGTCCAAACTTTGTCTGAACAGACAGAACCCGCTCTCTGCACCGTAGCTTAAAAAAAAACCGTGGAACATTTTTCAAGCTGACATATATTATCCAAGTCTTAGCATGCTCGTCCTTCTTGTGTTAGACGTTTGCTGCTTCACTGAGAAAGTCCTTATTTATATGTGTCTGAAATGACGGTAGAACAGGCCCTAGTCCGGCTGTCACTTCTACGTTGTGTGACAGAGCTAATGTCCTGCGCAGTCCACTAGGACTCAGCCAAGGTGAGAGAAATCATTTGGTAGAATTGTTGCAAATGGACTCCGGTTACATCCCGATACATAATATTAGGCAATTTCCACATGATGTTCAGTCGCTGTAGGTGGCGGCGGTCAGAGCAGTGTGAAGAGTCCGGTGATGCCGCGGAAGGTGTTCATTGAAGTATGATTATTATCAGTAAAGGGAATAAAACTTACAGCTTACTTGAAGATGGATGGGCTGGTCGTTCATTGGTTGATGCTCTGTAACGCAGGACCATTAAGCCTTGGACCAACTGCCTGACTTGTGTGTACAAACTCCCATTCTGCAAACCTCCTAGGGACAGTATATGTGCAGAGTCACATTTCTATGTTGCAGGCCTCTACACAGCCGTACAGAACCAAGCATCGGGGGGTGCGGAGTGTTTTAAATATGTGGTGCATGTGCCAATATCAATGCTAATAATTCATAAAAAAAAAAAAACAGGCAAAGCGGTTTTCATTGGTTTCTGCAACATTGCGCAAATGCAACCACGCCGAATCAGCCAGAATCACAGTGACTCATAAACTACACATTGCATCGTCCAATAAATATGCAGTTTGAATGATCAGCCTCATCCTCTGCTAAAGAAGTTGTATATTTTCTATTGCTTCATTATGACCGCCTAGGAACCACCCAAAATAGTGGAGATTCCCAGCACCTGTAAATGAAAGCATTCAAGGGGTTGCTCTGAGCTACGGAACTATTCGGGGGTAAATTTACCAAGATACAGTAGGGGGTCTATTGAAGACTCTATTATCTTCTACAAGGTGCTAAATAAAGAAGAAGTCGAATCTGATTGGTTGATATGGTCAACATCCCATCTTAGTAAATTTACCCCTACGTGTTAGTCATTCCGTAAGTAAATCATCCTCCGTTGAGATGTGGGCCCACTTCTAGTGATAAAGGATGTTGGCGTCTCATGCGTAGCTTCACACTGACTTTGTTTTCTTTTTCCATTTCAGGCTCTTCATGTTGCACGGCAGCTATTAATACACCAGCAACAAGTGAGCGGAGCAAAGGCCCACAAGAGGAATGACAAGCAACCATCCCTCCAGGTAGGAACTAGCATTTTTATTTTAGACTTGGGAAATTGGAAGTTTACATGTGTTGGAATGAGCCCCTTGCCCAACCCAAGGGGCCCATCATGGTCTTGAGAGGTTTCTGCATTGCTGTCATGTCTCTGAAACCCAAAAAGTTGTTAAAGGTCCAATCATGAGATGTTAGATTGAGTCCAGGTCCGTGTTATTCATCAGGTCAACAGGAAAATTGTCTTTCAAGTCCGTTTTTTTCCAGGCCAAGTACTCTTACGTTTTTTACGTTGTTATACTCCATACACATTCCCACCATAATGCTCCTCTAACAGAGCGATGTAATGTACAGCGTGTGCTGGTCAAAGATGGGATTTTTTAGGGGTAGATTTACTGGGTGTGATATAGAAGATCTACAATATCTAGATTCATAGTCGATAAAAAGTCAACATTGGTTAGGGTTGACAGGTACAACATTTTTTTTTTGCCACACTTTGAGTATATTATGTTGTGTGACCACCACAAGTGACCACCACCAGGTCCTTGAGGGCTCACCAAGCTTCATGCAAGGTGCCTACTCTGCTAACGCTGTACTAATGGTTCATGTGGATAGTAAAGTGAATTCTAAACCCCCCAAAAAAACTGTTGACCATTAGAGCGTCAACCTTTCAAACCTAAGGACTTTTGGTCTTGTCGACTTAATGTGTATCAACCTATTTACTAGACTGGGTAGATCTATCATCCAGATAGCAGATGTACCAATGTTTTTGTTCAGTCTGGTGGTGGACTGGCGTTGCTTATTGCATTCTGGAAAATGGTACACAGAATATGGATGGTTGCTATAGGCAACAGCAGTACTTGTCTGTTTTACAAGCTTTAGTAAATCTCCACCTAAATCTTTAGTATGTATGTTAACTCTTTCACATGTGCAACACGTGTCTTTAAGTCATGCTAGAATGAGCCGGGAATAGAGTAAAAATGAAAGATGCATCATTGTTTCTAGGACCGTTGTTGCGTTCTCAGTTTATTTCTTCCATTATACCAGTTAACGTTTGGCTCTCTTTTTGGTGTATTTATTACTCTGCGGTAAATAATGAAAAAGCCAAAACCCACAACGTAACGAATGAGGGCCATACTGTATATGTTGTGGGTAATTCCCTGCCGATTAACAACATTGATCAGCGGACATGGATGTTCAGGGGTCCATTGTGGAAGCAGGAAAAACATTTTTTTTTTTTCAAAAATCCCTGATTGAGGATTTCCCCACGATCCCCCAACCCAGACATCAGGAGAAGGGGGAATTGCCCTGATTCTCCAGTAATGTATGGGCCCAATAAGTAATAGACAAACTCCACATATAAAGCACACTCAACAATTGTAAACAAAAAAAAAGTCAAAAGGTATGAGGGCCCTGCTCGCAAGCTTACAATCTATAGAATTAGCAGCCCGATATGTACTGTAAGGATGATATTAATTACCTGTAATTGTAAAATCAGCCACAAAGCAGACAGATGTTCTAGATCCCCACCCGACGCGTTTCACATGCACTTCTAATTAAATCCAATTGGACATAATAAATAAGAAAGGCAAAAGTTCAGTGCGGTGACAATTTTTCAACAAGACTGCTTTCGTTATTGTAAATGGGCCAGCCAGCAGTAGCAACATAGCACTTATGACACCCCCCCCCCCCCCCCCCAGCATGAACTTTCCAATTCCAGAGGACCGCAACTCCCATCCTCCGCTGACAGATGATATTACAGTGCAAAGCTTTCATGCCAAACTGCTACTTAACCTAGAATGAAGCACAAATAAATTGAGATTCCCAAACGATCTGCCTGCCCCAACCCCCACCCACCCTAAACTGATAAATGAAATAGCTGACCTGTCTCTTGTAAGAGGAGTTTATTTGCAAAAGAAACAATATATCAGGAGGAGAAGAAATAGAGGAGTGTTTGTAGACAGATTACATATACATCAGCCTTTCTGGCTCAGCTGGAGCTGAACGCTGCCAAATGTGGTCTGTTGTCTACTGGATAAACTCGCTCACCCCGGCCTATAGTCTCTGCGCAGCGCACCACTGTACAAGATGCACAGGGGACTGTCTGTAGTCATTAATAGTCCCTGAAGGTGAATTTGACAAAAACCTCTTACCAGACCCTGATGCTGTCTAATAACTGTTGGTTTATGATTGTTCTGATTATAACTTATAGACCTTCCAGTGCGGACTCTGATTACATGTATGTAACGGTTCCTGAGTAAAGGGTCTACGATGTCTAGATAGACGGTCGATAGGTTGCATCAAAAGGTCGGCAAATGAAAAGGTCAATGAGTTTTTCACAGTTTTTTTTGGTGTTAATGTCAACATCTGAGCAAGTGGACATACAACTAAAGTAGTCCATGGCTCGCTTCACTTTTCAATCTGAGCCAAGTGCCTCGCTCTACTCGCCATGCTTGGGCCAGGTGCCTCGCTCTACTCGCCATGCTTGGGTCAGGTGCCTCGCTCTACTCGCCATGCTTGGGTCAGGTGCCTCGCTCTACTCGCCATGCTTGGGCCAGGTGCCTCGCTCTACTCGCCATGCTTGGGACAGGTGCCTCGCTCTACTCGCCATGCTTGGGCCAGGTGTCTCCTTCTACTCGCCATGCTTGGGGCACAGGTACCTCGCTCTACTCGCCATGCTTGAGCCAGGTGTCTCACTCTACTCGCCATGCTTGGGCCAGGTGCCTCGCTCTACTCACCATGCTTGGGCAAGGTGCCTCGATCTACTCGCCATGCTTCTACCACAGATGCCTCGCCCTTCTCGCAATGCTTGGGCCAGGTGCCTCGCTCTACTCGCCATGCTTGGGCCACAGATGCCTCGCTCTTCTCGCAATGCTTGGGCCACAGGTGCCTCGCTCTACTCGCCATGCTTGGGCCAAGTGCCTCGCTCTACTCACCATGCTTGGGCCGGGTGCCTCGCTCTACTCGCCATGCTTGGGCCACAGGTGCCTTGCTCTTCTCGCCATGCTTGGGCCAGGTTTTTACTCCTGTTGCAATGCTGGGGCAGGTGCCTTGCTACACTACTGCTGCACTCGGCACACTTTACCGTACCCAGTCAGTGCCCATATGGAAGTATATAAAAGACGACAAAATTTAAAAAAAGTCATGAAAAACTCTTTTTTGTGAAAAACTTTTTCATGTGCCAACTATTTAGAATGTAAGGTCTTGCGATCAGGGCTCTTGCTCCTCGTGTGTTTTTTCTCTCTCTTAGACTATATATATTTACCTTACTCCGTTGAAGGGCACCTAACCCTAGTTCTCTGCCACCCTAATAATTACTTGTCTGGTCCCCTGGTGCAGCCATCTGTATTTACCATGTACTTGTCCTAAATGGCCTTGTACTGTAAGTCGTTGTTTTTGCTCACATATGTATTGTTCGGTGCTGTGGAACCCTTATCACGCTATATAAATAAATTATGATATTGCCATGTCGGCCTTAAGCTTGTGTCAGCTTTTTGTCAGTGTTAACCAAGTGTATGTCAACATTTTGGCTAAACTTAACATATCTAGTTTAATTTTTTTTTTTATTTTGCACAAAGTAGGTTGTAACTGTTGCCTAGGGGCCACGGGGGTCTTAGCCGGCTCTGACGTTCTCCTCTTTCTTTTGTATTAGGCACTGTGAATGTTAGGGTATACATGCCTACTCTCTTGGAATGTCCGGGATGTCTGGGAAAGTAGGCGGGTCTTCTGGTGCCCCATGGCAGGTGGCAGGTGCAGTTTGTTTGAAGACACCAGAAATACTTTTTATTGACTAAAATATGGATTTTTGTAGATGCTTAGATAGTCCGTCTCTCTTCCCATCTCAGGAAAGTTTGGTTTTGTATTAATAATTAACTAAGCTGTTGTAATAATAATGCCGTTCTAAGGGCCTCATTGACTTTTAGTGATCCAGGCTTTTTATCCAAGTTACTGCCCACTATTGTTTTACTAGGCAAGGTGAGGACTCCGGGGAGATTTATTGAGCAGGTTGGAAAGATAAGAGCTGCAGACTTGACCACAATGAGCAGGAAAACAAAATGTATTTATCGCAGCATAAAACGAGAGCATTCCCACGTTACAGGCTTACTCAATGCAACATGTATTGTTTAATAACGATGTGGCAGCGGTACCGGCTGATGTACGCACATCCATGGCCTGCACGGTACTTTACTAATATTGCTAGGAAAAGAAGTGTTGTTCCATCGATAAAGTTTAAAAGTCATTTATTATTACGCACTGGTATGGGCCAAACATAAGTGTTTCATTGGTTGAATTATGTGCCTGGTGGGTTTCCCTGAGGGGAGTTGGACTGGAATAATAGGGTTCAAGAACGTAGGGATCATTGATTAAATAAAACTGCTTGTATGTGTTGTATTGTAGATTGCTTCGAATACTGGTACATATTTACATTTTATTTATTTATTAACAGTTACTTATATAGCGCATACATATACCGCAGCGCTGTACAGAGAATATTTGAACACTCACATCAGTCGCTGCCCCAGTGGAGCTTACAATCTATGGTACTTGTTTCCTAGCACGGCCACAACGATCATAATCGCGGTCATCGGGGGTAAAATCTGGGCCATCGCGGGCATCGCATGCGCAAAAAAATCGGGTGCGATGGGCCAGACGCGATGCCCGCGATTTCCCCATAGAGAACAATGTTAAATGCCTCAATTTACCCGCGATGACCACGATTTCCCATAGGAAACAATGTGAAATGGCTCAATTTACCCAAATTATCATAGGAACAATGGTAAATGGGCCAAAAACACCCCTGAACATTGAAATGTCCCCCCAAAAGTAGTTTACGCCACCACGTGATCAACGTGAACCCGAAGCGTGGCGAGCGCAGCGAGCCCGCGAGATGCGGCGGTACGCGTCCTCCGACCTTTTCATACCCCTACTATCCACTAGGGCGTGGAGTTGAGAACAGAATAGTGTGGCGAGCGCAGCGAGCCACCGAGCCCAAAGCGTGGCGAGCGCAGCGGATACCTGTGAAGCCCGTGAAGGGACGCGTTTACCTGTGAAGGTATCCGCGTCCCCTCGCGGGGCTCGCTGCACTCGCCACGCTTCGGGCTCGGTGGCTCGCTGCGCTCGCCACACTATTCTATTCTCAACTCCACGCCCTAGTGGATAGTGGGGGTATGAAAAGGTCGGAGGACGCGTACCGCCGCCCCTCGCGGACTCGCTGCGCTCGCCACGCTTCGGGTTCACGTTCATCGCGGGGTGGCGTGAACTACTTTTGGGGGGACATTTCACTGGTCAGGGGGGTTTTTTGGGCTTTCTGGCCCATTTACCATTCTTCCCTATGATGATTTGGGTAAATTGACCCATTTAACATTGTTTCCTATGGGAAATCGGGGTAATCGCGGGTAAATTGAGGCATTTAACATTGTTCCCTATGGGGAAATCGCGGCCATCGCGGGTGGACCATTTAAGCATTTTTAGGCGCACACGACGCGACCGACCCGATTTTTCACTGTTTTCAATGCATTTCAATGGAAAAATCGGGGGCATCGCAGGCCACTAAAATTACCCCCGATGGCCAAGATTTGTGGCCGTGCTAGGAAACAAGTACCCAATCTATTTTCCCTACCATATGTACACGCACACACAGACATTCTAGGGTTCATTTTTTTGGGAACCAATTGACCTACCAGTATATTTTTGGGTTGTGGGAGGAAACCCACGCAAGCACGGTGGGAGAATATACAAATTCTGCACAGTTAGGGCCATGGTGGGAATCGAACCCATGACCTCAGCGCTGTGAGGCAGTAATGCTAACCATTACACCGTCCGTGCTGCCCAAAGCATGGATAGATTAATTATCCTTATATTTGGCACATTCTACCACATTTGTGTTTTGTGGGAACTATTTAATACCATCAAAATGATGGCTTCTGCAATGTACTTTCACTTTGAGCTGTGACAGTTTTTACTTTAACTGCTCTTTTTATGGCGCACTGTTTAACAAAACTTAAATTAATTAACCAGATCATTTGCAGGTGATAACTAAAATGATTCATATCCTGCGACTTCAACCCTGGCATTTTTAGAAGATATTTTGCAAATCCCTCAAAGCAATGTTGACACTCAAAGGGTTACCTTTGAGCTGTGACAGTTTTTAGCCCCAAAACTCTTCACCCCCACCTCCAGTCCCTATCTGCTCCTACCTCAAATATCTGACTCCACAGCTCCATCTCACCATATCCAGCAAGTTTGAAACAGAGCAGTGTCCCTGCAAAAATTGCATTCACTTTCTGTTATGGCCTCTTTTAAGAGTAATTTGGGCTGTCGAGTGGCCTCTAGTGGTCAGTGGCGCTACTTCACCTCGTAAAGGTGTGGAGTACTTAGCCTTTTATATATAGATTACCATTAATACTATAAATGTTCCCATACACTAAAGCGATTTGAAATCGAATGAAAAGTGTCTTTTACTTTCTATTGTGATCCAATGGCGCGGTCCTGAGCGCATCGGATTGGTTCGGAGATTGTCAGCGCCGCAACAAGGATTTGCATATCTGTAGGAAGTGTAATGTATATATAATATTACACTTCCTACAGACATATTGTAAAGCATACATTAAATAAAGTATTCTGCACAAATGCTCAGGCATTCCAGCCACGGCGGATGTTCAGCCTGTATCCGTCATTTCCAATATCGTCTCGAGAAATATCTGGAGCCGAGCGACGCGAATTATCACTTCTAAAAATATTTTATTTGCTGATCCTTATGCCTTTTCAATAGACTTCCACCGGAGGCCAATTGTAACTAGCAATTGTGTGAGCCAGGTCTAAAGTCAGGTACTGAAATGACTGCTTTGTTGTGCAGATGTCTCAGGAATAACCGGAGAGAGGATGAAATATGGTGGCGCTGACCTTTCAGCTGTGAGCTTATTTGTCAGGACTCAAATAAGTTGAAAGGATCAAACTAAACGGCTTCGTTGTCAGACTGGGAATTGTTTCGCCCGGGTCCGCAGAGGAAGCCACAATACAGATTCCGTAGCATTGGCAATTGTTGGTACATATTAGGCTGCTGGAGCATCTCCTGTAGTCAGAGACACAATTAAAATTCTAATTTATTAATGTATACAGGGAACTAGCCCAGTCTGTCACTCACTGATTCAAATGACTGCCCATTCTTTTATCTATCTTCACTCCTGGAGTCTTTGCAGCCGACAAGAAGAGAGAGAGAGAGAGAAAAGCCAGAGTCTCCTTAGAAATCGCATTTTTTCCGAGAGCACTGGTAAAATGACAATGCGCTATTCAGGGAAAGGTAGTAGTGCATTAGACGGAGAATGTAATACCCAATGTGTGATCAAATTGGGAACGTACCAAATGTCATTCATACCGGATTCTTTGTAATACTGCTGTCTCTGATCTCTAGATTGTCACTTTAAATCATTATTTGTGATTTTTTTTTAAAAAGTCGCTTTTTTTTTTTCATGTAATTGATTTTAGAAATAAATCGCCCACTCGCCCAAAAAAAATCTTTTTTTTTTTCTTTCTAATATTTTTCTCTTTTTGTACATTTTTTATTTTTTAATATTTGCTGGCATTTCACGTTAAGATTTAGGAGTATATTTAATAAAGTCCGGGTTTGTAGAGGTGGAGATGTTGCCTGTAAGCAACCAAACGGATACAATTATCCTATAGAAGATGCTAGATAAATGGTAAATAGAATCTGGTTGGTTGCTATGGTAAACAGCTCTTCTTCTATAAGCCAGTACTTCGCATTGTTTCAACAAATATTCAGTTACAACTTGAACTATTTACTTTAAAAAATATTCACAAGCTTTATAGATGCTGAATTTTATACTGAATGAAAATCCTCTTGTTAACACTTGCGTAAATGTCAAAGAGTAGATGTCATTTGTTTACTTCTACACATAATTACCTACTTTTCTAAACAACATCTGGGGGAGCCCAGAGAGGTTACACAGTGGGGCTCCTCGGGGGTGGGGCTTAGTAAGCACATCATCAGGCTAAAATGACAACAATTTGTGTCATTAAGCGTCTCTCCTCCGTGAAGACCCGCATTTCGCAGTTTTATCTACGTATCCCTAGGAAGCAGGTGGATTGCAGAAGGAGCACCCATTCTTCAGGGGTTGCGGCGGACTATCCTAAAAACATGGAGTCTCCCACAACTTCTGGGAGAGTGGGTAAGTATGCATTTACAGCTGTTGTAAACCGACTCCAATAAACATTGCCTATTCCGGGTTTTGGTTCCAGCAGTCCCTGTGTGCATGTGGGGAGGAATCCGTTTGGATCCCTCTAAGTATAATGAGAAAAGAATACCATAAGCTTCTATAACCATGAGCCCAAATATTATAGGGTCTGAGTTCAGCTGTTGTGTTGGATGCTGACTGAACTTGAAGGATTTTTTTAAAAGGGTACTCCCTTACTAGGCATCCTGCACAGTCGTCAAACTCCAAGACTATTACATTTGGCCGATGGTGACCAGAGTTTAGTACATAGAGAAAATGTATCCAAAGTCTGAAAACTGGGGTTTGGCTGCATTTTTCCTTTAGTATATCCTGCTCAGAGAGAATTCTTAGATACACAAGGGAGAATCTGGGGGTTCTTTATAAATGGTTTATGTCCTAGAACAGGGATGATGGGATTTTGATGGATATAAAGTAGAATTAATGGATCATGAGGCATATAAAGGGGTATGAGTGGGCTCTGAGGCATATAAAGGGGTATGAGTGGGCTTTGAGGCATATAAAGGGGTATGAGTGGGCTTTGAGGCATATAAAGGGGTATGAGTGGGCTCTGAGGCATATAAAGGGGTATGAGTGGGCTCTGAGGCATATAAAGGGGTATGAGTGGGCTTTGAGGCATATAAAGGGGTATGAGTGGGCTCTGAGGCATATAAAGGGGTATGAGTGGGCTCTGAGGCATATAAAGGGGTATGAGTGGGCTTTGAGGCATATAAAGGGGTATGAGTGGGCTCTGGGGCATATAAAGGGGTATGAGTGGGCTCTGAGGCATATAAAGGGGTATGAGTGGGCTCTGAGGCATATAGAGGGGTATGAGTGGGCTCTGAGGCATATAAAGGGGTATGAGTGGGCTCTGAGGCATATAAAGGGGTATGAGTGGGCTCTGAGGCATATAAAGGGGTATGAGTGGGCTTTGAGGCATATAAAGGGGTATGAGTGGGCTCTGAGGCATATAAAGGGGTATGAGTGGGCTCTGAGGCATATAAAGGGGTATGAGTGGGCTTTGAGGCATATAAAGGGGTATGAGTGGGCTCTGAGGCATATAAAGGGGTATGAGTGGGCTCTGAGGCATATAAAGGGGTATGAGTGGGCTCTGAGGCATATAGAGGGGTATGAGTGGGCTCTGAGGCATATAAAGGGGTATGAGTGGGCTATGAGGCATATAAAGGGGTATGAGTGGGCTCTGAGGCATATAAAGGGGTATGAGTGGGCTTTGAGGCATATAAAGGGGTATGAGTGGGCTCTGAGGCATATAAAGGGGTATGAGTGGGCTCTGAGGCATATACATGGGTATGAGTGGGCTCTGAGGCATATAAAGGGGTATGAGTGGGCTCTGAGGCATATAAAGGGGTATGAGTGGGCTTTGAGGCATATAAAGGGGTATGAGTGGGCTTTGAGGCATATAAAGGGGTATGAGTGGGCTCTGAGGCATATAAAGGGGTATGAGTGGGCTCTGAGGCATATAAAGGGGTATGAGTGGGCTTTGAGGCATATAAAGGGGTATGAGTGGGCTCTGAGGCATATAAAGGGGTATGAGTGGGCTCTGAGGCATATAAAGGGGTATGAGTGGGCTTTGAGGCATATAAAGGGGTATGAGTGGGCTCTGAGGCATATAAAGGGGTATGAGTGGGCTCTGAGGCATATAAAGGGGTATGAGTGGGCTCTGAGGCATATAGAGGGGTATGAGTGGGCTCTGAGGCATATAAAGGGGTATGAGTGGGCTCTGAGGCATATAAAGGGGTATGAGTGGGCTCTGAGGCATATAAAGGGGTATGAGTGGGCTCTGAGGCATATAAAGGGGTATGAGTGGGCTCTGAGGCATATAAAGGGGTAGGGTGGCCTTTGAGGCATATAAATGGGTATGAGTGGGCTCTGAGGCATATAGAGGGGTATGAGTGGGCTCTGAGGCATATAAAGGGGTATGAGTGGGCTCTGAGGCATATAAAGGGGTATGAGTAGGCTCTGAGGCATATAAAGGGGTATGAGTGGGCTCTGAGGCATATAAAGGGGTATGAGTGGGCTCTGAGGCATATAAAGGGGTATGAGTGGGCTCTGAGGCATATAAAGGGGTATGAGTGGGCTCTGAGGCATATAAAGGGGTAGGGTGGCCTTTGAGGCATATAAATGGGTATGAGTGGGCTCTGAGGCATATAGAGGGGTATGAGTGGGCTCTGAGGCATATAAATGGGTATGAGTGGGCTCTGAGGCATATAAAGGGGTATGAGTGGGCTCTGAGGCATATAAAGGGGTAGGGTGGCCTTTGAGGCATATAAAGGGGTATGAGTGGGCTTTGAGGCATATAAAGGGGTATGAGTGGGCTCTGAGGCATATAAAGGGGTATGAGTGGGCTCTGAGGCATATAAAGGGGTATGAGTGGGCTCTGAGGCATATAAAGGGGTAGGGTGGCCTTTGAGGCATATAAAGGGGTATGAGTGGGCTTTGAGGCATATAAAGGGGTATGAGTGGGCTCTGAGGCATATAAAGGGGTATGAGTAGGCTCTGAGGCATATAAAGGGGTATGAGTGGGCTCTGAGGCATATAAAGGGGTATGAGTGGGCTCTGAGGCATATAAAGGGGTATGAGTAGGCTCTGAGGCATATAAAGGGGTATGAGTGGGCTCTGAGGCATATAAAGGGGTATGAGTGGGCTCTGAGGCATATAAATGGGTATGAGTGGGCTCTGAGGCATATAAAGGGGTATGAGTGGGCTCTGTGGCATATAAAGGGGTATGAGTGGGCTCTGAGGCATATAAAGGGGTATGAGTGGGCTCTGAGGCATATAAAGGGGTATGAGTGGGCTCTGAGGCATATAAAGGGGTATGAGTGGGCTCTGAGGCATATAAAGGGGTATGAGTGGGCTCTGAGGCATATAAAGGGGTATGAGTGGGCTCTGAGGCATATAAAGGGATGGGATACGGTCATTTGGTCTATAACAAGTAGGTCGACAAGCATTGGGTCGACACCACTTGGTCGACATGCAGGAAGGTCAACATGGGTTAAGGTCGACGGGTAATTAGGTCGACACAATCATTAGGTCGACATGGGCAAGGTTGACAGTCAAAAGGTCGACATGGGGTTTTTCACCTTTTTTTTAAGCCTACATGTGCCAACAGGCGGTATTTCATGCCCTACCATCCACTAGCGCGTGGTGCCCAAAGCATCGCGAGCACAGCGAGGGGATGCGGTGCACTTTAAACTGTGGCCATGTCCAGTGTCGACATTCGGGTCATAAAACTGTGAAAAACCCCATGTCGACCTTTTGACTGTCAACTTTGCCCATGTTGACCTAATGCTTGTGTCAACCTAATGACCCATGTCGACCCAGACTCAAGTCGACCTAGTGGTGTCTACCCAATGCTTGTATATTATGAAATTATGATTTCATAATCAAGAAATAACTTGATTATGAAAATCCTGTTCAAATTAATTTTGTCACCAAAAATGTCCTAACACTAGCATTAGAATCAAGTTTAAAAAAAAATTGGTATAAAATAAATATATATATATATATATATTATTTTTTTTTTAATTCCCATTGGTGTTGCTGACCTAAACGGAATAAAGGTAGTTGTTTTGTGAGCTGAGACAATATTCAGCCTATAAATATACTAGGCACCAGTGACATCACTGAGCTTTGTCTCCTAGTGTACGGTGGTTCAGCCCACAATGTGTCCGCTTCCACTGTGACTAATGTGGGGCACACACCAGGACGATATGGCCCAAAACGAGCCAATTTAGATACAATCTCGACTGATTGTATGTAAATCGGCCGTGTTTTGGGCCATTTCGCTGCCCTTTTAATGCGATCCCGATCCGATGCATGGCCCAAAAATGAATCACTACTACGCAATGTCAAAAATTCCCACCCATAAGTACAATTACTATATTGGAGAGAGAGAGGGAGAGGCAGCTTCGATTTCATTGGCATAAACGTAAATGTACGGTTGCTGGTTGTAGATGGCGGTCTTCCGAGCATATAGGAAAGCGGCAGCCTACGCCGGGCATCTTCCCAATTAAACTAGAGATGGTCCTTGATTCCTTGAAGTCTAGATCAGGCTGGAAGAGAACAGGCGTGAGCGCAAATAGAACAATTAACAGGACTAGTTGCTCCCGTAGAGAGTGTATGTTGGACCATGGATGGAATAATGTAGGGACTGCTTTCTTCCTCGCTGTTAGTTCCTCCTGTGTGAATGAGCATTGAGTCATCAGATTCTCTGTAGGATCAATAATTCCATTTGAGCCCTGAGCGTGCGCAGTGGAGCTCATGTGGGTAATCTAGAAGTCCGTGCAGTAGGTGTACAAGCTACACAGAAAGAAAAAACTCATGGGCATGTCTACTGGTGACCCCTTACTCATAAACGTATTGTCCCTCAGTGGGGCACGAGGCATGTTCAGATCTTTAATGTGTACGCTTAGCATACTTACGAGTCACCAGGGATTTGCATTTCATCCACAGTTGAACATAGTTTGTCTTGTCTCATTGGTGGTCCAATTATTTATTTGTTTATTTATCACCAGTTATGTATGTGATATATTTTTCAGCACATTACACAGATTAGTTGGCCATTCAGGACAGTCCTTGCCCCAATGGAGCTTTTTTTTTTTTCCGGATAAAATTGACATACCAGTATATTTTGGGATTGTGGAGTTCCCGGAGGAAACCCACCCACACTGTTAGGTTTTAGTTCTGAAAAAAGTGCATGAACTGTTTGCTGGCTAACACAGCATCCCTGCCTGGGTATGGTACAGATCTCTGACAGTTGGGATTCTGATGGTCGTTTCTCCAACCGGGATCCCGAAGGGGACGAGCGCATTCAAGCCCCTTGCGGGTTTGCTGAGTTTGACACCTATTCTTTTCTCCCTCTACGGGGGTCAAGGGAAAATAGCCTGTGTAAGTCGGGATTCTGACTGTTGGGCTCCCAATGTCCATCTGAATCCCAACTGTTGGTGAGTCATCTGGCACCCCCCTGCCTAGCATACTTACAAATTATTGCAGGTCATTAGTCCATCAAGCATGGCTGTATGTTAAACATGCAAATTGTCTGGGGGGGGGTAAATATGCTATCCCAGCAATGAGGATGTTTGCGGTCATATGACAGAACCCAGGGATCTCAATAGTAAAAATTCCTACAGGGGCTCCGAAGGCACCCTAACCCTCTTCCCCTGCCACCCTAATCCTTCATTGTAGAAGCCTAACCCTTCCCCCTAGTTCATAACCCACACTGCCCAAACCTACCCCCGCCACTATGCAGCCGATCTTTAAAGATGCATACACACTAGGGTGACCAACTGATCCCTTTAATCCGGGACACATATTAATTACACAGGTTCTGTGGCAGTTTAAAACTAGGTGAAATGGAGTTTTGAGGTGTGGCAGTTTAAAACCAGGTGAAAGCCAGCCACAGAACCTGTGTAATTAATATGTGTCCGGGATTAAAAGGATGAGTTGGTCACCCTAATACACACTGTACAATTTTTTTGACCAATTTTTGTTGAAAGACATTTCTATTGAACCCAGTGTCCTGGACGAAAGATGTTGAGGAAATATATTGACGACAAACGAAAGACGAAAGATCTAGCTACAGTTTATAGGCTCTTTTTTAAAGATATTCAAATTGAGCTGCACGCACAGTTGACCAACAATCTTGATGAACAAATGGCGGTTATGCGCATCATCATTCGTCGTTTGTCTGTCGTCAATATCTTTCGTCAACATCTTTCGTACAGGACACTGGGTTCAATGGAAATGTCTTTCAACCAAATTGGTTAAAAAAATTGTACAGTGTGTATGCACCTTAGGTCCTCCCAAATAGTGCCTAAACCTAAGCACCCTTCTTACATCGGTCTTCTGAAAGCCGGTATGCCGACTGCATCCCATCTAGGGTGGTTTCCCGCCGTTTCCTTTCTAGAAGACTTGTGCGCTCTTTAAAAGATAAATAAGATAAACTCCAAAGTAGAGACGTTTTTCATACCGAAAACCAACATTTTTATGAGTACTTACCCTCACATAACTACCTCCTAAAATGTTTTGCCTGATATGGCTACCATAGGTCTCCACTTAGGGATCTTGTCTAAAGTGACACTCCACTAATGAGGGGCTGGTGGCATTGCCATGAATGTGGCACTCCGATATATATTATCCTCCCTCGGAGCACAACACCCTGTTCTGCCACTGCTGCCTATCACAACACATTTTTATTTCCAGTCGTTTCAGCTTCTACAAAACTGGGATCAAACGATATTTCCAAGGCCAGAGGAGCCCTGCAGATAATAGATCATACATAATGTTATGATTACCGTTGAATAAAATTAAAACAATGCGAGCAGACTTTGACTGGTCAGGTTCGTGTAAATTGATAGCAAACTGACATCTGTAATTAACAGTCCTCCTGCCATCCTACCTCGTGCTTTTACACTTTGGGTGTTCAGAAAGAAAGTGACTCCCACCTCGCTAATTACCATTATCACTGGAATGGTAGGGCTTGAGTCATTAGTTCCATGTGCATTTAATTAGAGGAAGGCTGAAATTGGATTTAACTTATTAGTTTTTCATGGATCACTTTCTTGTCATCACTTCAAATTGGATTGCAGCCCCAGGTAACTAATTATAAGAGCCACAGGATCAGGAGTGAAAAAAATAAAGCATTAATGAGAAATAACTCTGCTGGGCCCTCTCCGATCGTCCACTGGCGATGTCGGAGGAAAGACGCACAGTTACGGATTACAGTGATCTTAGGTTCTCTCCATGGCTACGAGGTGTGGGGGGTCATTACCTGGCATGAGTTATATCCTATACTATCGGGCTATAGATGTTGTCACAACGGGATTACTCAGTCAGCTGTTTAGAACTTTACATTAGTGGTAACGACCTAGGATTTGCTGCAGTTATAAGATAACGGGGCTTTTGTACCTTAAAGGAAAAATGTGCTTTATATACCGATATGATTTACATTATCTTTAACTATAAATGTTCCCTTTAAATATCCATTCATAATTCTGCAAATCCAAGATGCTTCTCTGAGCGTCTCTATTCATTGACGCTGTAGCGAGCGGGCGTGACTGGGTAACGTCGTTCACCTGGGCGGCCGATTACAACGTGCTCGCACCTTGCCCACTGAGCAGACTGCCTGCAGCTTTCACGTACTGCGTAAAGCAGAAATGTGCGCAACTCCGTGTGCAGTTTGCTTTGCCAAGCTACAAGGAAATAGCGCTCACACTGTAGGACAGTGGTATAGTGACCCAGGGGTTAAAGCATAATCATAAGAAATTGCTCCAGGCAGTTAAGCTGTTAACAAAATGCCTTTGTCTCCGGAGTACTCCCGTTACTCTGCAAGTAGGTAGGCCAGAGCAGTTCTCTTTTCTTTTCATAGAAATGTGCCAGCAGCACAGAGTATATCAGATGATGCATGATGAGTTAAATGAGGACAGGACTGCATGTGACTGAAGCAATGCCAGAGACTGAAAGTTATACAGTTGGAGGAGCAGGGTCCCCAGCAGCACAGAGTATATCAGGAGATGAGTTACGTGCTAGTGAGGACAGGACTGCATGGGACAGAGGCAGGGACATGATGTTAGGAGGGGAATGTCTAGTATCTGTGTGGCTTAGAAACACTGCCATTTGTTGGCAGCAAGTGAACCTACATCTACTAGCTTTGAAAGCATTAGCTTCAAGTGAGTTTAATAGTATCACGAGATGATTGATATGTTAATGAGGACAGGGCTGCATGTGATAGGGACAGTGACCTGCTTTGAGGAGGTGAATGAAGACAGCATGAAGCCACAGACTGAGAGTCATATAGTGGAAGGAGCAGAGTCCCCTAGCAGCACAGAGTATATCAGGAGATGAGTGATGTGTCATTGAGTACAGGACTGCATGTAACAGGGGCAATGAGAGGAGGGGAATGGAGGCAGCAGGAAGACAGACTGAGAGTCATATAGTGCTAGGAGTCGAGCAGCAGCACAGAGTATATCAGGAGATAAGGGAAGTGTTAGTGAGGACAGGGCTGCATCTGGCGGGGATAATGAAATGTTGTGAGGACTTGGGGGGGTGTATACAGCAAGAAGGCACGGGTTAATAGTTATATAGTAAAAGATGTCCTATTCATAGCAGCACAGAGTATGTAAGGAGGTGAGTAATGCGTCAAATTGTTTCCTCCATCAATGCCTCTATATGGTCATCCCAGGCTCTTCAGGTCTAACACGGCATTGTACCCAGTACCATTTACAGCTATCATTTTCACTGCAGAACTTGCACTCTGGACTGATCTAGATTTAAAGCAAAAAAATTATAAGAAAAAAGCTGGGTATACACTAATCGATGTGTGTACCCAGCGAGAACGGGAGCGACAATGCCCCGGCATCAGCAAGCGCATCACCATCGGAGGGTGATGTGACAGTGCACACGTCCACAACATCACGCACACTAAACGATATTTTGATCTTGTCATTACGACTTTTCGGAAACATCAAAATCTGTTATGAATATGGTCTTGCGTGCACGACCTTCGAATGGTTTCTCTCCCCATCAGTAATACAAGTCCGTCTAAATTTACTTTTATTCTGCCGCAGATCGTCAAAAAGGGGGCGGGCAGGCAGGCATCGCCAACCCTATGTGTGTAGGGGAACGGGCAGAATTTGTATGGGGACACCCATACAACTCTGGGCGTTCCCCCTGCTGCCACCCCCTGCCCGTCCCTACTGGAGCAGACGGTGAGTGTGAAGCTCACCGAAGCTTTTCGCACCCAGGGGTTTGCTCATGCGAATATTCGCTCATGCACACTCCACCTTCGAACACAGGCCCGAATTCGGACACAAACAGGGTCTGAATCAACCCCTTAAGGTTATGTGGCCACCTGTACATCAATGTAATGTTAAATATATTGTAAAATCACTTATATTGATGAAGCCTATTCCTAAGTTAAAACAGGGACCCACGTCTGGGTGAGTCGTCACCTAATATGTTTGAAGAAAGTTTAAACTCTTTTCCTTGATAAATTAGCCATGGGGCACAATATCTCGTTGAAGTGATCCCGAGAGGACGAACATGTTGTCATCCTCTATTCTATAAATATGGAGCTTATGCGAGGTCTGTTTGTTTTCATTGAACATTTTAAGTAAAAAAAGTGAAGACCGTCCTGTCCTATTAACTGAATGACCATCTCCCTTCTCCCATCATAGCGTAACCGAGGAGACCACTGGTTCTAATTTGATGCGAGGCGCTAGTTGTGTCCCGTCATTATCCCGAGCTGTACAATAACGGTAACACGGCATAGACATTTCTATCCCAGCGCATTTTATATGAAGAAAAAAGCTCAGCACTCCACATTAACAATGATATGATTCATATTTTAACAAGTTAAGTCCTGGATCAGCGAGACGTCTCCGGAGAAGATGACGCACGATCCCTCGGCGACCCGACCGTACCCTTTGTAACGCTGCAAAAATGTATATTAAGAAAGAATTCTGTCTAATTTTGATCCCTTTTACTCCCTCCGTAGGGAAACGGTGCTCCTCCTGCATGGAAACTAATGAGAACATTTTTGTTTTCTTATTTTTATTTTAAATGTTAAATTGATTTAGTAGTTCTATACATAATACTCAACTGCGGCTGAAGTCAGGGCATGCTAGGGTCAAGTGATGTAGCGTTCTGCCTGCTTCCATATGAGGAGCGCTGTGTGTGATAAAAGCAGACTCGCTTAATTTGGTAAGTCTGCAGGAATTTCTAATGAAGAGCAGAGGTCGATTTTCTGTCAATTTGAGAAGGAAGAGCATTTTCGAACTACTGTTCCCCTCCACTACCACCAGTACTTGCTCCCCTCTCCCGAACTGATAGGGCATATTAACACAAAATACTCGTGCCTGCAGCTCATTAGAGCACAGCCTTGGAGCGGCTGCCTGTTTGGGACAATCCCTGAAGCCTGCAATACACAGCAGTTGCTGTGAACGCCATTGAAGCACGAGCGAAGCGACAATGAGGGGGTAGTCCTTCACAACCAGCTCTGAGGCAGATGTATTAAGCCTGGAGAAGAGATAAAGTGAAAGGTGATAACGCACCAGCCAATCAGCTGTGTTTGAAATATGACAGTTGGGAGTTGATTGGCCGGTGCATTATCACCTTCCAGTTTAACTCCACTTTATCTCCAGTATATCTCTCCGCCAGGCCTAATAAATCTGCCCCAGAGTGTGCCCAGGCAGAAGATGAACAGTGGGTAGCAGGCACGAATGGGGAAGATGCTTAAAAAATGCAAAAAATGTGAGAGCGAGAAGTGGTTTTCATGGGATTTTTTTCCTGGGGTGACATCAAAAGCGGCTGATACAGTATGTTGAACTTTTTTCGACAGAGAACGCTCCTTCTACTGGAGCTTTATATTCTGACACGGTGATATTACCCCTGTATGAAGCATTAGCATGGCCCCACTTGGAATTAAGTGTCGAGTTCTGGACACCACACTTAAAAAAAAAAAAGATATTATGGAACTGGAGAAGGACAACCATATTAATTAAGGGTTTAGAGGCATTGGACCATGAGGAACGGTTAGCCAGACTAGGAATGTTTACATTGGGAACCCTTTGAGTGCCAAAATCTCTGTGAGAGATGTTCAAAATATCTGCTAGAAATGCCGGCGTCTCTCAAATTTGTTATATAAATTCAAATAAAATATTGTGTAAAATAAGATTAGATTTCCTATATAAGGTAAACCTCCCAAGTCATTATCATGAATAAAAAAATGTTCTTAGCAATTTTCACCCCTATTTTGACAAATTCACTTTTCACTCAAAGGGTTAAGACCTGATTAATCTATAAATACATCTATGGCCAATACAGAGAACTATCAGGTGCTCTGTTTACCATGAAGTCTATGCGCAGGGCACGCGGGCATCCCCTAAGGCTGGAGGAAAGGAGATATCACATACAGTGAAGGAAAGGGTTCTTCACAGTTCAGGCAGTAAGATCTTGAATTATCTGCCATATAAGAAAGGGTTGGACCAATTTTGATCAGAGAAAGACATCCGGGGATCTAATCATTCATTATAATGCATAGTGGAAGGTCCAGTAGGGTAAATATAAGCCAAGGGCTCAGGGAATTATGGAGATAGGATATTAATGTATAATATTATACATAGGTTGAACTCAATGGACTTATGTCTTTTTTCAACCTCACAAACTATGTTGCTATGATTTCTCTACCACTCTATTATGGGAAAGCTGGGCGTTCCCAGGGAAATCGCCCGGTGACGTGGGCACCAGGGGTGGGTAGCTGACACCGGATGTCAGCTGCCCACCCACTTCCTTCAGAATGCCCATGCATATCTAAGGTTGCTCTGAGCAACCTAAAGGTGGCCATACACCTGCAGATTTATCTTCAGATCTGGCTGGTTGGAACAAAATCTGGTAATTGCTGAATGACAGTTTGTGTCAGTTTTCCAGCATTTCCAAGCAAATGGTCAACTGTCATTTGCTCTCATCCATAACCATGTTTTTGTTCCAACCAGCCAGATCTGAAGATAAATCTGTAGGTGTATGGCCACCTTAAGATGTGCGTGTGCCTTCCTCATCATCCGATGGTCGGCAACCATCGACTGATGTGGATGTTCCCCCGAGTCTGCAGCCTTGCGAATCAACCAGAATAACCACCTATATCTGTCCATGCTTTAAAGCATCTCCTCACCAGTCTTTAAGGGAGTGGGGGTGGCTTCAACCACCGGATTTAAAACGGCAATAGTGATAAACTGAAAACCAGCCTGATTTAGCATTTATCGTTATTGCCATTTTAAATCCGGATGTCAAATCCGCTTTGACATGTTCCCTGAAAGTGTGCCAACGATTTATTTAACAACAGTTTATGCAATAACATTATTTTACAAAATCGTGATATTTGCTGTCTAATCACTGACATAAATAATTTTAATTAAATAATTTGAAATAATATTCAAACTAGTGTCTTATGGAACGGTCACTGGCTAATCACAGAAAGAATGAGAAATCGTCATGGGCCGTCTCTAAGTGTATATGAAATCCACGGTGTCCTCAGTAGGCAAAATCGCCAAGCATGATATTTAAATTCGCCCTCGGGAAACAGTGTAATTCTTGTCACCTATTGGTAGATAATTCAGGACACCAGCAGCCTAATGCGAAAAACATGTACATAGGTGTCAATTTCAACATCAGAAGGTAGATGGAAAATTCTCCTAGCCCACTTCTAGAATAAATAAATCCCTGTGTTTGTGGAAGTGATGTGTGGAAGATATTCTAGCCTGAAATGTTTGGTACAATTAGGGCCGGGTCTGGGTGATGTCATACCCAGTAACTGTTTTTCTATCAGCCAGCCGTTGTTACATTAGTGATATCATGGCCCAAAAATTATAAACATATCATGATCTAGTGTGCCGGAGTAACAGAAGATCAGGAACCTTTTATTAAGTTTGTTTTCCTTGTCATGTTTTAAAAAATGATGTGTTCGTCGTGTATTAGAAACAGATTTGGGATAATCCGGTCGCTGGTGAAGTCAACTCCAGCCAGTCAGGATTTGTTGGGGCGGAATTGCCGCGAGCTGGGGTATTTGTCTTGTTCCCTGGTCCTCCACAGACATTGCATTGTCTCGGGCGTCTGTGATCTCACCTGTGTTTTGTTTTCTAACAGCAAAATTGGTTGTTGTATGGTATCAATTCGCTTTGATGTTGTAGGTTTGCGTTTTCTGGGCCAATTTCAGACTTGATCGCAGGGCAAATTTGTTCTCAAAATGGACAAAATCATGCTGCACTGCAGGTAGGGCAGATGGAACACATGCAGAGAGAGAGAGAGTTAGATTTGGATGGGGTGTGATTAAACTGAAATCTAACTTCTAAAATCTAAGCAATCTAAAAAAGAAAGCAGCCAGTATTTACCCTCCACAGAAACAAAATGACTTGCTCAAATCTAACTCTCTCTAAACATGTTACATCTGCCCCACCTGCAATGCAACATAATTTTGTCCATTTTGAAAACAAATTTATTCTGCGATCAAGGGGGGGTTGGACATTCTTCCTCTGTCTTGTAGATATTAAGTGGCAATAATTGATTTATAAGCCTGGATCTTTCTTTCCGTTACGTTTTCTGTATCTGGAAGGAATTTAGCAATGATAACATGGGCAGTATGGACCTGTGATTTGGTGGAGACATATCTGGGCCAAAATCATCTAGAACTGGCCTCTTCATTTTTTAACCCACAGTCTTCTATGGGCTCGCCTACACGTGCTATTTTGTGATGTGCCTTAACAAATAAGTTCTACCGCACGGGGAGTGACTGACGTCGATAGTACCAATCCGAACATTGTGTCTTATGGGTCTACTTGATCATGTACGTAGAGTTGCAACCCCAGTGCTGTCAGACAAGCTACAGAGTCCCGACAAGAAATGCCAGACAGAAGAATTAGGGATTTTTCATGGCGGTTCGTGGTTTTGAAAACATAAGGTCGTGTACTGTATAACTGTACAAAATACAACTATGGTATTTGTAATGTTCTAAATAGAATTCCACCAGGCATGGGCTGGATTTCCCTATCGGCAGCACCTTCTGGGGGCTGCAAGTCAGACATGCAATAGGGGGTGGTACTTTGCACCCCACGGACCAGCAGGACAAGTAATACAGGGTGATAAGGGAGGAGAAGTGATAAAGTGCCTGGTACTTTATCACCGGCCAATCAGCTCCTGTACAGGCTGGGTTTAAAAGGGGACAGTTAGGAACTGATTGGCCGGTGATAATGTACCAGGCACTTTATCACTTCTACTCCCTTATATCTGCTTCATACACCTACCTCACAGTGACCTGCCAGCAGCTTCACCTACCGAGTCCCGCATCGCGATGACATCACTCTCATGTCAGCCGAGAAGAACATTTTTGCAGACCCACACGGGAGGAGCGCCCCAAACAAGATATGGACTGGTGCCAGCTGTCAGACCCCAGCGGAGAGAGCGGGTCATTCACAGTACATACCTTTTGCCAGGGCATATACATTTCTATCTGGCCTTCCTCTCCCCACCCATGTCCTCTATCCCTGGCACAGCCTATCACCCCAAACACATTGTCCCCACTCATCCTGTCATCCCACACAACTTCCACCACCTACCTGCTCAGAGCCCATCACCCAAACACACATTGTCCCCACTCATCCCGTCACCCCACACACACTATCCCTACCTACCTGCTCACAGCCCATCACCCCATGCTCCTTATCCCCACTCATCCTGACACCCCACACCCATTAGTGCATAGGCAGGAGGAATGCTGGCAGCTGCCACAATACTCTGGTCGCTCTGACTGTGCAGAAGAGCCGCTCCCACGCAAAATCCTCACCTCTCTCATCCTCCTCTCTCTCTCTCTCGGCCCCTTTCTCTCTTTTATCTCCCTCCCTATAATAGGTGGGGGGGGGCGGCAAAAAATGTGGTGCCTAGGGGCAGTCAGACACTTAAATCCAGCCCTGCACCAGGCGAAACGCGTCACCAGAAAAAGGACTGCGAAATCTTCCAGTTACATTGTTGTTGTTTTTTCCCCCCAGGATAGAGGATTTTTGCTGTTAATAACAAAGCCCCATAAAATTTAATTTTATTCTCTCTCTCTCTTTTTTCTCTCTCTCTCTCTCTTTCTCTCTCTCTCTCTCTCTCTCTCTCTCTCTCTCTCTCTCTCTATATATATATATATATATATATATATATATATATATATATATACATGCAGAGGTGCGGCACTCCTGGTATAAATGAAGAATCGCAGTCAGGAAACTGTAACCAGTTACAGTTTCCTGACTGCGAGTCTTCATTTATACCAGGAGTGCCGCACCTCTGCATGTCTATGTTATCATTTCTGTGAGGGCACCCGGGACATTGTCTTATATTGTTTGGAGTGCCAGACCATCGATGTATGTATGTATGTATATATGTATATATATATATATATATATATATATATATATATATATATATATAGCCATAGAATACAGGAGGCGGCACTCACAGATTTTTCAGAAAAAAAGTGTATTTAAAATACAAACAGATAGCCCATGGATCAGTCCGCAAAGTAATGCTGGACAGATACCCTTAAACAGAGCATAGAACGCCTTCCCTTACAGAACCTGTACCTCCACTTATTAGGGTGATGTCCAGAGCACGGCGCCGCCAGTTATTTACTGACAAGAACAGTCCGTTTATTTGATTACAGGTGACTTTATTGCACTTGAAAGAGAAAAATAAAAAAAACAACCACCAAGATTCTTGAAAGCAAAACAAAATATAATTGAGCGATTATTTCCCGCAGACACTGGCTTTATTTCAGACACCAGAATCAAATTGTGTTTTGCTCATATTACGCATGTTAAATGCCGTCTTGCAACAGATGTTTAAACAGAGACTAATTGGGAAATCTACATCTCGGGCTTAGACAGTCTTGCTATAAAAATGATAATTATAACGGCAAGTACGTAGAAGCTTTGGCGTGCCAGTAGTGTCTGGGAATAGCTGCAGTGTATGGGTAGGTTGAAGTGTATAGGAGTACTACTGGCAGGTAATGCCCCAGAGGCTGTTAGCAGCCGGTTACTGACACTTGGTCGTATAGCACTCAAACGAAGCATTCTATTCAGGCGTTCGATTTCCGTCTGCACATTGCGGTGCTATGCCGGGGAATAGTATTAGCAGGGGTCTCTTCATCATTTGCCTTGCAGACAATTGGTTTAATTTAAATTGAGCTCAGAATTGAGTTCTGAGCTTGCTTGCCTGCCCTCCCGTATTTCACTCCCGTCCCCCTTTAAGGTGGGTTAGTCTCCCGCATCCCCCTCGGCCGCAGAGATGAATGCTGGCGATCAGGGTTCTTTAGGAAATGGGAGTGGCTAATATGATGCAAACTCTGTGATTTCTTGTCACTTTAGCCCCGCCCCCTCTTTTGAGGCGTGAAAATTGCACAGTTTGGCTGGAATGGGGGCAGGGCTTAACTGCACATCGGTGTCTCCTCCCAGGGTGCCTCCCGGAGAGGGGCACAAAAAAGTAATCAAGTATAGTTCTGAGGGTCTGGACAAGGGTCAGTGGGTATATACCAAAGGTTTTGATCTTATAAAGCTGGTACCTATCATTGTCCAGACTCCTGTTTTGGTAGGAATGTCATGTTGGGGTTCTCCCAAGGCGGGCAATACATTTATTACTTATTAGCTACACAGCATAGTGGTCCCAATATGTATATTGGATTGACTTTAAAGTATCTGGTCTTTTCATGTTCGGTGGTCAGGTCATGTTATGTGTGTAGTGTTATATATCTGTGTACAGTATAATAGATGTATTATGGTCATGTTGGGGTGTAGTGTCCTATGTCTGTATAGGGTGTAATAGATGTATTATGGCCAGTGGTCAGCACATGTTGGGGGTGTAGTGTCCTATGTCTGTATAGGGTGTAATATATGTATTATGGCCAGTGGTCAGGTCATGTTGGGGTGTAGTGTCCTATGTCTGTATAGGGTGTAATAGATGTATTATGGCCAGTTGTCAGGACATGTTGGGGTGTAGTGTCCTATGTCTGTATAGGGTGTAATAGATGTATTAGGGCCAGTGGTCAGCACATGTTGGGGGTGTAGTGTCCTGTGTCTGTATAGGGTGTAATAGATGTATTATGGCCAGCGGTCAGGACATGTTGGTGTGTAGTGTCCTATGTCTGTATCGGGTGTAATAGATGTATTATGGCCAGCGGTCAGGACATGTTGGGGTGTAGTGTCCTATGTCTGTATAGGTGTAATAGATGTATTATGGCCAGCGGTCAGGACATGTTGGGGTGTATTGTCCTATGTCTGTATAGGGTGTAATAGATGTATTATGGCCAGTGGTCAGCACATGTTGGGGGTGTAGTGTCCTATGTCTGTATAGGGTGTAATAGATGTATTATGGCCAGTGGTCAGGTCATGTTGGGAGTGTAGTGTCCTATGTCTGTATAGGGTGTAATAGATGTATTATGGCCAGCGGTCAGGACATGTTGGGGTGTAGTGTCCTATGCCTGTATAGGGTGTAATAGATGTATTATGGCCAGTGGTCAGCACATGTTGGGGGTGTAGTGTCCTATGTCTGTATAGGGTGTAATAGATGTATTATGGCTTGTGGTCAGGACATGTTGGGGTGTAGTGTCCTGTGTCTGTATAGGGTGTAATAGATGTATTATGGCCAGCGGTCAGGACATGGTGGGGTGTAGTGTCCTATGTCTGTATAGGGTGTAATAGATGTATTATGGCCAGTGGTCAGGTCATGTTGGGAGTGTAGTGTCCTATGTCTGTATAGGGTGTAATAGATGTATTATGGCCAGCGGTCAGGACATGTTGGGGTGTAGTGTCCTATGTCTGTATAGGGTGTAATAGATGTATTATGGCCAGTGGTCAGCACATGTTGGGGGTGTAGTGTCCTATGTCTGTATAGGGTGTAATAGATGTATTATGGCTTGTGGTCAGGACATGTTGGGGTGTAGTGTCCTGTGTCTGTATAGGGTGTAATAGATGTATTATGGCCAGCGGTCAGGACATGGTGGGGTGTAGTGTCCTATGTCTGTATAGGGTGTAATAGATGTATTATGGCCAGCGGTCAGGACATGGTGGGGTGTAGTGTCCTATGTCTGTATAGGGTGTAATAGATGTATTATGGTCAGCGGTCAGGACATGTTGGGGTGTAGTGTCCTATGTCTGTATAGGGTGTAATAGATGTTTAATGGCCAGTGGTCAGGACATGTTGGGGTGTAGTGTCCTATGTCTGTATAGGGTGTAACAGATGTATTATGGCCAGTGGTCTGGACATGTTGGGGTGTAGTGTCCTATGTCTGTATACGGTGTAATAGATGTATTATGGCCAGCTGTCAGGACATGTTGGGGTGTAGTGTCCTATGTCTGTATACGGTGTAATAGATATATTATGGTCATGTCTGTATAAATAAGAACAAAATAAACAGATGTATACTAAGTTCAATGTTAACCTGAAAAGTTCACAACAAGCCAATGTGGGTCATGTGTAGTATATGTATATGTAATGCATTTTCGTAGACGATTATTTCAAATATGTCAGAACTGTCTTGTCGCTGCAATTTGCTTTCTATATAGTAAATATTGATTTGTCCCTTTTATTATTTAGCGTTTGCACTGCATGTGGAGGGATGAATGGCATTCCGCAGCTGAAAGAGACGCATTGATTTTTCGGTTACTGAAATGCTTGTGTTACAATATGGCCGTTGACCTGTTCGGTTCGATACTTTTTAGATGCGATCTACATTAGTCGTTAATTGTTTAACGAAACCTTTTTTTTTCTCACCTAAATTGCTGTTGAATCGATGGCATTAGTTTAGTACATAAGCAGTGAGATCAGCACAGCACAGCCCGATCTGGTACACAAAGACTTGTTAGCTGAAAATTGGAGACACTGGTACGGTGAGATAGAAAAATTGCTTGAAAGCACTTTACCACCTCACAGGAGGCTTCTGTTATTTAGACTCAAGCCCCGTAAATATACCTTCCACAAAATGAAGATAAGAGAAATTGTCTTTCTGTTTTTTTTTTTTTTTTTGCTTTGCTGTTTCTTTCATCACAAACAAACTAAGATGTCCATGTACCGCAGGCAGCTACTGCACATTGTAAAAGGCCTCTTATATGTGGACATTACAATCTAGCGGCTACAGTATATTCAATCAACAAAGCCTTTATACTCTCTGTAGTCCTGGAGCTCAGTGGTTGGACACCTAAGGTATAATACAATTCCAGTTGCCAGCAGGTGGGGCAAGGGTGCCCAGCACGCTGGGTAATGCACCACGATGTGCCCGCAACATTTTGCACACCCTTAGTGATCCCTCTGGGATTCAGGCAGGGTAGGCTGTTGGCAGCAGCGAGCGCGTACTTTCAAAAAGGGGGCAGGCCTAACCAGGGGAGGGGTCATGACCCCATCAGCGTCACTATTGAGTATGCGTCAGGCCACCAACATTACTGGATGTGCTGCGCCTCCCCGAAGCTCTCCGCTTGCCAAGTCCATGGCATCTATTCATGCGGCACGGCACGGCACAGGCAGGCTTTTTTTAATGGCAGGACGCTGCTAAAGTGGCAGACTGAATTGTGCCCTTTAAAATTGGGACTGATAAAACAGCCTAGTGTGAACAATACAGCCTGTAACATGGCAGTTAGGAGCTCATTACTGTTTTTCTCTGCACTTTATCGCTCTCCAAGGCTCAGTACATCTCTCCGTAAACAGTCCCTCCTCACAGCTTGAATAATTCTCAGCGATACTGTTCTGTAACTGGTGAGAACATCAATGGTTAAGGTCACCCACTGTGTACACAGTGACAATGGGAAGCTTGCTGAGACCCTGGTTCCATCCCATTGTTAGATGCTCATTGACCTTTGACAACTCTCATTGGCTTCTTGTGTCTGGGACGAGGATTTTTTTGTTCCCTTTAACTCTCGGTTAACCTGAATGTACTATAGCGTAATGGAAACAATGTTTTTTTCATGAAACACACCATAAAATGGGCAATCTATATTGGGCGTATGGACGGTTCTTATCTGCCATCAAATTCTTTGCTTCTATAGAGAATGTATATCCCCAAAAAAGTACATATGCGGTGCTCAAAACAAAAGGTGTCTGTGATGTCGCAATCGCTCTTTAGCAAATATTATTTTTCCTGTTTGCCGTTATTACAGTCGTCTATGGAAATGATGATCAAAGCGGAGGGGCCCAGTGATAAAATCTTGTTTGCTTGATTGCATATAGTGGAGACATTGTTCTTTGATTGCTGTGATTATATTATTTTCAGAAGAATTAGCAAACAAACTTTCATGATTAGGAGAGAGCCACTTGTCCATGTAAGTATGGAATCCCGTTACGCGGAAGTGGATCGAGCCACTTAGCTGGACGAGTGCACACTACCCCGAGCACCTATGACCCTTTCATTCTTATTTCATCATCAATTTTTTTATTATTATGATTATTCTTAAAGAATATTGGGATTCCATATCCTGGCTTTGACAATGAGTGGTGGAACTCACCTAGGGATCATAAATCTCGCCTTTTACTTCTCGCCAACCCTCCATCTTGCCCCATTCTATTTTCTATACCTCGCACTGGGTGACGTCTAAAATGTTCACATTCCGTGTTTCTTTCACCAATTGGAAGCCACAAAGCACCCTCACAGGTGTCTCGTGTTGTGGGTCTAGTCCCAAAATGAAATCATTGACTGTCATTGTTATGGGAAATACCAGTGTTGGTGACTGCCAAGCATATGTATAATATTTAAACAACTGATGCACAACCATGACCACCACCACCTGGATGGTGGTGGATGAGCACAAGTTAATAATTTTTTGCTGATATAATAAGATATTTTTGGACTTGAGGTACCAGAAAAAAAAATGCTGAGACTCTAGGCCTTGACTCAAGACCGGTTGTGTTTCAAAGTCCCTGCCCCAGTGGAGCTTACAGTATATATTCCCTACCACAGGTACATGCACACAGACAATCTAGGGTACATTTTGTTGGGAGCCAATTAACCTACCAGTATATTTTTGGATTGTGGCAGGAAACCAGAGTACCCGTAGTAAGCCCACACAAGCACAGAGAGAATATACAAACTCTGCACATGGGCTCTGATTCAGTAACTAGTGTTCCTTCTAGGAACGAAATGAGGCAGGGTGCTGGAGGGGCGGACCGGGCACGCCGACGTCAGTACAGGGGGCGTGCCCGGGCCGCGACGTCACTACGGGGGGCGTGCCCGGGCCGCCGACGTCACTACGGGGGGCGTGCCCGGGCCGCCGACGTCACTATGGGGGCGTGCCCGGGCCACCGCATCACTACGGGAGGCATGCCCGGGCCGCCGCATCACTACGGGAGGCGTGCCCGGGCCGCCGCATCACTACAGGAGGTGTGCCCGGGCCGCCGCATCGCACATGGGGGCGTGCCCGGGCCGCCGCATCGCTGAAGGGGGCTTGCCCGGCCATGACTACGTCACTGAGCTGCCGGGACGTAGCCATGGCCGGGCAAGCCCCCTTCAGCGATGCGACGGCCCGGGCACTCCGGCGGGACAGACTGCAGGCTGATTTAGCGGGGCGCTGCTAGAGGGGCAGGGCGCATTTTGCCCATTAAAAATCGGGCAGGGCGCAGCGCCCCGCTAAAACAGCCTAGCGGGAACACTAGTAACACTCAGAATGGGGTGAATTTGGCCCCGTTCCAATGTTTCGGGGTCTACACATGCTCAAGTACGTATTTGCGCATGTGTAGACCCTGGCAACAAACGGCTTTGGCGTGTTACACACTCTCTGGGACGTTCGTTGCAGAGAGGGAGGGCTGGGGGTGGACGGAGCGGTGATGGCGACGGACCATGGGAACTCCCAGCGTTTTATGGGCGTCTCTATGAAAACGCTGGGAAATACCATGGGTAAACGGGTGGGCCGATGCCTGCCTGGGGTGGGTGGATGACGTCGAAGGACGCCCGCTGCCTGCCCTGTCTTCATAAAACGCTCATAAAAAAAGCAAAAACTGACTTCTATTTGTGCTGGCAGGAGAAATCATTCGATGGTCGTCGACCATCGAATGATTTTTCCGGCTAGTGGAGGCATGCGAAGGGAAGGTCTACACATTGCGTCTCATTGTACAGAGGGGATTCGGTGACGTGGGGGTGCAGGGATTCGGCGGGGTGGCGTCTCAATGTTCGCAGCTTACTGAGCCAACCTGAATCAGGGCCCTGGTGGAATTCAAACCGATGACCTCAGTACTGTGGGGGCAGTAGATCTAACTATTACACCAGCCATGCTGCCCGTCATTTACCTAATTAAAAGTCATGCAGAAAAATGTTGCTGTTGTAATTAGTTGCTTTATTTCAGAGTTATGTGGCAAACATATTTACAATGCATCACCATTGTGCTCTGGTAAAACATCACAGTCGGTCAACTCTCCCTGTGGTTCTCGACACTTGACTTCCAAGAAAGTGAAAGGGGGTAAAACGTACCACCAAGCAAACCATTGCACCGGGTTGAAACCAAAAACATCAGCTCGTTTCGACATTTTTTACTTTTTTTAAATTTTTTTTATTCTGCAAATCTGAATTTTTTGCCCATTTTTCCTTGCGAGTTTAACGTGTAATTTTTCAAGCATCTTTATTTATTTATTTTTTAATAAACTGTATCACATGAAATTGCCTTTTGACTGTAACATTTTAAAAAGTAAAGAGTTTTCAGAATGTTAAAATACTACTTTCGTGATAACACTCCAAGGTGAACACGCCCTAACGGTATGTAGTCTGGTGTTTACCATTGGCCGTCACCTCCGCTTTTGTTATTCGTTGCCAAAAACAAAACAAACAGACTAGCGGCCCAGCTGCGACACATGACTTGATTTACAGTAAGCGTGTTGGAAAGCATGGCTCATAGGATGTAATACACACTTACAGTATATGAGGATCACCTAATGCAAACAACGGCTCCATTTCATTACACCGATCTTGGTCCTTGGTTCCAAGAAGGTTTTTTTTTTCTGCCCTTTCATGGCACAAGCCAGCCCGCAAAACCAATGCCGTCTTAATTTGGCCATTTTGCACCAGCCGGCGCCCAGCTGGCACCACGATCTTATCAGGCCAGGGGGGTGAGGGAAGTTTTGTCCAAATGCAATATTTAGCTTGAGCTAATAATAACATCGTGTTTCCCCTAAGGACCGCTCTCTCTCCATTCAATCGGTGGCATTTTCTGGGTCACCTGGCTCCAGATTGTGTGCAAGTCACATAAATGTTAAGCCCACTCGCTGTCTTGTATTTTCTTTATGTCCTGGGGAGAAGAAGAAAAAAAGAAAAAACCTTGCAGAGCTAGCGAGCTGTATGTACATATATCATGGAAAACCTCTGGGACTATTGAAACGAGAACAGTGGCCCTTTGCAGTTAAGTAGGTGTTTTATTGAACTAATGCCAACGTGCTTTCCAAGGATAGTCCGTAAAAAACCCTGGATGATTCCCAACTGTAATACAGGTTCTCTCTCTCTCTCGCTGCCTGGATTCGCCCTCTCACATCCAGATTGCCTACAATGCGTTCCAGGCTCGTCTGAGAAGAAGACACCTTGGCTCGGTTTATGCAGTGTAAAAGAGAGCAGTATAAAAGATTGATGTGCTTTATAGCCGCCGTATTTCACAAAGCATTAGCTTGTTTCTCTTCAAGGGTTTTTTTCTACCTTCCTTGCCGTTTAATTGATACGGAGCAATCATTGCTTATTATCTGCTGTGTATTTTCGCCGTCAGATCTAGCCGTGTTTTGCGGAGTATGCCTTTGTGTTTGTGCCTCCTAAACTCTGCTTCCAAACTCTATTAGAGCTAATGATTTAGCAGTAAAAAGTAGAGTGGAATATAGATAAAATTGAAAGGGAATTTAAGGGTTATTGGTAGTAAAATGTTAGGTATTTAACGAGGATGTGCTTTTCGCTCATCTTCCCTGTATCAGTCAGGTCGGAGGGCTTCTTCATCCAAAAAGGAGCTTAAACATTTTTATAACAATAAATTATACACCGGTGTTACCTTAATTTTAATTTTCAGCACTTCTTTTACTGTATTTAACATTCACATTTAATCGGTTACTATAAGAAGATTGAGGTAAAGGTAATAAAAAAATGTTCATCAAAATGGTGTACAATATAAGTTTGCTCACGGGTCTCAATTTCCAGCGCTTAACAGGATCAGACGCAGGGTCTGAGAATTTTAGTGGGCTTTTCTGGAAGGTTTTGGGGGTGGGCTAAGCCGTCAGGGGCGCATTGCGAAAAACAGCGGCATCCATAGACGCTGAACCAATCACTTGAGTGGCCATATTTAGCCTCCTTGCCATAAGGATGGTGTGACCAATGACACACAGAGAGGGAAATGCACAGACGCTCTGATTGGGCATCTGCATTTACCGCAAGAAGTCTACCCACTGATGGAGTAGCATGTAGTGACATCCTGATACAGGTCAGTTTAATTATACAATCTGTGGAAATCCTTAAAAGCTGGATTGTTGGGGTACATTGAAAATCGCATTTGGAATTCACTGCTGTAAACATTACAAACACAGCATTGGTTGAAAAATTTCAAAAAAATTGTGCAAAACAAAATATAAAATAATATATTGTATAATGTGTTTCCTGCTACAACCTCACACTAAGGGACTTTACCCACGAGGCAAGGGCGTAACTACCATAGGTGCATTTATCACCATCAGTTTCTAAATAGGGGGCCCTTACAAACATTTGCTATGGGGCCTACGAATATCTAGTTACACCCCTGCCATGAGGTCTATTTCAGCATCTTTATCGTGGCGATGTTGGTGGTAAAAACCGTTTATCGTAATCAGTCAAAACCCAGTATCTTATTTGCCCCTTGTGGGTTGCGTCTTGGAATTGAAATAAAAAAAATGAAAGATCTCAACGTTAATTGGACGAAACAATGAAATAATTTTTTTAAAAAAAGTGTGCCGTGTATGAAACATTAAGAACACACTTGGCAGTGAATGACAAAAATTATTACAAATCTCCCCCTTTGTTCCCTTATTTTGTGAGCTTGAGAGACCTGTGTGATTGCTCCGCGGTGCATTTCCACATTAAATGGGTTCAGCAGCACATGCTAATTTGTTTAGTACGACTCTGATTAATTATTTCAATCATGAGCCTCTATGTTCCCGAATTGTAATTATCTGGCTCCCAACTCCGTAGCACAAAAAAAAAAAAAAAAATTCAAACCCACCTCTTGTATGAGGTTAAACAACCATAAACAGCGGATTTTCATTTTATTTCATGAAAATTCTTTGTACGTTTTTGCCTATTTTTTTTTAATCTTCCAAGCGCACACGGAACATTGCCAGGAAGGTGATCGGGGTGGGGGGTTCCGGGACAAGAGGTTTGGGGTTTATTTAAGATAAACATTTCCAGAGCAGAGATTTCCAGATCCTGAAATTAGCATGTACATTGGTGTTTATCAAGCGGCAGCACTAATTTAGGACTGAGGTTTGTCCTGTGCACTGTGTTTAAGCATTAATATGTTAATAAGCCATAGCAGATGTTTTGCATTGGGGGGGGGGGATGGGCTACAATCAGAGGCTTCAGTGACATCTTGCGCTGATGGGGGCGTTTGCGGAAATCTCTGACTCGAATGTCACCAACCGGTAAAAGAGGGTACACTCAAATATTGTACATCTGCTTACCGATGATACATTAACCTGCTGAGAGCGAGGACCAGAATAGGTGAGGCTTAAGTCAAGCGTGTTCATAATAGATTGTAAGCTCTTGTATCCAGCCTTGTGTAGATATTGCTTTCATTGGTAATTTTTATTATTATTATGTTATTTTTTTTTTATTATTGTATTATTATTAATGTATTTTTAACATTATTGAGCAATCTGTATTAAATCGTTTTTGTTAAACAGCTTCCTATGACGTTTTTAATTCTTGGCGGTGATACTCATTATCGGGATGTTATTGCCACGGATCTGGATAATTGTTCCTTGTTACTAAGCTATGACATAGACAGATGTTATGCGACTTGGTTTGGTCTGACCCATCTCTTCTGAGAAACCTTCCTATTTCTGTGCATACCACTGAGTGACTTAACCTGAGCTTAGTTAATTAATTGATGTAAAATAAGCCTTTTACATCAATTAATTAATTGTGCGCAGGTTAATTGAGTCAGAGAGTCAGCACGACGCACAAGCGCAGATAAATATCTTCAGGATGAAGTGGATCTGTTAGACATCTCTGCTGTAGGTAACCATCTGATTTTACTTATAATGCCACTTGTGTGTGCCGGCTTCCCGTTCAGCTCTTCCCTGCATACAGTAGAGTGCAAGCTCTTCAAAAAAGCACTGTGGATAGGCGCAGGTTGAGGGACCAAATGCTTGAAAATGACCGCAAACTGGGGTAGTTACAGTTGTCTAAATAATATTGTTGAAATCGTTATCGGGCAGATTGGGAATTGCCCTCAGGAGACCACTGTTGGGATGCATAAACAGCCATGTTCACAGGCCCAGGTTCCATCTAGAACACAGGTTCGCAAATTCTGTCCTCGGGACCCCACACGGGGGCATGTTTTTCAGGTCTCCTCACAGAAACACAAGAGAAATAATTAGCTCCACCTGTGGATCTTTTAAAATGTGTCAGTGAGTAGTGAGTGCACCTGCCGGGTGACCTGGAAAATGCGAACTGTGTGGGGACCGATTTTGAGAACCCCTGGTCTAGAACTTGGAATGGGTTCATCCCTTTATAACAGAACCTGTTCTCCACACATATGATCGGTTAAACACGTACTGCAAAACAAAGGGTTAAAAGTATAGTTGGTTTACACTGAGGATTAACAATTATCATATATCTTTTACACAATAATGATTCTTTAATTTACCGCAATGCCTATTTTAGATTCAAATTCCAGATAACAAAATTACCTAGATCTATTATCCTTGGTAATCTGTGTTGCCATGACACAGGATTTATCCATACACTATGAACTTGTGACATCAATGAGGGACAGTGGGATAGAAGTACTAAGCTATGGAGATGGACGAAGTACCGGCCAATCAGCTCTTAACTGCCATGATACATACTGTGTTTGAAAAATGACACGCAGGAGCTGATTGATTGGTACTCTATCTCTCTCCAGGTTATCTCTTCAAGGCTTAGTACATCTGCCACAGAAATTTTGGCTTGGTTGACAAAATGGCCGCCTGAACCAAGGGTAGGCAGCAGCAGGTACACTAGTGTGCCTAATAATAATAATGATGTTAGACCTTCACAATATCCAAGTGACAAGTGATCTGATTTAAATGATGAGCGGATATAGGGACTCTAACCTGTATACATGTGAGTTTGATACTTTAGTATACAGTACATGCATCAAGCAAATTGATACCTCCGGGCACCGCATGCATATTAAAGGAGTTGACCCCCTTCATCATCCAAATAATTATTTGTGCTTATAACAAGCCCATCTTTGCAGTATAGGGCCCTGCCCATAAAAACTTAAAATGTAAATGAACTACCCGAGGTAGGAAAATTGGCTTAGTGGTCCTTAGGGGAAGCTGAATAGGATTTGACTGTGCGGGAACAGTAGCAGGGGAGGGGGTTCAAGGGTGTTTGGCAGGAAGCATGTGGGGGGGGGGGGGCAGGAGGAAGGATTAAGGGACAACACTTGAGGCTATGTAGGATGTATGCAAATGATAGAGAATGCAATGAGGTATACTGCTGTGACCTGAGGTATATTACTGAGGAGGTGTGTGGCCTGAGGTAAAGTTTTGAGAAGGGTGTGACGTCAGGTATAGTGTAGAGATGGGGTTTGACCTCAGGTATTGTGTAGAGAAGAGGGTGTGACCTCAGGTATAGTATAGAGAAGGGGGTGTGACCTGAGGTATATTGTGGAGAGGGGACGTGATCTCAGGTATAGTGTAGAGCAGGGGTGTGACCCAAGGTGTAGAGCAGGGGTGTGACTATAACTCAGGTCCCACCCCTGCTCTACACTATACCTCAGGTTACACCCCTGCTCTACACTATACCTCAGATGACCTCAAGTATAGTTTAGAACAGGGTTGTGACCTGTGGTATAGTATAGAGCAGGGGTGTGACCTGTGGTATAGTATAGAGCAGGGGTGTAACCTGTGGTATAGTGTAAAGAGGGAGTGTAATCTGGGCTATAGTGTAGAGCAGGGGTGGCCAACCGGTCAGAGGTAAAGAGCCGAAAAATATCGTCGTTCAAGCCAAAGAGCCAACATCATGCGCCGAAGGCGCACGCGCCAAAAGGGGCGTGATCGGGGGAGTGGTCAGGGGCGTGGTCATATGACACAAGGGGAGTGGCCACATGACAAAACTTTATGCCCCCAGTGCCAGATATGCCCCCCACAGTGCCAAACATCATATGTCCCCACAGTTAGGAAGCTGGGCCCTCCAGCACAGGTGTTGCCCACAGTGCAACACCTATGCTGGAGGGCCCAGCTTCCTAACTAAAGGGCCCACCTAGAGGGCCAGGAGGGCCCAACAAACAAATGATCCACGGGCCAAGAGGGCCCGACTAATGCGCCCACAGGCCGGAAGGGCCTGAATGTGCCCACGGGCCTAGTGCCCGACACCCGGTGGTCTAGGGTGGATGGGGGGTAGGAGGCCAAAGGCCCCTACCTGGTGTTGGGAGAGGCCGCTGGGGGGAGCTTCGTCAGCTCTTTTGCTTCCCACACCCCCCCGCTGGCCTCTCCGGGAGCCATCTTCTTTCTTCTTGCAGAAGGCGCCGGAGATCTTCTGTCTTGATCCCGGCGTCGTCTGGCCTCTTCAGCGGCGCCGGAACTCTTCTCCCCGCCGCCGTCTTCTGCGCCATCCTCCGGTGGCTTCTCGCGGCTTCAGGAGCGCTCCGCCGGCGTGGAGACGACTTTTCGCCCTCCCGCCGGCGTCTGATGTCAGACGCCGGGGGCGGGGCAGAAACGGCGCTGCAAGAGCTGATTGGCTCGCCGCGGCCGTTTCCTATTGGCCACCGATGCGTCGTTTTGAATTGGCAGCCGAATTGGCACCAAATTTAAAACCCCGCTTCGCCGATGGGACGGGAGCCGCACATTACAGCGTGGCAAGCCGCATGCGGCTCGCGAGCCACGGGTTGGCCACCGCTGGTGTAGAGCATGGGTGTGACCTGAGGTATAGTGTAAAGCCTTAGGTTCTCAACCTCGATCCTCAGGACCCCCAGGATGTTTTCCAAGTCACCTGTGCATTTTTATAATGTAACAGTTGGTGATACAGAGGGCAGCTGCTGGTGACCTGGAAAACGTGCACACTGTGGGGGTTCTGAGGACCAAAGTTGAGAACCACTGGTGTAGCGCATGGGTGTGACCTGAGGTATAATGTACAGAGGGGGGAGACCTGTGGTGTCATGTATATAAGGGGGTGTGACCTGAGGTATAGTGTAGAGAAGGGTGTGTGAACTGAGGTATAGTGTAGATATGGGGTGGGACCTGAGGTATAGTGTACAGAGGGGGCGTGACCTCAGGTATAGTGTAGAGAAGGGGGTGCCACCCAAGGTATAGTGTAGAGAGGTCACACCCCCTCTCTACACTATACCTCATGTCACGCCCCTGCTCTACACTATACCTGAGGTCATGCCCCCTCTCTACACTATACCTCAGGTCACACCCCTGCTCTACACTATACCTCAGGTCATATACACACCTAATATTTAAACAGAAGTCACAAAAAAATACAAGCCCCAGCCCAATCATTCCAAATTCCAGCTACCCCTATACGCTGCCATAGACAACCAAAACTGGGCATTTTTTTGCTGAAGCCCCAACGGTTTTGTGGTCTACAAATCAGTTGAGAGGTGGGTCATTGGTAGGACTTATTGCGAGCAGCCGGTAATTGGTGTGTGGCGTTGAAGCCTCCATCTTTCCTGTGATGATACCAAGTTATCTACAACTTATCTAGGAAATTGATTTTCTAATGATATAACTGTTGAATTACAGTGTGACATTAGGCTCCCGGATTCCCCCTGCTTTTGGGTTTTTATGGTAATACGCAAGTGGGAAACCCAGCAACACTGCAGGTTACAGCAAACGCCTTCAGCGTGAGATTGTACATTTTAGTTGAGTTTGGGAGGTTATCGGAGGTCACAGGAATTAGGGCATTTCCTGCAGCTAGAATTGTTCAGAAAATGACAGCATTACCAGTCGCAGATAAGGCGTGCTCTCGCTTTATGTATACATGGGGCAAATTTACTAAAAAGGAAAAGGTGATGTTGCCCATAGCAACCAATGAGATTCTGCCTGTCATTTTCTAGGATGCGATAGAGAAATGATAGACAGGATCTCATTGGTAGAAGGGGTTTAGTAGATTTACCCCATAGAATGCCCTTTAACGGCATATACTCTAGTCGTGCTAAAAGCAACTTATACTTGCGTTAATAATGTGTTGTTTGTAAGGCGTTGCAGAATAGTTTATACTGTAGTGCTACTGTAGTCTTATAGCAATTATTAGATATAGTACATGTAAATGTTCAGGTGGCCACTAGGGGCAGTGTGCCATTAAAGATGAACCAGGCAGATACCGTGTATATATTTCCTTTGTTATTTATATGTCAATGTGTGAAATTTATATATTTGCACAAATACTTTTTTTTTTTTTATTGTGTTTTATTGAAATTGTGTATTCAAACACTCTAGAGGAATTTGATTCGAATATATATATATATAAAAAAATCTTTATTTCTAACAAACAATAAGTGCCCCCAATTCATACTTATGAAACATGTGTGAAACTGTGCAATATTCGTTAAAAGTGGGGTTTTTTTTGCAAATGAAGAATCACAATGAAAATTATAAGCTTAAATTGTGTTTCTGCCATAATTCGCTATGTTCTGTGAGGACATTGGTATGATATGTATGCCACATATTGGTGTACCTTATCTATTTTTAAAACTGCTTCTACAAAGGGGGAAAACAACTGGTTGCTGTGGGCAACAGACCTACTTTTTTTAATTGTTTATGTCAGTTATCAAGTGCTTGGATTGTGTGTCAAGCTTCTGAATACAGTTTCCCTTGTTTGATCATCTATTGCTGGATATACTTAAATGGCAGTTTTGTCACCTAGGGGCCGAATTTGGGCACTGTCCAATGGTCTGTGTACTGCGCAAGGCGCTCGCAACCTGATTGACAGGTGGTGGGCGTGTTGGGGTGGATCCCCCTGTGTTTGATGGGCGTGCACGAAAAAAAAAAACCAGTGGGTGTGCCCAAGGAAATGCTGGGAGTGTCCAGCCAAACACAGGTGTGTTTTTGCCCGCCCGGAAACGGCTGTTTAGTTCACAGCCGCCGAATGAGTCCTGACCTATGCCATGGCCTGCGAGAGGAAAAATCATTTGATGGTAAGTAAAAAATCTAATGATTTTTCCACTGAGCGGCCACATGCGAATGGATATGTACCCGTACACATCTGTTTGCAGCCCTACAAACCCCTTCATAAGGTAAGATTTCACAGTTCAGGGGGCTCGCTGGACCCGGACCCTTGCAGCCCAGCAAGCTGGTCTGAATCAGGCCCCTAGTTTTGTCATTTTTGGAAGATTTCACATGTTTGGACCCAAAAACCGGTACTTGTGTATTATAACGGCGCCCGATTTCATCCAAATCGCATCCGATATCGCATCCGATTTATCGGCCGATTTGCGGCCGATTTTCTGCCGATTTTTGGCCGATTTGATCTGCGATGCGATTTTGCGTCCGATTTTCGGTCGATTTTTTGCAGATTTTTGGCCATTTCCTGATGATTTGCATGTTATTCCATCCTTGCACACCCCCAGGTACTATGCGATGGTATGCGATGTGATTTTCGGGAAAATGCCCCTGATTGTACAATTAAATACCGAATAGCAACGCATGCCAGCAAGTGGCATGCGATGCGATGTGATTTGCAATGTTAAATGCACCCCCATTGTTAACGCCACCCCCACTATCAATGCCAACCCGAAGCGTGTGAGCGGCGGCGGTACGCGTCCTCCGACCTTTTCATACCCCCACTATCCACGTCGGCGTGGAGTTGATTTTAGATAGTGTGGCGAGCGCAGCGAGCCACCGAGCCCGAAGCGCGGCGAGCGCAGCGGATTACTTTACATGTATTCCGCGTCCCCTCGCCACGCTTTGGGCTCGGTGGCTCGCTGCGCTCGCCACACTATCTAAAATCAACTCCACGCCGGCGTGGATAGTGGGGGTATGAAAAGGTCGGAGGACGCGTACCGCCGCCCCTCGCGGGCTCGCCACGCTTCGGGTTGGCGTTGATAGTGGGGGTGGCGTTAACAATGGCGGTGCATTTAACATTGTAAGCACCCATCAGGGTGATTGTACAATTACAAATCGAATCATGGCATGCATCACATGCCACTATATTGCATGCGATGCACTACGATGGAAATCGGGGGTGTGCAAGGTGTGCAATAATGGAACAGCATGCAAATTGGCCGGAAAAAGTGAAAAATCGGGCAAAAATCGGCCGCAAAATCGCATCCGATTTTCCATGCGATTTGCGGCCGACTTTCGGCCGATTTCGTGGGCGCCGTGATAATACACAAGTACCCCAAAAACATTCACAATATTCAGGTTTATAAAAACAGGAGACATTGACCATTTTAATTGCAGGCGCTGTGCAGTTGTGTGTGCTTTTGTTCTCTGTTATCAGCCACTTTCAGATAAAGGTGGATGACTGCAATGTCCTTCAGTAACATTAATAGCAGGATATCTGCTGTGTATTTGATAGTAATTTGTCAGCATCACAATTTCACACAAACCTATTCAATTGTCTCCCGAAACTTCTACGTATACATTTGTGAATGCTGCTCTTTGTAGGCCAAACGGAGCTGCTCGTAAATTGCTCTGTCGGGTGGCCTCTAGTGGCTGCAGGTGCGCAAAGCACTTGAATTCCCCCTGTAGAGGTGAGGAACAGCATTGCCCTTTTTTTTTTCTTAATATAGGCTATGGGTATATATGTATGTATTAGACTATTATCTTAGGTTTAATGATTATTTAAATGCCTCTTATTTCTCAGAGCAAGTAATGAGTGCAAAAATGAATTGCATCCTTCTGAATTGAAAAACTATATACATATATATATATATATATATATATATATATATATACCATAGCTTTGATGTTTGCACCACATTCATTGTCAAAGGTATACAGATAAATATATACATGCATGTAGATCTGCTGTTGACCCTCTCCGGTGTCAAACGCTGGGGTCCTGGCTCCCTGCACACAACAGAAGAGTCCTTCTGCAATTAAATATTCACAGTGATGGGTGTACGGGGGAGGGGGCATATTTTGCAACCAGGAAGACACGAAAATCTGATTAAATTCATCTGACACCGAACCACTTTATACCTCGCAGTTATTTTCTCTCTCCTCTGTCTCGTACCACGTACTCCACTCTATCAAAGCTCTTAGGGGATTTTGCTTGTTTGTTTATTATTATTTTTATTAATATCTTTTTATTTGTGTAAATAGATTCAACCTAGAACGTCATTGTTTTAATGTATAGCTCTGAAATGTGTTTTCGTTTGCCCCTTTTCAAAATTAGATTGTAAGCCCACTTGCCCAATCGGTACGCTTTTGAGTGGAGAACCTGCAGAGACGTGCACACTCCGGGTGGCAGAACGGAAGGGGTTAACCTTGCACATGCCTGTTAGCAGAATTATTGCATGCGTGTTATTACGCCATTGCGGGGAGGTTATCTCACAAAAACAGTCGTTAAAGTAAACAGACAACAGCAGCACAGCAGATGGACACAACAATATGTAGTTTTGCTTACAATAAAACCCTGACAGCAGAGGCATATGGGAGAACGGGTTGGAGTGGTTACCGGTTAGCAGTTGACTGCAGAAACATGTTTGAAGCTGTGTTTGTTTGTCTGTGTTTGTCAGGCAACTGTAACAAACAAACAACTCTATAGGTGCGCCCCAGAGAGTCAAATTCCCTTCCTGCCACCTAAGTCTGCCATCCTGGGCATAGAGAGAAGGGGGCAGTACAGCTTAATGGGCCTGCCCCCGTTTGGTCTCCCTGCTGGCTGACAATGATTCTCCTCTCACTGACTTTTAACCCTATAACCCCAGACTTTTCTGCTTTTCATTTTTAAAGCTTCCATTCATGACCACTTTTTTTGTGTAATTTGTATTTTCGTCACTCCATTTGTACGCTTGTGCCACTATTGCCCCCCCGGTTATTCCTCGTTCTTTTTTTGTTTTTGTGTTGTTTTTGCATCTTTTTGTTTGTTCCTGTGTTTTCGCACTACCTTCTTTTTAAAGAAATCCTTTAGTAAATATTGCCATTCAACATCAAATTCTATGGCCTCTGTCTTTTATACCTAAAGGTTAACCTCCTGCCTTCTCTGCTAGCCCCCCCTTCAATAAGAATTAAAGGGAAAAAAAACCTCTGCCACCCCCCCTCTCTCGCCCCAGCTTCTCATGTTTGATTAAGGATAAGTGTGTGCCCGTTTTTTGGCCTTTTCAGAAAGCTACCACAAGCCTGCTCGGGTCAAAGGTTTAACAGCAATTAAGCTTAGTTGCTTTCAGAGACAAATGCATTATTTCACCTGCCGCCAGCGAGAGAAGCAAAAAGCTCATTGTGTTGGGTGTTTGAACTGATTATGTTTAGAGGCTGGTTGTGATTGGTGGGAAAGGCGTGGCTGCCGGGATGGTTATGCATGTTGTCAGTCCTGGAGCACCCGGGCGCGTGCAATCTGTCTACAACCTGAGGAAACTAAAGACTGCTACAACAAGGCTTATTAGTGCTTCCCGGCCTTCCTTGTGGTGGCAGCTAAATGGAGTTTGTCAGGTTTGTCAATATGCAATTGATTTTTTTTTTTCTTTCTTAATTTTTTATTTTATTTTGTTTTTGCTTTCTTTGCTTTTGTGTGAAACTTGTCTGGTTGCATTTTGTTGTTGTTGCTGTTGCTGTTGTTGTTGATGCAAGAGCATAAAAGCAGATGACTTGTCTCGCAAGCTTTGTTTACCAAGTTGCCTGGGATCCTGCCGAGGAATCCCAGTGTCAGTCCTTAGCAGATTTTGCCCTTTGTTACGATACATTTTATGCTGTCTGTGTGCCTGTCTCTGTGTGTGTGTTTGTGTGTTGATCGGTGCAGCCCCCGGGCATTGGAACCCTGTCTCTATGGCTTTTAGACATATTAAAAAAGAAAATTGTGAATCCCGGCTCTTAGAACGTACGTCTGTCATTATTCTGTCCGCTGCTTGTTCTCATTTACGACCCGGGGAGTGCATCCTGCTCTCACACTATTTTTCCCCTTAATTCCACGTGTGCGAGTGGCAAAGCGCCTGCTCTCGGCTGTCGGTTTTCCAAAGAGCCGTCCTATTGTAAGAGCAAAGGGGGACGCATCGCAGGGACTTTTATTTCCTTCTCCCTTCCTCCTGTTCACTGATCCGGACTTTATTTATCCCTTTGACAACGCCGCTGTCGATCGCTCTTGTTGTTCGAGAGGACGACTCGTTTCCACGCTCGTATTGAGCTGTCCTGCTTGATTGTCAAACCCTTTCAGTACATTTTACTATGTGTGTGTGTGTGTGTGTGTGTGTGTGTGTGTCTTGTGACGTAGAGGAAGTGGCTGGTTTCTCTTTCTTTCGGAATTGCGTTGGTCAAATCTTTAGTAACCAGATCTAAATGGAGGTAATTCTCAGTGTCAAGCCAGCAAGGTTCCCTTACTTCTAACGGGATTTTCTTTTTGATGAATGGGAGGGAACTCCTCGGAACAGGGAGGTAAGTTAACAGCAGCGCCAGAGAGGACTTTAAATGCCTTTTCTTTTTTTCAATGCTCTTAACCCTGTAACCTCTGTCTTGCCATGTTTAGCTGGCGTGGGTACCCCCATCGCAGGGGGCTACCCACTGACAGCTCGCACGCTGGGAACAGTACTGCTTGCCATGTGCTGCAGGGATTTCTTCCTTTTGAAGGGTTAACGTCTCCGCTTCCCAAAGTAACAATGAAGTCATTGAAAAAAATTTGGCCGGATCGCTTTATTTCCCCTTCTCTTCTTTATGTCAGGCCATGTGTAGCCAGACATCTCAGAAGGGTGTACGGAGAGTTTAGAGAATGCCATATGTTTTCATGTGCAATTGGACTTCTTAGATGAATCTTTGGAACCCCCCCCCCCTTCCAATCGTTCCACTTGTTCTAGCATAGGCTGATTTAATAGACTTTGTAAAGCGTTGTTCTCCTACAGTTGGCATTCTAGCTGTTGACAAGTAAGTGCACGCCAGATACTTTTCTGCTAGATGATTTTGGTAGCTGAAGGGTTAACGCAGTGAAGCCTTCGCTCTGATCCTGGTGGCGGAGCTGTGTGTCGGAGTGCATAAATTATATCTCAGCCAGAAGAAAAGTGACTCAAAGATAGGATGAAGCCAATTGCTTTTTGTTGGTGAAACTGTTGGTGTTTTTGTTTTTTTAAATCATTGCACCTGATATATATATATATATATATATATGTTTGTATATATATATATATATATGTGCTCTCCGGCATCTCAACGAAACAGCGTGTGAGTCTCCAGCACAGCAGCGATGGAACCTAAACTGAGAGCCCATTGGCCTGACACTTTGTAATCAGACTTGATTTATTGTTCATTAGTGCAGCATTAGGGCCTCTCAGGCAAGCCAGTTATTTGTGTAGTGGCCTGTCAAACAGCAGAATGCCAGCACCTGTCATTTAGCAATCATGGAGGAAGCTGACGGAAATTAGATCTCGCAGTGTACCCACACACAGCGGAATCTCAGGTAGGCCCCTGGATGCCAACTGTTTATACTTTTACAAAGCAAGTAGTTAGGAGGAGAGAGAGGGGAGGGGGGTGTATTGTATTGGTACTTACTGGACGTCCGTAACAACCCAAAACTGACATCTCCGCATGTGTATTCCATTTCATCGCTATCCAAAGTGTCAGGATCTGAGGATGCGGTTCGCCCTCCAGATAATCTAATCTACAAAGGTTTTTTTTTTTCTTCTTTGCTCTGAACTGAGTCCGCAGCATTGTGGATCAGTGCAGCACGCAGAGCTATTGTGAAGTTCAAGAACTAGCACTTGTCGGAGGGTTGCATTACTATGCAGCATGCAAATCCCCCATGTCACCTCCTGCCCCTCTATATGGAAAGCAGGGATCAGTAAGTTACCAGGCCTTCTGTTAAGTTAAGGCCATCGCTAACTTTATCTCACCCTATTTATCACCGACCCAGCTGTTTTGCATCAGAAGTAAATTGCAGGCCTGTTTACACAGTGATATTTGTTATCACATAAAATATGTTTGGTAACTGCGAACGAAACGTGGGAATGTTTGCAAAAGATGCAAAACAAAAATATCTGGATTCCTCGCTCTGTTTATTCCTCAAATTAACGAGGTTTACAAAATATTCCCGTTATTGAATGACATCGTTTTTCGGTTTGTTTGCTACTAAATATTAATGTTTTAATAAGACCTTTACATATTCGTGAATAGATTATTAATGTCCGTTACAAAGCGACAATCTCAGCTGCTGTGCTGTGCAAAGTCAAGCACACAGCGTAGCATCCCAATGACACCGCAGTCACATTTATGCAAATAATAGGGACTGTTCCGAAAAGAGCTTGCAATCCAATAGTTGACATCGAATCGGTCATTATTGCTAAGGCTTAGGGTTCATGAAGTAATGTACAGAAGTAAAAAATAATCCTTTCTTTTTAGAGGATAACCCCAAAAAAATAATGAATGACTATCGGGTTCAGGGGCTAGAGATTGGCAATAGAACCCAAATGCTTTTGCAGTGCGGTGCTGATGGCAGTGATCAGTGTGAAACCTTGCGTCAGGTATTGCAATGGTTAGATTATTAATGGTCTGTGATCCAAATGTGCGTAGAAATGGGCCGTACGAGGGGGTCTCACGCCAGACGGGCAAAAATAAAATAACAGAAGTGCGAACAGAAAATATTATATGATGGACTTGTGTCTGCGGTCATGGAGAGAGGGGAACCTCTACTGGTTTTTTTCCCACAGTATGGAATGATTACCATCAGCATTGGGGTGTTATACAGTATGTCCCAATGAATCTAATGCACTGGAATGCTAAACATTGGCATTGTAGAGGAATAGATTATTTTTCCAGAGAAAGATTTGCATGGAGTGAACTTGAACATGGATAGTGTGTGTGTGTACATATGTATGTGTGTATGTATGTGTGTATATATATATATATATATATATATATATATATATATATTGTATTTTACTAATGCTCCGTCACTCTTGAAAATGGATTAAGAATATTTTTGCACTGCATGTGACAGGGGAATTGTCAGCCCAGTCATGTTGTAGCTGGAAGCTGCCATGTTGTGGCTGGCAATCCAAGAATGTAAGAGATGCCCATGCCGTCATGGTACGGTGCCCCGTAGGGTTATTTTCAGGACACAGAGCAATAGTCTGTTCCTTTATCATTTCTATTTGTTAATGCGGATTTCTATCAGTATCTCTGTTTTAATTTTTTTTTTTTTTTTAACCATCCGCCTAAGTTGTGGCGCTGTTGGCGATGGAGAAGAGGGTTACTCGCTCCATCCCTGCCTATGTCCAAACATGCTGCTTGCTCCGGACTCTGCAGAAACCTGCAGAACGTTTTCTGGCTGGTTTCCCTGTAGAGAAAGAGCCAGTGGGAAGATGTGAAACTTTTTTTTCCTTGCACCCATTGGGTTAATGCAAAACTGACTCATGGAGCATCTTAAAGCAGTGTTACATAATCTGGCAGAGCTGGTAAAACTGTAAATGATTAGTGGTTTAAATTAAAAAAAAAGAGGAAGGGCTGCCTGGGATCTGCTTGTGTACAACAGTTAGGTGTAACGTTTACAATAACAAACACACACCAAGTTCCCAGACAAAACTGCTGCCATTGTCGGAGACAGGTGGTGGTTCTTACAGCTTGCCCTTGAAAATCTCGAACCGGTTAAAACAAATGAAAGTGGTTCAGTAGTGCTAGGGCTGTGTGTAAATCAGCATTTTATCCCAGTGTACAGTAAAATTTACCGTAATAGTTAGTTCACTGCACATTGCTCAAGATATCCGTGTATCTGCTCTGTGCCAGACGACAACAAAGTGATATTCCTCCTGGATGTAGGATGGCTTTATGTCACTAATAGGAGGTCAATTGCTGATCCGTGAGAGTGTTATTGGGTTTTGCATTGCATGTGTAGTGTGTATACCCCCCCCCCCATAGGCCATGGTTGGAGGATGGGGGGGCTGTGATGGCAGTTAGCGTTGTTTTATTGTATTCAGCACCAGGCAGCATAAGGTTACGCTCTCTCTTCTCGTCCAAACTGATGAAACACTGTGCACTCCTCAAGTTGTGTTTATTTTAAGTTGGTTCCATTAATATGTCTTAATCTGTAACAAATGTTCTGTTATGCATTCAAAGTTATTGATTTTCCTCTCGTTTGGGAAAATAAATAGAGGCTTAGAGGAGGGGAATACACACAACACCTGCACAGCAAGATTGTGGGAAAGTCCTGACACCATCATTTAAAATTGTTATTGTTTGGTCCAGACTTGGCTGGTTGGGACACAGTTTGTTTGTTTTATGGAGTGCAGACTTCGGTTACTGGAAACTTGTTTTCTTTCCCCAGTACAGACTTCAATTACATTTTTATAGACCTTTTTTTTTTTGTTTCCACCAAATGTCCTGTCCCCCCCTTCTTTTTTTTTTTCTCTCTCCGTAAGTGCGTTCATTAATATTTTCCTAACAGAAGGGCTAATACAGATGTAACCTCAAAACTGTTCGGAGAGCAGGCGTCGTGTCATCAGCCCCCCCAACCTTTGTGATGCACTGCAACCATTCATGCGTTTAATGCCCCCCCCCCCCTCTCCCAGTTCATGGCATGTGCTCTGTAAACATGGCCGCAATGAATATTAAGCAACAAAACGGAGCTGTCATTCATTACACCCAGTAACGTGCAGCAAATAGGCGTCCACCGTGTGTAGGTGAGAGACAGAACCTGCCTGGTAAGCAGTGAACTGTACTTAGGTTCTTTGAGGTCTATCAAGTCCTTAAATCTGAGACATCACTCTGCAAATAGCCTAGAATAGGGTAAACCAACAACATCACAAAGGTCGTCGTATTTGATATCTCAAGGGCTTTTTTTTTTTTTATCCCTCTCTTGCCTTGTATTTTCTTATTCTATTTCATGTCTTGACAAAACAAGATGACACAAGACAGAATACATTAAATTTAGATTTTTTTTTTTCCCCCAATCTAACCTGTTACGGTGGCATCAGTTTAATTTATCTCACTTTTTTATCACCCTGGAAGACTTTGTACAATTACTTTTAATTGCCAAACCGCTTCATGCGAAAGTCTTTGCAGCTCCTCCGTCGTCTTTGATTTTCCTAGGCTTATAAAGATATATATTTTATTCATTTCGATTTTTCTTATTTTTTTTTTTTTTTACTTTTAAAACCTCAACTGACCTTTGACACCGACAGATCTCGCCGGTTGGAGTGTCTTCATTAGAAGTAAATCGGTAAATGGCGAGATCGCCAAAGAATCCACTGATGTTTTCTCATTAGAATATAATTTGCACTCTTTGCCTTGCCGGGTAGATGTAGACGGAGGTGTCTGGAATTAGGTGAGAACAGCCACACATCTTAACCGAATACAAGTTTCGGAGTATGGGGGCATTTGCAAAGTTTTGGGATGTGGTAACCTCGCGGCAGGCCCCAGGAAATATATATGGGGGGTTTTGGTCGAAAGTATAAAAACTTGTTTTTTTTTTGGTTAAGGGTTCTTGCTGGAAGTCTCTGCTAATATGGCTACCTTTGATAAATTGCTAGCCTTGCTACTTAAAAGAACAAGTGAATAGGGAGTCATTGACCTCGTATGTTCCGGTTGCATATGACGTTACACGTTAGCGCAACGGTAGATAAAGTGTTAGATTAGTTTGCTCGAAGTCTTTATAAAGTAACATTTATATACTTATGAATATAAATAAACATACAGCCCTTTTTTAAATGTGTTCTAGTATCCCTATATTTAACTTGATTATCTCTATTACCAGTTATTTCCAACGTACTGTATAATAATATAACATTTAATATATCCTAGTGTGTTAGATCTGATTATATGTATAAAGGTTACATTTAATATTGGTAATGGTATTGATAAATTGTCACTGCTGCTAATGGCATGAAGTGTGCGTACTGTAATTAAAAAAGAAATTAATTGTACGCCAGCCTTTGTTATGTGCTAAATATTGAGAGGGTCCTTTTATTTTTGCTGAAACAATTAACCTGGCAGGTATACTGAAGACTGGCAATGAATATCAATTAAACGATAAGATCAGGGGTGTCAGTCACCCCCAGTCTGCCGCACAGGCGGCGTCAAATAACATGATTCCTTCGCTGCCCAACCTGATCATCGCCGCCTCCCACATTATACCAAATCCTGTTTCTGTAAATGAGAACAGTTTTTATTTACATAAAAAGGGCTTTGTTAAAAGGAGCCGAATGACTCGCAGGCAGTTTTATCATTTACAGTAATGAATCTTCGCTTGCGGGGAGGTAGGAGAAGGAGATGAGGCAGAGAAGGGGGGGGGGGGCAAATACCGTTATTGTAATATTTAAAAGAAATGATGGACCTGGAATTAGGATTTCCGCATCTAGTATTGCACTCTTTTTGGTCAGGTGACCGCCGGTCTGTTGACTGTCACTGCAGACAGTTTGGCAGTGCACATTGTTGTAACTGAATCTTATTGCTGTTCACAATGAGTCTAATTTCATGTTCATATCATTGCAGACTTTCCAAGGTTTTTGAGTCAGTAGGGCCTAACATTGCACCTAAGTTCGACGCTTGCCACAACTCCAAATTTTCGCATATCTCTTACCTGTCCTAATGTCAGTGTGCCTATATAAGCAAGTGATTTATTGGCTGTCCTGTGGTTGTGTAAATTTTGCACATACGTGCAACGTTATTCAATAATGCTCTGTGAGCAAATAAACCATTTTTTTTGTTTCCTGCTGTGCACGTAACCCGTTATTCAACCTTGTGCACTTGCGGACGTGTTATTTAATGTTCTGTGATTTGTGGGCAGCTAGTGATGTCACCCTGCCCAGTGATCTAATCGTATGTGTGGGTAGCACAGTGTTTCTACGTGTATATGCCATACTGGCATCGGATGACTTTTTCCGCTGTTTGAGTCATTTTCGAGGGGCAAGATTTTTGATTCCCATTTCTTTGATGAACTTCTTGTGCTATAATGCTACATTTTGGAAGAAGATAATAATGGCCTGGCTCAAACCTATGTTTTTTTCTCTTACCTCCTTGCACACCTTTCAGCCTTCAACGACTACATTTCCTAGTTTTACCTCGCAACTCCTGTATTGTGCACAACATTAAGTAAATATATTTACCAGTTGTGTTTTTTTTTAACACAGTGTCATTCCAGATTCCTGCTGCCACCTTTTGAGGATCTGCAATGCAAATTTAACTAGAAGATGACAAATTAACCCCTTTGACTGCTTCTTGCCGAAGAGGTTAATTTGTCATCAACAAGTTCGATTTGCATTGCAGATCTCCAAAAGGGGGATGCAAGGGGGGAAAAAATATGATTCCCTTTCAGAAACTGCTGCCTGCAATGATTCATCCGAAATCATGAAACACATTCACTTTTATATACTTTAAATGTGGAACTTCTTGCAGTTTTGCCATTTAAATTTGTGGTTCAGCATGTGTTTTATCATCGACCACGGCAGAAACACTAAGCGAGGTGCTGCTAGTTTCATGTACGGAGCAGCTGCAAATTCAAATGAACACGATGGAAAGAGAGAGAGAAAAAAAAAAAGCTTCCCCCTTTTTTTTTCCGAAATCCAATGCTTGAGTGGAGGCTTTTTGCAAAGAACGCTGCCCAGTATTTAAAATAAAGTTTAGTTTTGACTGAGTACATTCAGAATGGGAGTCATAAATATTAGAGAGTTGTACTTAAGGAGTTACATGACTCTTTTAAATACTATTGATTTAAACCACTGGGTAGATTTTATGAATCAAAGTGTAATTTCCATAGCTTGGCTATATTTCTCCACAATAAACCACTCTCTCTGGTGCGCCCTTAGATGCTTTAGAGGCATTCAGCGCAGGATTAAATGATAGTAGTTACAATGATCAATAGGTTAAGACTGGGACAATCATTCTTGCCGCTAATGACCTCGGTACTAATGAGTAATAAAGTGTGGACTATTACGGCCTAGCGCCGGTGAAGCCTGCCTCCTGATTCCATTCAATACTGTGGACTGTAACTGCATTAAAATATAAACGGGAGAGCGCCTCTCGGGTCGTATGGCGCAACTGGTTCAAATATCAAATAGAATGCATGTTTATTTCCTGATTGCAATTCCACTTTTGTTGACCAAGCGGCGTGCCGTCACGCATTGCCACTTCCCTGTCGCATCTCGTTTTTAACTAACCGTGAAAGAAATTGATCTGAAACTTGCAACAAAACTAAAGTTATTACAGTTTGGGGAAGGGGGGAGTTTACAGGTGTTTTAAGTGACGATGTGGCCGTTTATCAATGTGTTTCTCCATCATTGCAGTAATTACATTGCCTTCATATCTTGATCTTTACATCACATATCTATTTGCATAGAATGCAAATCCTCTCTTGGAATATATACATCTATATTTTTTCTTTTTACTCCGATTTCCGCTCAACGGCACCTAACCCTAGGTCTTCGCACCCTAAAAATTACTTCACTGTCCGGTCCCCTCTTGCAACTGTCTTTATCTACCATGCACTTGTCCTAAATCGCCTTGTACTTGAAGTAGTTGTTTTCTTCTTTTTGCTTATTCATGTATTCTGTTAGGCGTTGCGGAACCCTTGTGGCACCGAATAGATAAACAATGATAATAATAATATAGTCTGAGATAATAAAGTGCAACCAAAATAAAAATGATTCTCATGGCCATAGGTAAAGGTAGGCTGCAGCTATTTATTTAATAAAAGGTCACTAAATGGCTGAGCGCAAATGTAAACTTATACAGTGATATCATTATTTCGGCATTAGGGAAGATGAGTGATGTCGCTTGGTAAACTGTATTTATTGAACAACTTGTCCTATTTTTTTTTTTGTGGAAGAGACCGAAGTAATGGGATTACACCTCTCCGCTTTTGACGATACGACTCTCCGAGGAATTACCACCGTGCCAGTTTGTTGATACTCTTGAATCAAACAAACTTGTGTAGTGCAGTAAATTGACAACAGGGACCTTCTCTCGTTGTATTGCAGCCACCGAGTAAAAAAATACTCAGTGTCCAGAAATGTGCAAAGCAGATTGTAATGCCAACGAGTCGTCGCTGTAAACCAATTCCGTTACAAGGAGCCTGCAAATCCTTTTGCCCCCCCTTAATCAAACCCCCCCCCCCCCCATACACACGCTGGCAGGGGGGGGGCTTTATGCAACAATGCTGAGGAATATGTCGTTACTATGAATCTGACCTTCAAGAACCATTTTAAGTTAATCAAAATTAGTGATGCTGAGAAATAAGGACATCACTGCATAATGACTGTGAAATTAGGAGAGTGCTCACTATGCAAATGACAGAAGAACCCATGTGAAAAAAGGCAAGATAAACTGCATATAAAGGCATTATGTTACATAAAATGAATGAAGCATTTCTGCCCGTTGCTTATTTCAACGCCTTATTAGAATCTTTTTATTATTATTTTTAAATTGTACGATTGCAGACTTCTCCGGTTTTTTATGTGTTTTATGCTTTTTTTCCGTAACATATGCCTGTGTATGTATAATACCATGCGTGCTTTTATACATATACAAGCACACACCTCTTCCACTATATTTTTTCCTTCTTCGTTTTATTTACGAAGCGTCGGTTGTAAAATAAAACCCAACGTTTCCCATTGTGACTCTGCTCTGTATTTGAAAGGGCAGTGCTTTCACCAGCAAGCCACCACTACTAAAAAACATTGCCCTTTTTAAATATCGGGTATCAACACGATCAGAAAACCCAGACGCTTCGTAAATAACCCTCTTTGGCCTGTATGAACGGATAAAATACACAACATTGCCCCTACAGACAATCCTGGTGTTAACCTGAGGTAAAATTGATCTTTTTTTTTTCTGTTTTTTTTTTTTAATATGACAAATTTCTTGACAAAACGACTCCCGCGCGCCGGCAAATTAAACACAAGTGCGGTGATTATTTTGAATAGGTAAATTACATTCTAGGAAGCCGGCAGCACTCGCAGAATTGTCATTAGGTAGCCGCTTGAATACAATTTGTGTAACCTTGGCCAAGACAGCCTGTCATTTTAATGTCAGTGTTTTATCTGAAGAAGACATCATCCTTTCAAATACAATGTACAGGTTCCTTAACAGAGACGCCTGAGCCGAAATGTGTTAACAGTTGCAAATATGAAATGCTATCAGGTTCATCACTGTAGCTGTTTGTCATCGAAATGTCACAGAAAACTGCTTTAATGGTATCTCACCTACCACGGAGGAATTGGCAACATCTGTATGTTGCGCGAAGCTGGAAAGAAGGGCGGCTGAGCAGAAAGTGTGATATATGTATTTGTATTTATTGTTTGAGGGGGGGGGGGGGGAGTTTGCAAGTTGGCGAATTAGGGTAGTAAGGTGGATTTAGCGTGATGTGGTGTTTGCCGTCGGAGAGACACCTTCTGAAAGCCGTTTGTTTTCTCTTGCAGGTTCCTGTCTCAGTGGCTATGATGACTCCCCAAGTTATAACTCCTCAGCAAATGCAACAAATTCTGCAACAGCAAGTGCTCACACCCCAACAGCTACAGGTCTTACTTCAGCAGCAACAGGCCCTCATGCTTCAGCAGGTAACGTTTTCTGACCTCGTGGGCTTTGGTTTGACCACCTACCGGCGGGGGGGAGGGGGATGGCCTGTTTTTGTAGAATTATGAGTAGTAATAAGTGGGAGCGGGTGCATCCATCCCAAACTCATTCAACCACCATCGTTGATGGTTTGAGTTCAATGGTTTTGCCAATGGGTGTCCCAATGTATCCCCACCATCAATGTTTTGAGTCACAGTTGCTATTGTCACTTAAGTGATTGATCCCAGGAGATATAGGGCCAGATGGATCAAGCTTCAAAAAGAGATAAAGTTGAGAGTAATAAACAACTAGCCAATCAGCTCATTGTTAATCATATTTTGCTGTTTTAAGCTTGATATATCTGAGCTGTCCCTTCAGATTGACCATCCAGATGGTGGTTCTGGGGCTGGCTTTGCAGCGGCATTGCCATGATGAGGGTGATGCCACTTGTTGGCACTTCCGGCACAGGAATGTAAGAGGAGGGGAGACTGTTGCTGTGTCCTCCAAACAGATGGACCTTTCTGACCATCTTTGAGGTTCACATGCATTATGAGTTCAGGGCAAGTAAAGGGAAACACCTGCTTGACAATTGCTGGATGCTACTGCTGTATCACCAGGGTCTTCTCTTTATGCTTCATCTCCAATCTCCTCGATGGTCATGGTGGTCCAGATAACTGTTACCAGCCAGTGTTTTGATTAAGGCTTCTGTGGGATGCGGGACATTGTAGGGTGGTGGAGGACGAGGGAAGGACTGCCAGTGAGCAGGTCATGACTAGGGGCAGCTTGGGCAGATAACGTAGTTTTCTTGTTTAAATCAAGCTGCTATTGAAGTGCCCCGCTCTTTGGTGATACTACTGTAGCTAGATGCAGTAAACACTGGCTTACCGAATAGTCAGCCAGTTCGGTATCTTCAAATACCCCCCCCCCACACCATCAGAAAATTACGGGATTAAAGCTTTTCAACCCAGGAATTTGCTGAAAAACCCAGGTTTTCCTGTGAAAGTGTCAACACGGGTCTTAAATCTTGGCTCACCAACGCTGGTCAAGAGCAGGGTCGGCAACCTAGAATTTAAGACCAGGGTTGACCCTTTCACACCACAGAAAAACATGTTGTTTTTTTTCCCCAGCAAATTCCTGGGTTAAAAAGCTGTAACCTGGTAATTTGGTTCTTGGTGTGAAAGAGGGTGTAACCTGGTATTTTCAAGTCAAACTTGCACCCGGGTCCAGGTATTGGGACTCAATATTACTGTATTAGGATATTACATGCACTGTTGCAATGGGAAGGTCGACAATCAAAGTGTCAACATGAGTTTCTCTGTTATTTTGTCCCGAATGTCGACATAGTCGACATGGACACCACCTAAGTGTGCACACTATTTTATTCTCCCACCACGCCATAGTGGGTGGTAGGGTATGAAAACATGAAAAACGCATGCAGACCTTTCGACTGTGGACCTTCCCATTGCCGACCTAATGCTTGTGTCAACCTTCCGGTCCTGTCATTTATCAGTTGTTTTTTCTGTACTTGATTTTCTTTTTGTCCCACTGTAAAACTCTGATCATTTTTCATCCCTTCTGGTTTCTAATAAATGTGAGTGGATTTGGGATCCCTTGTGCATCTCTTGGCCAGAATAAATATACTTGGAAGTCCATCACTTTAAATGAAAGCGTATATATATTTTATAGACGTATGTACCAAGGGCACAGCGCCTTTGTTTTTCCAAACATCTCTATTTATTATAATTATTCAGCTCAAGAGACACAAAACGTTCTAGCCGTACATTTTGGAGACCACTTCTAAAAATTACAATGCTGAGAATAATCCGAGCGGTCAGCACACAGCAGCGGGAAGAGAGCAACACACACACACACCATGTGGAATGGTTACGGGGTACACTGTAACTGACGCTATTGTCCCTCTGTTCCTCTCAGCAGCAGCTTCAGGAGTTTTATAAGAAACAACAGGAGCAGCTGCAGATTCAATTAATACAGCAACAACATGCAGGAAAACAGCCAAAAGAGGTAAAATTACATCTATACGTTAATATTTTGTGTGGTGTGAAATGTATGTTTACCGTTGACATGACTGATTGGTCAGATATGACCGCCAATAAGAGGTTTCCGAACTACCAATGATTGCACGGCATAGGCAATAGCAGTCTTTTGTCATACTTGGTATGTGGCTACGTAGAGCAGTAAGTATGGAGGATTGCGGCAAGTTCATGTTGGCCCTGTCGGCATTATCCTGTCAACATAATGTACTGGACCCAGTCCATACCTTCCAACATCTGGAAGAAACCGGTCCAAAATCGGGAAGGGAGCGAGGCCACTGGTAAAGAGGCGTGGCCACCACCTTTCCTATACTGTTAATGTAGAGTCAGAAAACCGGTACAAAGCTTTTTATGGCCGGTACAGGCCCCCAAAAAACTGTACTGTATCGGCCAAACAAGGTGCAGTTAGAGGGTATGTTAATCTAACATATAAATATATCCAATATAATAAGAAAATGAAAAGAAATGTTGAACTAATGACACGGCAGCGGCATTCCGCAGTGGTGTCTATTGGTCCTAGTAATGTCATAGGCTGGATTCCCGTTTGTTTAGTTCACCTTTGGCCAATTAACACATAACTGAGACATCGTTCTATATAGATGTAAACCCAATAACAAGTTTGATCAACCAGATACAAATATTTACCAGGCAAAGCAGTTTGCTGCTGTAAAGACACAGGGGGAGATGTATCAAGTCTGGGGTAGGGATGTAGATGAAAGTGTCCACAGTCACTATGTCGACACTAGCAAAAGGTTGACAGGAAAAAGGTGAAAAGGTTGACGTGATTTGTCGTCATGGACACCATGCTTCCGGCAACTTTACTGTTCACAATTGTAGTCCACGTGGAGTCCAACAAAAGAAAAAAAATGTGAAAAATACAGGTGTTGTGTGTTGGCATGTCGACCTTTTGTTAATGCTGTTTAGTGCATGTCGACCGCATGCTGTTGACTTATTGACTGTCGACCTATCATCCTGATGATGTCTGGAGGGGGTGGATGGAATGGCCTGCCAGAAGCGGGATATGCAAGACTTTGCGCTAGTTCCATTTTTTAAAAGCGGCAATCATTTACACGGCATAACCAAGCTGCTTTTAGCTGACCTAATAGTAACTCTTGTAAATATATATTGAGATGTTTCGGGAACGTGACAGAACTAAAGTTATTCCATCCTTCAGTAGTGGAGATTTAATTTTAGTATAAACCAACGGCCTTCTTTTTTTAACGCCCCATGAAGGAAATAGCAGGGAACCTTTCTAAGTTTATAATAACGAGTGGGTATAGTTCATAAGGTAAACAACAAAGGTACATTCAGTTGCAAACATCTGGGTACGCATTGGTATGGCAAACTGTACATGTGAACGCAGCAATAAACTGGTTGTTATTGGATCAGATTGTGTATTAGTGGCCCCTTTGTAATGTTTTCCTTTTGCTTCCTGACACAGGAAATGGGATGTGTAACTAGTAATTCATTCCCCACCCCAACCCTACTGAAAAAAGTCCATTCAAATAACCTTTTTTTTTTTTTTTTTAATGTATGTATTATAATCTTTCGTCAGCCTCTGGTGTTTGTAATACAAAGCACATGCCCAACGCCGGCTCAAAGATGATGTTTCGCTTGATGTAGTAAACATTACCGGGCATGTTAGAAGACAGGGCACAAAGCCAGAGCAGAGGGGGGGTGTAGTTTTGTGTATTGAGTTGGACACCTACATTATGTCTTCGCTCGTCCGTTTTCATTACAAGGAGCACTTCAGTCCTATAGAAAAAAGGGAGCAGATTAAAAAGTGTCTAAAATGTAAATCTAACGGGCGAACAGTAATTAAAATGGAAATGGCACGGCGAGAGAAATGCGTGTAATTGTGAGATATCGCAATGCAAAATGCTCCTAGCTTTGTTTTGCTGGCTGTTTCTTTAATTCAGTAGGGCTTATTCATCAGTAGCAATTCAATGCGCGTTAATGACTCTGGGATGCAGGCATCACTCTGGACAAAGGAATGATTATTGTGCGGTCAAAAGAAGTTCAAAGACAAGAAGGGAATTTCAGTTTTTTTCCCTCCTTAGAGATCCACATTCAAGAGCATACAAATTAAGCCAAATGTTAAAAACCACAGTCTGAGAGCCGACTTCAAAGTCACAACTCAGTAATTAATGAACTGCAAGCCTCAGTTTGGACAAGTCGTGGTTTGACGCCTCCATAAATCAACATGACAGTTCTGTTTCAGCGGCTCAGACACTGCCTGTCATTGAGTCACATCAGATGTAAACAGAGAAGGGGGGGAGAGGAAGATGAGGGAGCTGCAATTGATCAACAGAATTGGTAAAAACCAACTTTTGAAGCACATTATCCTTGATCACAGGAAGTAGCTGTACCCTCTAGAGGAACGCTCTCCTTCTGCCGTGCTTTCGTTTTTTTTTGTTTTTTTTTTCCCCCTCTTCTCGAATCCGATTTCTAACAGCCTTCAAAAGGGAGAATAAGAATTATGGATCTTCTCCCCTGTGGCTGGCAAGCTCTCGCCCCCTGTTGTTATTTTGTGCCGCTCTCTTTTCAAAGGCATCAAAATTTGTCGTTTTTTCCCTTTCTCTTTTTTTTTTTTTAAAGGATCTTTTAACTCTATATTTGAAGAGTCACAATGAAAAAAAAAAAAGAAATGGCCCATCTCTGTCATCCCTGATTGTTGGCGAGGAGTTCGTCCGCCACTTTCAATTAACCGCTACCTTGGTTTGCTAGACATACTTCTTATATTGAGAGATCAGGCATTGAGCGGGTCCGCAGTAATTGTGGGCATGGAACTCATTGTGGGTATTGCCGGCACTTGAGCACTGTATGCAGCTATGGTTTTATAGCCGCCATGACCAGTGTATACTTACGCCAGCCCAAGTGTCTGAAAACAGGCTTACAGTATTTACACTTCCGCTCAACTCTTCATAGTCCACGGTTCCATCGGCATGCTCTCCGTAGACTCTCCCTAAACTTAGCTATTTTTTTTATCAACAGTTACTTATATTATGAATAATGTATATTCCGCAGCGGTTTATAGAAAATATTTTAGTCCCTGCTGCAGTGGAGCTTACACACAAAATGTACACATCTATCTAATCTAGAATGCAACCCCCCTGCACACACACACACACACACACACACACCACCCCACTGCAACCACTAACCACCCCCACTGCAGGGAAGCAGAGAAAGCACTTAGGGGCAGATGTATTAAGCCTGGTGAAGTGATATATTGGAAGGTGACACTGCACCAGCCAATAAGCTTCTGTCAAGTTACATGCTGGATTTGAAAAAGGACAGTTAGGACCTTTTACTTTATCACTTCATCAAGCCCCTAAGTGTTGAAGCTTTCAGTATGTGTTAAGCCAGGGTGATTCTAGGCAAACTCGCCTGGGATGTAGTTGCTGAGCGACCATACCCCGTGTGTACGGGGCGACGGATGCCGGGAGCGCGATTCTGCGAACAGCGGCAGTGTCTCATTTTCGCCAGCTGGTCACTGATGAAAATGGGACACTAGGCAATATGCTCACTGAGCGATATATCGGTGAACAATAATCGCTCAGTGAGCATATCGCCCAATGTGTACGAGGCTTAAGGGTGGAGGGGAGAGATGAGAGACTTCTTGCCGATTTCATTGTACTAGGATGTATATATTTACTTTAGATGGAGAGAAGCAGACATCCATGTGTTAGAAGTTCCAGTACAATATGATAAACTAAATCAATTCAACTTGGCCAAGATAGACAGGAAATTGCCCCTCCCAGTAGCGACACATTCACTCCCCGGTGTGTAGAGGAATAACCTCTTTATTAGGCTGTTTCCTTTTTACATGACTCAATGTTAAAATAACATCAAGTGTCATGTTTTCTCATGTAAAACGCAGCCGTCATTTCAGATAACTGTGTGAAATCACTGCAGTAATCGTCTTTTTTAGCAGAACTCTATAAAGTCTCCTCCCATTGATAAACAGCGAGTTCTGCTAGTTGACAGTATTCCGGGTAATCAGATCCTACATCACAAGCCGGCCCCTGGGTCAGTGGGTACAAGAATCTGTTTCTCTACACTCTTGTATAGCGTTCGTTCCTGCCAATGGCTGCTTCATAGATAAATTGTAGGGCTCATGAACTGTAATCTTGGCGTAGCGGACAGGCTGGGCAGCACCTGCATTGCGGGTACAGCAACCATTGGGCCCAACGAGATACAACTTGAGATGTTTGTGATCCCTGAACGTGCAATGTAAAAAAGATAACGAGGAAAAGTAAAATTACGTTTTCCATGAGAGTTTTCAATTTTATATTGTTTTTCTTACATTGGATGTCTGACCAAAGAATTTTTTTTTGTACCCAACATTTTTAAAAACTTACCAAATTACGTTTCAGTTCTTCTCATATTTGTTTTTAAACTAATATTTTTTTCTGCCCATAGAATTTACTTATTCTGTTACTATGCCTGACAGCCAGCATTCAGGGAATATATGCTTGCCAGGGTTCCTCAAGACATCGCAACAGATAAATAGCAGCGGTGGAGGCGGGAGTTACAGTTAATGTTTACAAGGAGAATAACTTTTTTGGGGGGGGGATGATTTGGTAAAAGCGAGTCATATTAAAAAATAAATGGTTGATAATTTTAGCAAAAAAAAAAAGACTTTGGTTAATTCTCAAAAAAAACAAATTTGGACCCCAACTCTCCATCCAACTACAGGCCCATCTCCCTCCTCCCTTTTGCCTCCAAGCTCCTAGAACGTCTGACCTATAATCGTCTCCTAAGCCACCTTACTGCCAACTCCATTCTAGACCCCCTCCAATCTGGGTTCCACCCTTTACATTCCACAGAAACTGCCCTGACCAAAGTCACTAACGATCTACTATCGGCTAAATCCAAAGGCCTCTTCTCTATCCTCATCCAGCTTGATCTGTCGGCTGCCTTTGACACTGTTGACCACCCTCTCCTGCTCAACACCCTCCCCTCCTTTGGCATCACTGGCACGGTCTTCTCCTGGTTCACCTCATACCTCTCTGATCGCTCCTTCTTCATCTCCACTCCAGTCGGTGTTCCCCAAGGGTCAGTCCTTGGCCCTCTTCTCCCTCTACACCACCTCTCTGGGCACCCTCATCAGCTCCTATGGTTTTCATTACCACCTTTATGCTGATGATACCCTAATCTATCTCTCCTCCCCCGACCTATCCCCATCACTCCTGTCTCCGAGTGCCTCACGGCCATCTCAGCCTGGATGACCCAACGCTTCCTGAAACTAAACATGGCTAAAACTGAACTTCTAATCTTCCATCCCCCGAACATCCCCTCTTCTCCCACTATCTCCATCAGCATTGGTGAAACAGAGATCACCTCCACCGACCAAACGCGCTGCCTCGGTGTCATCATTGACTCCTCCCTCTCTTTCACCCCCCACATTCGTGCTCTCTCACAGTCTTGCCGCTTTCACCTACGCAACATCTCACGCATCAGACCATTCCTCTCCACTGACGCGACCAAACTCTCATTCACTCTCTTGTCATCTCCCGCCTTGACTACTGCAACATCCTTCTCTCTGGGCTACCTCTCACCCGCCTCGCACCCCTCCAATCCATTCTTAACGCTGCTGCTAGGCTCATCTTCCTCTCCCGCCGCTCTACCTCTGCCTCCCCCCTCTGTCTATCTCTTCACTGGCTCCCCATTCCCTTCCGAGTTCTCTTTAAACTCCTCACCACTACCTACAAGGCTCTCTCCTCCTCCACCGCTCCTTACCTCTCTTCACTGATCTCTATCCACACTCCCTCCCGTCCTCTTCGCTCCATCGCTGACCACCGACTGACCTCTCACCTAATCACCTCCTCTCACTCCCGTGTCCAAAACTTCTCTCGCGCAGCCCCCCTGCACTGGAACAACCTCCCACCACCCATCAGGCTTTCTGATTCCCTTAACTCCTTCAAGCGCTCCCTCAAAACCCACTTTTTTCGACTAGCCTATCCCTCCTCCTAACCTCTTTTGATCCTCCTATCCTGCCTCCATTCCCATCCGTTCCTACTTTCCTATTGTTTTTCATTCGTCCACCCACCTCCTTTTAGTATGTTAACTCTTATGAGTAGGGTCCTCCTTCCTCACGTACTCACCCTACCTCTTTACCTCACCTGTGCTCCTGTCCTGTTCTTCCCTTCCTCTACTTCATCCTCAGTCTCATTGACAATTTTGACACCTACTACTGAACTGATGCTGATTTTAGTTCTAATAGCAATACCCCTATTTATACTGTATTTTTCAACACACCCTGTACGTTACCTTGTAATTAGTTTTTTGTTTGCTATGTACGGCGCTGCGGACACTTTGTGGCACCTTATAAATAAACGTACTACTTAAACACCAATTCTCCATTCGCTATGCCAAGAATATACAGGGAGCGATTTGGTCATCCGCGAGGCTCTGTAGCAGTGTTCTTCTCCGGCGTATATAACAGCAGTTTACCGCATTGCTAATTTTTGTGTGAGAAAACCATAAATAAGCTAACCATGTTTGATCTGGCGTTCATTACCCACATGTCAAGCGCATAGCTACTAAAGACCCGCACAGCCGGTTGAATCGCCCCCCTCTTTAGTGTCCGATGAAGGACACAGATCATCTAACATTGGTTTATCAAGCAGTGATGAATAACTGGGCAGCGTATCCTCTTGCATTGTGACAGTTTATGTTAGGCAGTAGGGAGTCACCCAAGAAAGGAAAACAGACCTTTGACAGGCGTTTCAGGGAGGGGAACCAAACTGCAAGTTTTATCAGGATATTTCAGTATTTTAACACTGGCTACTGACCTGTCAACAGAGCCCAGCAGACCTTTTTTGTGAGCATTCAATTGTGAGAAGTAAACAGAATGACTTGTATCCTGTGTTTAGTAACTGGGTGGGGAGCACAGTTTGGCAACATAGAATTCTTCTAAACTCTTTCATGGACAATGCGTCCTGTATACTTTTATATCCTGCCTTTCTGTAATGTGGAAAGCTGCTATTAACTATAGGAGAGAGAGAAAATGTCAAAGTTCTATAACATGTTGGTATTTTGCAATTTAAGCATATTTTAGCCACACGACCCCAGTTATATTTTTTTTAACACGTATAGCGCCAGCATATGCAAGTGCGCTTTATCATTGGGAACAAAACAGTCATGAAACGAGGCTGGGTAATCACAGTCTGAGAGGTCAGAGTGCCCTGTTCCACGGCCTGTAGTCTCCACGTTGATGACGCAGTAGCCCACCACTGTACCTGATCTCTGATCTCAGGACTGGTCAAGTCCAAGAAGTCCTGACTCCTGGACATTTACAGCCAGGGGTGAATTCTATAGACTTCTAGATGTGTGTGTGGTGGGCTTTTAAATACATTGCAAATGCCAAGTCGCACCTGGGATTTGGGCACAGGTCCCGGCAATAAGCCAAGTCGCTGACTGCATCGGAAGGGCAGAGTGGAGCGTCATCAGGGGGGTGGGGGGGCAGAGGAGAGGTAGTACATGGAGCTGCCGCGGGGGGGGGGGGGGCAGAGGAGGAGGTAGTACATGGAGCTGCCGCTGCCTCCTCCCTGTAGTTTGAACAGGACCCGGGTTGCTCGACCCGGGTTATCCATTCACACTGCCCAGCAGCCTGGTTCTGACCCGGGTAAAACCCTTCTTTTAACTAGGGTTGGATTGCCGGGTTGCTGGACCCAGGATTTGTCAAAAATCCTTTCACATCACACAGTGACCGGGTCGACCCGGAAACAACCCAGGTGGGACCTGCGATATTTGTGCGGAGTGAAAGGGGTATAAATGATGCATAATTCTATATAATATTGTGTTAAAGAAGATGAACATCCATAAGGGCTTAATTGTAACCCGCAATCTCACACGGGTATGTTATAGCTCACAGACCATGTCTAGGTCAACAGTCATTTGGTCAAGATGCACAAGGTCAACATTGGTGAAAGATCGCCCCAAGACAAGGTCAACAGAGGTTTTTTATATTTTGGGGTGTCGATGTTGACATTTGAGCATGTGGACCCCAAATTAGCGTACCATGTCCCATGCTTAGGACCAGGTGCCTCATTCCGCTACCTCTGCGCTCAGCACACTCTACCATTCCTAAACGAAGACCACATGGATGGTCATGTTGACCTTTTCATGTGTTGACATTTTTCATCGACCTTTAGCATGTGTGTATCGACATTTTGTCATTGTTGACCTAGACATTGTCACACAGGTCCATGAGTTAAGAGTGGTACATATTTCCGGCAATGTCTTGGGATAGATAGTGTGGTTTAATAGGTAGCCAAGAATCTAGCATTGACAAAGCATTTGCTGTCTTGTTGCACTTACTAAAGAGAATAAAACCATATCAGCCTTTGGTTATCAGATCATTGCTCGGGACATCAGACATTGTAATTCTGTGGGCAGATGTATTTCAAACCCCATTGGCACCAATTTGCAGTTAGTAGATGCTGAGGAAGCCAGTGGATCCTGATTGAGATCTCGATGATGTCAACTGTCCAGTAGGAGTTTCAGTCCAAATGGCTGGTTCTCCTGATTGGTCCAATGCACATCTGGATGTGGATTCTAGAAGCTCAACTTGTGCCTTAGTGTGTGGGCATTTTAGTAGCAGGCCGATTTGTGCTGAAGTAACTGTACACCAAACTGCATGTGCACAACTGAATCCAATGGCATTCTTACACACGCATCTCCGTGTTCTATTCAACGCACAATAAGCAATACTTTCATACAGTAGTATGGTTTCTAGATATTTTACTGCTAGCATAGGACTAGGCCTGATTGAGTCTCTGCACAGCATACCTTGGGATGCGGTCTCCACTGTGCGGAAAGCTTGAAATTGCTGGTAATCCTGCACAAGTTAGGGCAATTTTGGATTTCCATTTTACAGAACACATTATTGCGATATCCGATTAGGGCTTTTATTTCAATTTCCAATTTCTTTCAATTGACTTTTGCGTTGCAGAAAATAGAAGTGCTTATACAGAACTATACACACCGGCTGGATAAAATGACAGAACAACATCAGCACCTACGGCTATGCATGCCTAAATGGTACAACACTTGTATTGCTCTGTCTAACGCCATCTAGTCGCCGCCGCTGCTGCGCAGAGCAATTAAATTCCCCCTATAGGGGTGAAGAGCAGCATTTATCTTTTACTATATAGGATACACCAACTTTATAGCGTCAATAATCCTGATGGTCTATCTATCTATTGTCATCCTGGGTACTTCTGTACTTTCACGGCGCCAGCATGGCGCCGCGCGTCAGAGTCCCCTTGCGGGGCTCGCTTCACTCGCCCGCTCTGTGGGCTCGGTGGCTCGCTACGCTCGCCACGCTAATTAAAATCAACTCCATGCCAACATGGATAGTGGAGGTATGAACTATCCATGTTGGCATGGCGTTAACTTAGTTTATTTTACTTAGTTAGTGGCGAGCGTAACCCGGAAGTACGCGCGGCGCCATGCTGGCGCCGTGAAAGTAAAGAAGTACCTCATCCTGTAACATATTATGTATTCTGCTTAGTCTCGTAGATTTCACATTGTTTGGACGGGTGGGTTTAGGGCAGGGGGTGGGCAATAATCGACCCTCCAGCTGCTGTAGGACTACACATCTCCCAGAATTCCCTGGCACAGTTTTGCTATCAGGACAAGATAAAACTATGACAGGGCATGCTGGAATGTGTAGTTTAACAACAGCCGGACACTTATTACCTGCCCCTGGTTTAGGGCCTTGCCCTCTGCTCCGAGTCCCCAGTGTTTTGCACAGGCTCTGATCCACTGAGTAGCACCAAAGAGATACCTCCGTATGCGATAGAAGGATCATTACAGCAGCTCACGCCTTTGCTGTTCCTTTGTTATGTGATTATAGACGCGCTGTTGTCACTATGCCATCGATTGGCATATTTATAAGAAATTGTGTGGACTTTAGAACAAGCCTTAGAGACATTGTAACGCATTCAAAATCTCATGTCCAGTTAATTAGACCAATTATTGCCAACTCAATTGGAACCAGTCACCACATAAGGAGGATAGATCTCTCGCTTGTTATTATTCTGTTGTGGAAGACGTCTCAGACAGTCCCTGATCCTTGTTCCTGACTTGGGTTGACCCTTTTTTACCTAAGATCAGTAACACAGATGTATCACAGCTATACATAGTAATACCATATATGTTAATGCACTAGAGAGGCTGTGTAACAGGGTCTAAGCTGAAGGAAATGGCTGGCGCTTGCCACTAAATTTAAAGCAGCAATGCGCTATATGGCCGCAAGCTCACCAAAATTATGGCGCTACCTTCATCTCGGAACCTATTATATAATCCCCTTGGTGTCTCTTTACTTGCCCCTACAAGAACGTTGATTTTGTACAGATATTTCTGAGCTCACTGTTTCCGCGCCACCGGTACTCAAGCCTATCTGGCGTGCTTGCGTTTAGACGCGAGCATGTGGCAAAGGGATCATTTTCCTCTCCCATATATGAATTACATTGTAGCGCTGCAGTTTACCATGTCAAACAGACATGGTTTCTTCCTTCATCAGCAGCCTGTTGCTGTCAGCAAAGGGTTAAAGAGAAGCGGGCATGGGCAGGCCATTGCCGCGCTGTAGTGATTTAAACTGGAGAGTATCCAAAGAAGCCGCTCCTCCATCTTCACCAGTCCGCATTGCTACATATGGCTGAAGTGGCAATGGCTAGCAACGACAAGCTAGGCTTGTTAAAAAAAAGGTGGACCCCCATCCCCATAGATATCTGTGCGATACAAGTCTCCTTATACATAATGTGTGAGCTCTGTAACGCTGGGCAACTTTTTTGCTACTTTTTCCAAAATGGATGCACAAGCAGATTCTGCTGATTAAAATGCTGCATATCAATATAATCAGTAGCAGCTGCTTGTGCACCCTACTCACTTTGTTGTTGTTTTTTGAAAATAAGGTGCTATTAAACAGAAAAAGTCACAAAAAAGGATACTTAGTGGTACCAAGTCGCTGCAAATATGGAGGTTTACCGTGAAAGGAGGCTAAATGTACATGGACATGTCTCTTTAATTTGGGGATGCAGTCAGTATACCAACAGCAAAGAAGCGTTCTCTATTGAAGGTGTAAACCCAAACCATCCCTAATGGTAACATGCATTTGACATCTTTTTCAGGCTCAGTGCCACTTCCAATGCTCAGATAGTCATCTAAACAGTTAATCTCTTCCCTTCAGCAGATTTGCGTGGAGTGCAGAAGATCCCCACCTTGATAGAATTCCCAGCAGATTGGGGATATTAGATAATTTCCTCCTATTTATTGTACAACCGCACTGCCGTTATCTCACTATCTCTCGAATAATTACTGAGGAAATCTACATTATTATTACGGTGTGGTGCTTTTCTTCCCCTCCTCATTGGGCTGCCACAACAAAACAAAAAAAGCCAGTCTCCGGTGCAATCTGTTGATGTTACAGACAACAAAAGTTTTTTTTTTTTTTTTTTTCTCATCCTCCCATTGTGTGATAAACATGATAAAGATATTTATCAAGTGAAACACCTCGCCTGGGTCTGCTCGTTACAAAGGGAGCGGAACGCAGAGCGGCAACGGGAAACCTGTAAGACAGAGAAGCCCAACTTACAGGCAGCCAGTGCCTGAGCCCGGAGTAGCTGTACTCCTATTCCAGTAAGATGTTGTTTGCTAAATTATGAATGTGTGTAATTAAAATCGAGTCGCTGTTTCTATGAAAGATTTACAATGTTATTTCATCGTTTGTCATGGCTAATTAACAATATTAGATGAAGTTTTTCTTCTTCAAAGGTCTGATTTTTTTCTAATTTATTTATGTCAGAAGTGATAAACAGAGTACTTAAAAGCATCTCGGGCGGTGCGCTGAGAAAAGCGGCGTGTTCACTTAACACCTCCAAGGTTCACGGTTCGAATCCCAGAGGAGGCTGCCAGTCCCGGCTCCTGCACTGAATATAATTAATGATTTCAAAGTAACCTGTTCTAGGGGCTTTTTGTTGTTGGGCTGAAGAGGTAGTTTGAGGAGGAACAAAGGACGTTTGGCAGGGAGCAAGTTTAGGACAAAACAGCAGCTCAGCTGTGCATTACCTGGATTATTAATATTTATGTATTCCTTAAAGCAGTATTATTATTCACACGGCTCCCATTGATTTGGTGTCCTGCGTTACCCGTTTCCTAGTATTGAGTGACATCACTTGTACTTTTCCAAGTTAAAGAGTTTTTAAGATTATATATTTATATTTCCCCTCCCCCACAAGGGTCGTAAATAAGGTTGAGTCTCTCACATGGGGGTCTGTGCTGTTTGCTGAATTCATCAGTAGTGGGTTTCTGGGGATGTTGAGCCCCTTGCATGACCAGCTTCGACAGTCACGTCTGAGTGCCAAGGGTGCCAACCAGCAAGTCAATTGTCACTGCCATTTCCTATGGCAATCACCAGTGACCAATCAGGTTGGCTGCTAGAGGCCTGCACTGAATAGCAGGGCATCGACCTAGGGAACCCCCAACCCACTTACACCCTCTTCTGTGTGTGTGGGTTGGGAGTTCCCTGGGTCAGCTTATTTGCTTGAGAATCTGTTTAAAGAGAAACCTCTGTATGACATTTTATTTAAACGAAATTTCGATATTTTTTTTATTTTATTTTGCATATCTATAAATTAAAAGACCACCAGTGTTTATATTGCGATCATTAGACCAGGCATGCCCAAACTGTGGCCCTCCAGCTGTTGTGAAACTACAAGTCCCATTATGCCTTGCCACAGTTTTGCTATTAGGGAATGCTAAAACTATGGCAAGGCATGCTGGGATGTGTAGTTTCACAACAGCAGTTTGGACATGCCTGCATTAGACCCTAATAGCTATCTACTAATGACTTACATATTTATAGGCAGGCTATGTAATAACCTAGGGCCTTATTTTGGTTCATTCTTTCTGACAAAATCCTTCTTAGATGGACAAAACCATGTGCACTGCAGGGGGGGCAGATGTAACATCTGCAGAGAGAATTAGATTTGGGGGAGTTATTTTGTTTCTGTGCAGGGTAAATACTGACTGCTTTATTTTTACACTGCAATATAGATCTCACTTTGAAGTAAAACCCCACCCAAATCTAATTCTCTCTGCACAAGTAACACCTGCCCCACCTGCAGTGCACATGGTTTTGCCCATCTAAGAAGGATTTTGTCAGAAAGAATGAACCAAAATAAGGCCCCTAGTCTGCACAAATACTCGCAGCCCCGGGTTTTCCCATGGACATAAGTGACCAATCAGAAATGTTAATCTACAGGTGACCCGATGTCTGCCATTCATCAATAAGGGTATCATCCTGTTCTACAGGTTAGGCAACCTCTTACTCGTTAGCTGTGATGAACTACAACTCCCAGATTCCTTGCCAGTCAGAGGGGCAGATGTAGATAAAGTGGTAGAGATAAAGTACCAAACTAACCAACTCCTAACTGGCATTTTTTTCAAACACCACTGGTATAGCGGTATGATTGACTGGTACTTTGCCTCTCTCCACTTTATCACTGCCCAAGAATGACTACATCTACCCCAGAAACTCCTCTTCAGCCGGCTGCCATCGGAGGCCTGGTGGGACCTTTGATTCTGCAACAGCTGGGGTGCCAAAGGTCCCCCCCTCCTCCTCCCTTGCCGTTGCCTGCAGAATCATCTAGGTTAGCCGTGTCTGCGCTCTTCAGAAGAATAACCTAGATAAACAGAACACTTTGAATGTAAAGTCCCCCATTGATCTGAGTATCTTACAGCAGCGTGCGGAATGCAGACCTCTCACATGTTTAATTCTCTGCTTCCCTTTATAACAGCAGCAGCAAGTGGCGACGCAGCAGTTGGCCTTTCAACAACAGCTTCTACAAATGCAACAGCTGCAGCAGCAGCACCTCCTGACCCTGCAGCGCCAAGGCCTCCTTTCCATCCAGCCCGGCCAGCCCACCCTCCCTCTGCAACCGCTTACCCAAGGTTTGTTCACTCGAAAAGTTTCTTTTTTTTTTTCTTCTTGTTTATGGTTCATTACGTTACATGAAATACAGTCTGAATGGGGACATATGGGGGAAAATTACTAATTGCATCTTGTCTCCTGTTGTTTTAAGGACATGTTTACATACTTATTTTTGAACACTATATCTGTTTTAATTAAGCCTTTCGATGCAATGGTAACTGACCATTGCATCGAAAAAATTTGATAGAAAAAAAAATTCATATGATTTGTGCACAAAAAGCCATTTTTTACGCATGAGCAAACATCTGCGGAATGGCTGGCTGAGAATGGAGCTGTGGGCGGGACCATCGCAACACCATCAAATGTTTACCATATTAGGGCGGCAAATATCGGAATTCTGCCGTCAAATTGTAAAAACACTACCATCAGAACACAAACATCGATGGTTACAAACCATCGCGATGCGATGTCTATCCCTTATTTGAGGGTAACTTGTCACTGGGCCGTTCTTGTTGACTTATGTTGGCAATGGAAGATGAGCCTTTACATAACACTAAAATACAGGGCCAGCTTAATGTACAGGCGCACTGGATATCTGCCCGGGGGCCCCACAATTTGAGGGGTCTTTGAGCTGTGGTGGGTGGTCTTCACACAGTCAGAGTGCAGAATTCTCTACCTGCCTCACAGCCTGCAGCCAATAAAGGACTGCCCGCATGCTGATTGGTGAATGGCTGGAGCTATTTACCAATCAGAGTGCGAACAGCCATTCACTGTATGGAAGCATGTGGGGAGATGTTGCAGGACCCCAGGATGGATTCCTTTGAATAGGTGGGTAGGGGTTCTGTTCATGGACCACAATGCTGTTAAGACGGCCCATACATACATTGAAAAGGACATCCTATTTAGTATCAGATTCATAGATAGACCCATAGACACCTCTTGCCGGTTTCTGTGATCCGCTGCTGCCTCTGAGGATGCAGCATCGGATCATCTGCTTGACCATCAGTCATCTGAGTAACCCCCAGGTTACTCCGGAAGTCCGGTGTTTTACCAAGCGCCCAGTCGCTATCCTTGGAACACCCAGAAAATGTGGCTGGCATGACCAGTCTTCTGATGCTCCCCTTCCCTGCCCCTAACATGTCACAACTCAGGGGGCACTTGGGCCATTATTGGAGACAGAGGGACAGATTTATTAAGCTTGGTGAAGTGATAAATTGTCTGGTTTTTATCACCGGCCAATCAGCTCCTACCTGTGAAGTTACAGGCTACGTTTGAAAAATAACAGGTAGGAGCTGATTGGCCGGTGATAAAAACCAGACACTTTATCACTTCACCAAGCTTAATAAATCTAGAGATCCGGTTATGTTCGGTCCCACAATCGCACCGAAGATTCATGCAAACCATCAGGTTTATGTATGTCACTGAAATAGGCCTTTAGTCTTCGACCAAATGGTGTAATTATTAACCAGTGGGTTGTCAAAGCCACCAATCATCGGTGGCTTTGACCAATAGCATAAATGCAGCAATAGAAATAAATGCTTAATCAGCCTGGTTTATTTCTATTGTCATTTCAAGTCTACCGGTGATAGGAAGCTAACACGCCAGTTGGTAAATATACCGTCAAAGTATTCCAAGTTCACAAATGCGTGTGAGCCATTAAGTTTGGGGTGTAAAATCCATTTAAATTGGCTTTTGAGTGAACTGGACCCAGGCCCTTATTCTGGTTCACTTGCAAAGGCAAAGTCCTTCTCAAATGGACAAAACCATGTGCACTGCAGGGGGGGCAGATGTAACTTGTGCAGAGAGAATTAGATTTGGGTGAGTTTATTTGTTTCTGTACAGGGTAAATACTGGCTGCTTTATTTTTACCTTGCAATATAGATCTCACATTGAAGTACAGTAAAACCCCACCCACATCTAATTCTCTATTATTTATTTACAGTTTCTTATATAGCGCAGCAGATTCCGTTGCGCTTTACAATAGTAGACAGTGATAAAACAAACTGGGTAACAACAGACAGACTTGGAGGTGAGAGGGCCCTCCTCTGCCCCACCTGCAGTGCACATGGTTTTGTTGATTTGAAAAGGACTTTGCCTTTGCGAGTAAACCAGAATAAGGGCCCTATTGTCAGTCCATCGCTCAGCCTGCGCACAAGCCCACCTTAGGCTCATGTATAAACCGGACAGAGACCTAGTTTTTTTCCTCTGTGAAGTGGTTGCGGCGACCGCGGTTAGTGGCCTGTTGTAAGGGTAGAGAGCATCTTGTTTCTGCGACTTCTTACAGATCACAGCTGCGTGAAAGCTAATAAGCAATGTGTCACTGCGGTAGGTTCTACGGTTGCAAATGCACCTATTGATTTGCTTTCTCCTATAATGTATCTTTAGATTAATGAACAATTGTTCTGTAAAGTAAGTAATACTATACATGTGTAACCCAATCATACGTTGTACCCGCTGTCCCTAAAATTTGCACTTTGAATTTTTTTTTTTTCGGAATCAGCGTTCGCTGTTTAAATCAAATGAGGATCTCGGAGACAGAGAATGTAGGACCGGGGATAATAATTTTGAAACAGATATCATCATAAGCATTAAATCGACTTTTCTGCTTGTTTGAATGTGGCCACCTGGGTTTGGATGCGCAAGGACAAAGGGAGGTTGTCTCTGTTTGCCTACCAGGCTGCGATACTTAGTTTTGCCAAATTGAGTTCTGCAAGGACTCATTTGTCACCTGTCCCCATAACATACATTTTTTAAAGCAAAGACTGCATTTTCCTTCATAATGAAGAGAACTGAACTGAACTGTCCTGAAAAGACGCCGCGGAAGAGACACCGGCCGGCTAATATTTAATAAAATGTCAGAAAATATGACGGCCGTGAACCGTCACGTATCAGCGGCGAAAGTGGTTGGGATCACTTAACTCCTTGCAAATCCTCTGCGGTGATTAACAGTTTATACAAATCCATCAAGTGCAGTAATTCTGTCACGTTCCCGCTAGTATTATTTGGCGAGGTGTCGTTATTGACATACACATTATATGCACGTCTTATCCAATTCCTGCCTCCTTCCTTTTATTTCGCTTTGGAACTCCTGTCTAATCCGCCCTGCTCTGTAACAATACTCCGATCCAATTTTATCAGAGGTGCGTAGAGTTGCACAGCTACTGGGATAAATGTCCCCGGTTACCTGAACCAATAATCATTTAAAAAAAAATGCTTTCTGTATAATTACGACCCGGAAGCTACAGAAACCTCACTATCCCGCAGGAAGGGGGGGGGGGGGGTTGGTACAATGTTGCGAGTGGCTGAATTTACAGCCTGCACATTAATTTGTGAATTAATTAATTAGCCGATGAATTTTAGGGGCTTTGTGTCTGAAACACTTGAGAGGCATTACTAGCACGGAAGGAATATTACAATTTCATATTGCAAAGGAGTGCTTTCCTAATTAATAGATGCATTTCCTTAAATACCAGTGCAAAATAGGCTCTCCTCACTTTGACGCGTTTTCATACAAACACGCCGAGACTTGAACATATTAGCATCAGAGGACAATTTGATGTGCCATTGTTTTAATGCAGAATTGGGGGAGTAAGGGTCAGCTCTTTTCTGAGGTAATTGTTAGTGTGTAGACTGTGCTGTCAAGTACGCCTGCTAAAAATATATCCTACACTGTCACTTTGCAAGGTGCTGGAAAATAATAGCCTACACTCAACAGAAACGGGACACAGGGTTGTGCGCTAACCTTTTTTTTTTTCTTTGTTTAATTTGTCTCCTGGGTTTAATTTTAAAGGACATGTGATAATTGAATATGTCTAATAACTAAATGCTGATTTGGTACAAAATCTATCAAAATATAATTGCCATTTTTTAAAATATGTGTCGAGTTGAAAAGAAAGGGGTAGGGGTAATTCCGAATTGGCTCGGTTTCCAAATTAAAAATACGGTAATTATTATACAGTATTAAGTAATATATTAATGTTGCTTACCGTCTTTTTTTATGTTGTTTATTAATCGGAAAGACTTTAAGGAATTAAAAAAAAAATACTTAAAAAAAAAAATTCTTAGTAAAGTGCCGTTTTGGAGGACCTACTGTTTTTGTTAATGCGGTTCTCCCAAAGGCGGGGAAGGTTATTGGTCTGTCGTGCAATAATTCACTCCTCTTTGATATGCAAACTATCTACGGTGAATAAAAAAAAAAAAAATTCTATCAGCCTCATTTCACAGTTCTTAGCCACTTACATTCTCTAGAGTGTATTGCCTCATTAGACCACTGCTCTTCGAAGCCAGTATAATTAAAATCTTTAACAGTTTAGAGAAGTGAAGATGTTTGGCTGATCACGTTGAGATGATTATCTATCCATTGTGTTCCAAATGGAAAAAAAAAAATTAAATTTAAAACCCCAGCATTTTTTTCTTTATGCTGTGTTCCGAATCAATAAAAACTCAGCTGCCTCCTTTTTTTTTTTTTTTTTTACTGTAGCATCTCGGAAGAGTCATGATTTAAATTCCTGTAACGTATAGTTAGCATTTGCTAATGAAAGCCTCGGCATCTCCTGTACAATTAAAGGTATACATTGTAGTCTTCTGCACAGAGCAATTAAGTATTTGGAACATACAATTATTTGTCATTTGATGGGTGAAGTCACTTTCCCTTCTAACAGTCTTTTTGGTGTTTGATTTAAACTGATATAATTAATACAAATTAAACATGAATATATCTGTCAAGGTTTAGGCCCTTTTTAAAAATAAAATATATTTTAAGTGAATTTTACAATGCACATTTTTGCTCCAGTTCTCTCCATATCATAAATGAAATGGTGTCACATGAAAGCTGATTTATAATTTTCTTTTATGGGGGCAGGTGTGTGTGTGTGTGTGTGTGTGTGTGTGTTTATATGTATGTTTGTGTGTATATATATATATATATATATATATATATCTCATCTTGGATGTCTTCCCACCACCTCAAACTCAATTGAACTGTCCTTTGTTCCCCACATTCAGTCTTTCTCCAAATCATGTTACATGCACTCATTGGGGTGTATTCAATGTGGCCGGCGCAGGACCGGCGCTACCACTAGGCAGCTTTAGACAGCTGCCTAGGGTGCCGGCTGCTGGAGGGCGCTTTTGTTCAGCCACAGCAGGTCCGACTATTGCTGTCTCCATCCGCAGCAGTCGCCACCGGCCCATAACCCGTTGGTAGCAGCAGCCGCCCACTCTCACTCCTGTCAGTGTCAGCAGCCGCCAGCCCTCACACCCGTTGCTAGCAACAGCCTCCTGTCTCTACTTATCACAAAATATCTCCTATCTCGACCACTACGCTCTACACAAGATTTGCGTCTCTCTTCTGCACGGATCACCATCTCCCATTCACTATTACAGGACTTTCATCGAGCTGCTCCCACCCTATGGAATGCCCTTCCACGCACAATAAGACTCTCCACTAGCCTCCAAATTTTCAAGCGTTTCCTGAAAACTCACCTCTTCAGGCAAGCCTATCATATTTAAGTCCATACACATAACCCTCTGAGGCACTTATGTATTATATAGCTTCCCTTCTGGACTTGCAACTTGGTGGGACTGCTATGCTATTACTGGTGCCTGTCCTTGTGTTTCCCTCCTATGTCCCTATAGATTGTAAGCTTGCAGCAGGGCCCTCCTACCTCCAAGTCTGTCTGTTGTTACCCAGTTTGTTTTATCACTGTCTAATATTGTAAAGCGCAACGAAATCTGCTGCGCTATATAAGAAACTGTAACAGAATCTGCTGCGCTATATAAGAAACTGTAACGGAATCTGCTGCACTATATAAGAAACTGTAACGGAATCTGCTGCACTATATAAGACACTGTAACGGAATCTGCTGCACTATATAAGACACTGTAACGGAATCTGCTGCGCTATATAAGAAACTGTAACGGAATCTGCTGCGCTATATAAGAAACTGTGTGTGTGTGTGTGTGTATATATATATAGATATATATATATATATATATATATATATATATATATATATATAGATATATATATATATCTATATATATATAGAGAGAGAGAGAGAGTTATTGAATGGAGAGAGATGCAGTGCCAACCAATCAGCTCCTGTCACATTTAAAAAAAATTACAGGATCTAAACCTAGAAAATTGATAGAGATAAACTAAGAACCAATCAAGTTCAAACTGTAATTTTACAATTACAGCCTGAAACATGGCTGATATTTTTAAAGAACCCTTTAAATACACGTACTGTACGTGCATCATTAGTCTGCCACCTGCAACAGGCTGTAGCCCCTGGGCTTAGGATAGTTGAATGAAAATTAAGAACACGTCAAGATGTGTCCACGTAAAGCTAGCCTCCTTGATGTTAATCAGCTATTCTAGTCGAGTCATGCTGTGGCATAACTTGGCAGTGCCAGGAGCATTTGTTGCAAATTTTTTCTGTAAAATGCATCTTATTGGCAAAAATGAGCAAATTCTGCTGATTAAAATGATATGTGGCATTCTCATATTCTGCGTGTGACTGTGGCTGTATCTGAAATGTTTTTCTAGGAAAACACTGCAACATTCTATTTCTTATAAACACATGCCTCATATCATTTTAATCAACAGAAGCTGCTTGTGTTTCCTATCTGTTTTGCAATTTAATGGGAAAAGGCACAAAAATTATGCGCTACATTGTCACACGGAGCTCACGTGTTCTGTATAACGCAACTTGTCCAACACTAGTGTGTACCCACGGTGTGATACGGCTTCCGATGTTGCCGATATAGTGAACATCGGAAGCCATATCGCATGCATAGCGCTGCCGATGCGCGCTCGTGTGTGAGTGCAAGTCGGCAGACAGATAGAGAGGGCAGGCAAGACTATATAGTGCAGCTCTGCACTATATAGTCTAAATTGTGCCACTGCATGCATGCCGTGCGATGCGAGCACCGATGCGATCTGATCGCATTGGGACTCGCATAGCACAGCAAAGCTACCGTGTGTACATACCATGAGGATAGATGTATGTATACACATATGTACTGAGAGTTGCAGGGCTGCCACTAGGAATTCTGATTTCAAGTCTGCCCCCTTCACCCCCACATCTACCTCCCCCCACCCCTTTGAATTATCCGCCCGACTCCTGCTCCCTTAACCCCTCCTGCTTAATGTCAGCAGGTCCCGAAGCACAGGCCTGCGGCCAATTAAAATGCAGCACCTGCTGGTGAGCCAATCAGAGTTTGTGTACCCGCAGCCGCTCTGATTGGCTCAAAAGCCGGTGCAGCATTTTAATTGGCCACCGGCATCCTGCATTGAAGAAACCTGTGGTTCGTTCAGTGCACCGAACGCAGAGCAGGCAGCACAGTGAAGGCAGTCGGGCAAAATGAGCTGCCTGAGCCCTTCCAGATGCCAGGGCCCAGGACAACACCCACAGCACCCGCCTATCAGCGGCCCTGGAGAGTTGATAAGCAGTACTGTCCACAATTGTCAAGACATAGAGACGTATGATAACTAGGATGTTCAATGGCCCAACATCGCCAATTATCTTGGTTGAGAGGGCAGTAATGGTTGCACATTGCCACCGTACTGACAGAATTTTCGCCCCTCTGAGAATTAAAAAAAATTCTGTTGTATGCAGCAACCTTTTAAGATAACAGTCATACTCATTACATAATAAATGGGGCAATTCCAATGTACGTCTGTGCAGCAAAATGGTAACAAAAACCCCCCACCCCACCCCACCCCCTCACCTCACAAAATCTGGATTTCCATTTCTATTCTCCCCAGCTGGCTCATTAGCACTGATCTGAGCACTGACAGTAATAACGGGGTGAGTTTTAGAGAAAGTTATGTATTTTTTCAGCAGACACATCCATCAATTAAGCGAGCAGTACTAGAAACCGAAATTAATGAGAGAGATAGGTGTGTTAATGAAATAATCATAGTGTAATCAATTTGACTGTTAAAAAGTGAAAAGCATTTCAAGGAGACAATATGAATCCATAATTTATGCCCGTGTGTGATTAATAAAAAATGTATTTCATAACAAAGCGATCTGTCTTCATTTAAAACACAGAAGTACAAAAAAAAAATATGGGTTTCATTAGACGGATTGTTGTCACAATATTCTACCGTTCACCATTCTTTTTATGATGGAAGTGGATAGGGTCCAGGGAGAAGCCAGAGGACGAGCAGTCTACGTCTAGGGCCCACACTGACTGCTCACATATTAAAACCGTGCAACCAATATAGTGAGGTCATTGAGATACTACATGACATCATGGTTGCCACTGCACATAGATGGTGTCACCCTGACTCGTGATCTCATGCTTGTAAGTTTAATTGGTGACCTGTCTGGTTGCAGGACCATTGGTCCCCACAAGGCTTTCGGTAGGTCTAAGTGCTGTGGGGCGTGGCTGCTGAAGGGGGTGAGGCAATACGCCCTCAATGTATATCCTACTGTAAAAAGCAGGATCGTGCTTATTAGGGACCGTGAGCATCGCAGGGGGTGTGGGAGTGCTTCCATGTGACTCCCATGCCCCAACAGAGGTCCAGGCCCTGGTAATTGGTGTCTTCTCTCATCGTCCCTGACTGATAGCAGCTCACTGGTTAAGCGCACTTGCTGCCTCTTGGTGACCTGGATACCCACTGATCACATTGACTACCTATGCCCCGTACTACATTATTTAGATCCACAACATGACTATATATGATGACAATGACGGTACCAGACCAGTTTGACTCCTAATACATAAACGCAAAATACATTTTCAAGATGTGTGAATAAGAAAGCGAATACTAATGTTAAAGGCTTTGCGGCACATTATTGAATGACATCCTTTTTGTGGAAATAATCATAAATCATTTGAACTCTCGTTTAATAGAACGTTCTACAATAGATTTGTAGCATTGCATATTTTTACCCCTGCCTCTATACAGAAGGGAAATTCAGAAGGAGGAAGGGAGGGAAGAGGGAGCTTAGACCACCCGTGTCTTCCAGGGCATGCTGAGACTTTTAGTTCATCAAAACTTAGAGAGAGAGTTTTGACAATCTTAAATACTAGTTGTACTAGTATAGAAGTATATACTAGAAATAGAAGTATAGTCTGTCCATGGGTGCGATTTATCAGCTGGATAATTCATTTAGAAATCTGATGTTCTGATGAGACAGGGAAATCCTGGTGGGTTGGGCTAAAGGAACTGGGTTGGGCTAGAGAATGCTGACTGGCTGCTTGGATTTTGAATTACACCCAATCAGAGCAGTGAGGCAGCACTCTCTACGTTGTCTTCCCAGCCTGCAGCCAGACATTGAATAGCTGTCAACTTGCTGATTGGTGGATGGGGTGGAGCGATCCTCCAATCAGAGTGCTAATAGCCATTCACTGTATGGAAGCATGTGGATAGACATAATGGACCACAAGCCAGGTGAGGTTTTTTTTTTTGTGTTCCCGTGAATGGGTGGGCAGGGCCTTCTGTGCTCTAAGGTAGCCCTACCATGAGGGGGGTAAATTTAAACTTATATAGAACTGTCCCTGCACTCCATACGATATAATGAATTGTATTGCAGCACTCACCAGCATAACAGTTGTTTATAAAAATAAAACTCCCAAAAATAAACATAGACAACGAACAAAGATGTAATGACAGATGCAAATATGATTTAATGAATGAGAGTTCTGCCGCTTGCATGGCTTCTGATTACATCCCCCCCCCCCCAAACCAGGATCCTTGTATTGCGTAACTCCTGGGAACAATTTCATTAAAACAAAGATAATTTGTATGTTGATGAGAATTCTCTGTTAGATACAACAGGGGTCTCGCTGCTCATTTTTTTTCCCCCCTTCGTTAAGATTAATAATCTTCTTTTAGTAAAGCAAATACCATAGCAGGAGAGAATGAATTGTTGCATTTCATTATCCTTTGTAGGGGGAAATGGTTTAGTCTTTGTTTACTGACTCTTTGATTTAATTACTGTTTGAGGAGGGCTGAATTAGCTGTTAATTGATTTAATTATCCAATTTGTTTGTTGCAGGCATGATTCCAACAGAGCTCCAGCAGCTATGGAAAGAAGTGACAGGCTCGCACGCCGCCGACGATGTCGGGTGTAACAACCACAGCACCTTGGACCTGTCCACGACGTGTGTCTCCTCCGTGTCAGCGCCGAAGACCTCCCTGCTCCTCAACCATCATGCGTCTACAAATGGGCAGGCCTCAATCCTCACCCCGAAAAGAGAGAGGTAGGTGCGCTGGCCAGGGATCCGTTGCACGTTGCCTTGTGGTATGTCAGTGTAGCCTCTGCTATGCGGGGATCACGGTTGGTTACATGCGGCATCTGCATTATTGGTTCGGTAGAGTCAGACTTAAATGTCGTTGTGTCATCTGTCAGACCGTAACGGGTTTACAGTGGGACTATCCACCCTTTACTGCATATGAGCCTGTAGCTGAGACAGGTACGCTTAGTATTAGTCCTCCCATACAGCGTTTCCAAAAGGCCAGCCATTGGGAACTATATGTTAGGAAAACAATGGGGGCACTAATTAGCCACAGTCATCCCCAGTACGGCCCCTATTGTTAAACTAATTTAGCTATGTTATTAAAAAGGTGATCTATATACTTTTGTGGCAGTAAAAAAAAAAAAAAAATTTCCAGTGCCTTTTATTATTATTATTATTATTATTATATTATTAAAGACATTTATAAGGCCGTTACAAAATATCTTCAGCGCTGCATAAGGGGTTAATCCTAGATGCATTGTATAGTCAATTGTAGAGTTAGGTTGGGCATACACCTAAGCAATCCATGGCTCAATCTCCCGGGTGAACGAGTCGACAATTGCATAGGTGTGTATGTAGGTCCATTGCAGGAGTGTTGCCCGCTAAATGGCTTAAAACGTAACGGTCAGTAGGTTCCATCACATGTGCTGTTTATTATTTATTTGCCCAACCTCCCAATGACAAAGAAGCCTGTACATGAGAGATTTCTAGCACACTCGTTGGCGGGTCATTGGGGGAGGGGGGGCAAGCTGGGCACACAGCACTCGGCAATTCGGGAGGGTTTACCCGATCATGTGAGTGATCAAAAAGGTGTGTACCTAGCTCAGCAGAGCATAGGTACAATACACAAATGATATAAATGCAGAACATTTACTGTAACACTACAGACTGGGTAGGACAAATAACAGGAACAGGTAAGGGCAGTAGCGGCGGGAGGGTGGATAAGGAGTTCAATACTCGGTGACCCCGTACCCAAAATATGGATGAGCAGTAATGTTAAAGTTGCTGAATGGCATTAGGATACAAGGGCACTAGTGATAGTGCTATAAGGAGAACAGGATGGAGGAGGGACTTGCGTGAATAGTTGGATGCTGAGCTGGGGAAGATACAAGAGGGATCGGGGAGAGGAGAATCAAGTGTGACTCACATATCCTTATTCCAGTGGTTCCCAAACTGTGTGCCGTGGCACCCTGGGGTGCCTCGGGACACTTGCAGGGGTGCCTTGGAATGATGATCCGGGAACAATTCAAATTATTTGTGGCTAATGTAATACACAAAACTAGTGCTTGTTGCTTCCCATTATCCAACATTTAGACAAACAGAAGCAAACTCTGTCCTTCACCTATAACTGACCCTATGGAAGTCCTATAAAAACAAATTACTTAATTTTTTTTATTTTTCCCACAATTCCTAGTAAGAAAGTATTGTCTTAGGGGTGCCGTGAAAGAAATTCTAATGCTCTAAGGTGCCGTAATTCAAGAAAGTTTGGGAACCACTGCCTTATTCACATCCTTCACTTTCAGCATTTAGCTGTGTGGTGCTGCATCTTTATAGAATACAGCCATAGTCCATCAAATATTCTTGTAAGATCTGCTTTTCAACCAAGTTCTCATAGAAGTTGGGTTTCCGAACTCTGGGGAGATCAATTAGCCATTGTTGATGGACTTTGAGAATTAGTGCGGCCTAGTAGACTAGAAAGATAGATAGATAGATTTGAGTAGATCAATCGTTATTAGATGTGATATAAATAGATGCCAATAGATATTGGCCATTTATACACCACTGGTCATATATTCTATTCTATCAGTCAGTCCTTCAAGGACTTTATATTGTAAATATTCTTCTGTTCTAGGCTTTTCCATAGTATGACCCTGTTTTGCCATAATCCCTCTGCCCTATGGTTTCATGTCATGCAGAAAGATATACAGTATTGTACAGTACGTGTACCAATGAACCATTTAAACGCCTTAAGCATGTTTACATAATTCTATGGAAACCCTAAATTTAAGGTCAGGCTCCTTTTTCTGACACATAATAAATCCCCACTTTTCATAGTGCCGATATTTCCGGCAGCCGCACAGAGAGCGCCGGGTGCCTGCGAGTGACATGTGTGCCGCACCTGTCTTCTGTTTAAATCAGTCACACAATAGGAGCAATTATTTCATTTCCCCAGCGCAGAGGTCACCGGCATAGGATATATTTTTAGGCATTCAGGATTTACAGTAAAGTGTTCAAGAACCAGCTCCTCGCAGGGGCCGTCTCTTAAGTGACAGTCCATCTGGTGCCTGTATCGTGCACAACTCTGTAACGTCACATCTGTATTCTACCATTACGGCTTAACCATTGAGAGAGAGGACGCACAAAATAAACCAGCTGCTCCCACTTTTTGCACGGTTGCAGCAACCTGTTCACTGGGACAGCTGTCTGCTCCCTACAATGATGTTGCAGTGGTGTAATGCTTCCTTTGGGGTCACCGTCTGTAGTAGTCTCGCATCCCCTCTCTTAGTCCCAGCGAACGTAGGGCACGGCCTATGCAGATTGGAGATGTGAACGTACTTGTGATGCGACATCAGTGGTGTGGCCCAGGGCGCTGTGTATGTTTTTATTTGTTTAAAAAAAAAAAAAGAATTTGGGAAGTGGGGTTTGTGTTTGCTCTAGAACAAAGGGGCCTGTTTTGCAGGAAGCCCAACTGAATTCCTTCGCCCGTGATTTCCTCCTGGACTCCCAATCCATAATTTGTGCTGACTGTTGGTCTTTGTGTGGCGGTGTTGGTGTTGCAATATTTGTGTACAAGCTGGCTGGTATGTGGCTACATCTGGGATTGGCATGTTAATTGAATACATATGATCGGACAGATGGGCCAAACAAGTGCAGCACTGGAGTTTTGCCTTCGTCAAGGCCCAGATAGAACGGCTGAATAGCCAGTGCATAAGTTCTTCGTTTATATGATAGATTACACACGCTACTGTATAGACTACAAGGAGGTATTCAATATGGGATTCTGACTGTCGGAATCCCGGACCGCTGTCGTCCGCTCCGACAGTAACTCGGCAGTCGGTATTCAATGTTCCGGCTGTCGAGTGTCGGAAAGTCTTGGATCGAATAAAAAAAGCAGCTGATTGGTGAAAAAACGTTCGTAAATTCGACAATCCGCGGCCGTTTCCAACAAAACAAAACTTAAAAAATGGCCGAACCATAGCGTTGAGCCAATGTACACTAATCCTAGTGCCAGCCGTGCTTACGGCCAAGGACAACCAATTATGATTTCTGTTGCCCTTTACAGTCATGGAGGTAGGAGAGCCCTGCTCGCAAGCTTCCACTCTATAGGGTTGTATGATGAAATAGTGGATTTCGGTCCAGAATGCGGACATGGATTCCCCCCGTTTGCCCTGGAATCTAAACCCATTCAAAAAATGAGAACCACAAGACTGAACGGGCTGCGTCTTTGCCATGCTTATAATATAATAATAATTCTAATGACTTTGTCTTTTCTCTCACTATCCCATGTTTCCTTTATCACTTCTGTAAACACGCTTATCTGCATTCCCACCCATAGAGAGGAAAAACAGGCATGTCCAGAGATCTGGAGAAAACCTTTTGATTGTTTTTGGGTGATCAATCAGCACTGTGTTGGGAAAGTTCATGTGCACACACCCAGTATATACACACACAGTAACAAAACAGCAGCGTTTCTTCTTCCCTTTTTACACCTTTCTCTTGATAACAGACAACAATATTTGATAGGCTGCCCAGTTTCCGTATCGCACAAACAAGAGATAAGCGTTGTGGCTGGGTCACGCTGCAATAAAATGGGGATATGAAGTTATTTTATACACCTCACCTGTCTCTCCCTTTCACCCCCATTACAACTTATCGGGGATTTGGCTATGTATTTTCAGCAAAAAACAAGGAAATTCGTTTGCCCACGTAAACGGGGGGCCCTAATTGGATTTGGTGAAAATAAATCACTGATAAAAAAACAAAAAATTGTGAAAAAAGACCCCCCCCCCCTTTTTTTTTTTGCTACGGAAACATTTTCGAGGCTTTTGATCAGATAACATTCTTCTAATGAATTTTGTCTTTTGTTCCCACCCATTCTGTTCTTCCCACCCCTGCAACCGTATTACTTTTAAGTGTCGTTTCTCACAACCCAGTTTATTAGCCAGCTTAATGGCTATAGATTTTCATTCTGTTATCACTTAGTTTTTGATTTTTTTTTTTTTTTTTGTGTGTGTGCGGAATCACCATTGTTTATTTTGAATCCCATTCTGGAAAAATGGTTTATTGATATATTTGCAGTTTGCGGAATGAGACGGAATACCTAATAATTGCACCGCCTGCTTAAGCACAGAGCCCCACAGGTGAATGATTTGCTTCCTGCGCAGTGGAGTTGCTATATCCTCTATGTGCACCGATTGATTGAACGCTTCCTTCTAGTATCTGAGGGGTTAAATTGCAACAATTACAGTCATCGTCTCTCCTGCTGATCATGTTGTAAGGTACATGGCATCCATTTGCGGAGCTGATTGAATTACGGTGCATCTTTACCCGTAAGTGAGCAATATATTATACAGCAGGATGCACACTGACTCGCTTTAAGCAACCGTGGCAATCTGCTGGGGTACCTGCCTGGATTTCTATTTAACAGACACAAACCAGAAAAATACATGCAATTCCCATTTAAGCGAGCAAGACGGTATTTGGTACAGTTAGTGGAACAATATAGCATCATTGTGCACTTGGGTGTGAGAACGGCGGAGTTATTGGATTTCATCTCTCTCCGATTCGGCATTGTCCCGTCAGCTGGAAAGTAAGGTCACCAGACAAAAGGGGGGGCCTAGCCATCTACGATAAATTCACAGCCAAAAATAACTGTTATTATTCTGCAAAAAAAAGAAAAAAAAGAGGCCCCCGTTTTTTTTTTTTTGTTTCAGCGAAGGTGATGCCTTTTCTTAAGAATGTCAATTAAGAAATTAATTACTGCGTAAATCAAAGTCGCACAAAAGGAAAAATATTTTTTGCTTCTCTCTGCAATCTTTTTGCCTTTCATTGCAGAATGCAGATCCTGGATGTGGTTAGAGGTTCACATAAAAAGATTATTTGGGGAAGGTTTTTCTTTTTCTTTTTTTTCTTTTTTGTTGCTTGAAATGAATTTGCTCGATAAAAAAAAAAACACTTTTAAAATGTCTGCGTAATTAGCACCTGATATGCTGAATATACAGCTGGGGAGATGGTTACTTTTCGGAAGAGGTTGTGTGTTGTATAATGTGTGGCAATGTGTGTGTTCGCTGCCAAACATCCTACATAATGTTGCTACCGGTCTCAGTGTCTAGTTCCGTTAAGGTCTAGATCAGGCAAGTCCAACCATGGCCCTCCAGATGTTGTGAAACTACAAGTCCCATCATGCCTTGCCACAGTTTTGCTATTAGGGAATGGTAAACTATTGCAAGGCATGCTGGGATGCATAGTTTCACAACAGCTGGAGGGCCAAGGTTGGACATGCCTGGTCTAGATCATGGTGGTACAATAATCCATAATAAGGCCTATTACGTTGCGTTATTGGCCAATAGGTTGGCATTCTTATACAGGTTTTCTGCCTATATATGGTAATATCTTTGTTTGAAGTTTGTATGCCCCCCTATACATTTCTGTGGGATGTCTCCAGGCAGGGCCATCCATAGGAATGACTGGTTTATCCTGGGTCACCCTCACTGCAGACTTGATGCCCATGTAGCATTATCCCATACCCCTGTGTGCCTAGGATCCCTTTGTATCATTATCCCTCATTGTCCGAATCATCCCCAGTGTAGCACTATCCCCCATTGTCCGAATCATCCCCAGTTTAGCACTATACCCCATTGTGCAAATCATCTCCACTGTAGCTCTATCCCCCACCCCCCAGTGTCAGAATTATTCCCAGTGTAGTGCTATCCCTCATCCCACATTGTCCGAATCATCCCCACTGTAGCACTATCCCTCATCCCCCATTGTCCGAATCATCCCCACTGTAGCACTATTCCCCATCCCCCATTATCTAAAATATCCCCACTGTAGCACTATCGCCTATTGTCCGAATCATCCCCACTGTAGCACTATTCCCCATCCCCCATTATCCGAATCATCCCCACTGTAGCACTATCACTCATCCCCCATTGCCTTAATCATCCCCATTTTAGCAATATCCCCCATTGCCTTAATCATCCCCAGTGTAGCGCTATCCCCCATCCCCCATTGCGTTAATCATCCCCATTGTAACACTATTCCCCACCTCCCCATTGCCTTAATCATCCCCATTGTAGCACTATCCCCCATCCCCCATTATCCGAATCATCCCCAGTGTAGCACTATCCCCCATGCCCCATTGCGTTAATCATCCCCATTGTAACACTATTCCCCACCTCCCCATTGCCTTAATCATCCCCAGTGTAGCACTATCCCCCATCCCCCATTATCCGAATCATCCCCAGTGTAGCGCTATCCCCCATCCCCCATTGCCTTAATCATCCCCAGTGTAGCGCTATCCCGCATCCCCCATTGCCTTAATCATCCCCAGTGTAGCACTATTCCCCATCCCCCATTATCCGAATCATCCCCAGTGTAGCGCTATCCCCCATCCCCCATTGCCTTAATCATCCCCAGTGTAGCGCTATCCCCCATCCCCCATTGCCTTAATCATCCCCAGTGTAGCACTATTCCCCATCCCCCATTATCCGAATCATCCCCAGTGTAGCGCTATCATCCATCGCCTTAATCATCCCCAGTGTAGCACTATCCCCCATCCCCCATTATCCGAATCATCCCCAGTGTAGCGCTATCATCCATCGCCTTAATCATCCCCAGTGTAGCACTATCCCCCATCCCCCATTATCCGAATCATCACCAGTGTAGCACTATCATCCATCGCCTTAATCATCCCCAGTGTAGCACTATCCCCCATCCCCCATTATCCGAATCATCCCCAGTGTAGCGCTATCCCCCATCCCCCATTGCCTTAATCATCCCCAGTGTAGCACTATTCCCCATCCCCCATTATTCGAATCATCCCCAGTGTAGCAATATCCCCCATTGTCTGAACCATACCTAGGGTAGCCCTATCCACCATCCCTCTGTGTTGTAGCATTATCTCTACACCCCTGTGTGCCTGGGTCCTCATTGTAGCAGTATTCTCCTCCCCAGATGTTAATAGGCCTCCATTGTAGCATTATTCCCCCCATACTACAGCTGGGAAGTAGGTATGGCAGTGACAGTCTGGGTAGCTTTATGTCCATCCCGGGATGCTGCCATGGTCGTAATGGGTTTACAGCATTGTAACTGGGTTGGCTTTAGAATTTTTAACAGGGAGTTATGGCTGCCCCATTCCAGGCTGCACGATGGTGCAAACCGCTTCATATCACACAACACCGGAATTGCGTCATTGTAGCCCCTGTTCCAACCACTATGGGATCAATGAGAGTGGACTAATCTCCTGGGCGCCTGGGGAGAGTAGGCAAGTGGTATACAGTAGTTACAGCCATATAGCCAGCCTGTTTGCCATCACTTCCCAGTAAGATTTATTGTAGATATGTAACTTGTACATAAATCTCCCAACTACCCTGATTTATGCAGGACTGCCCCTCCAGTGAGGATTTTGTTCCCGGCTGTCAGGACTGTTGGCCGCCATGTCCAACTCACAGCAGCCAGCTTACTGGCTAATTTTGAAAAATGACAATTATGAACTGATTGGCTGCTGCGTTATCACCTTACACTTTATCACTTCACCGGGCTTAATACATCTGCCCCCCGCCATAGTGTGCGGACAGGCGGTTTATGGGTGCAGCCCACAAGATGGCTGCTCCCACTCTGTTTCAGCGGCAACCTCTACCTTAACAACCACTGCCCCAAACCCACTCTCAATAAATAAAATAGTCATACAATCCGAAACTCCCATTTTAAGCGGAGAAGCACATTAGCAGCGTCTCTGGGGTGCGGAGCACAGCAATCAGTTAAGGAGATAAATAATCTGATTTGGCATGACACTCTTTCTCCTCTCTTTAATTTGTCTTACACATGGAAAATTATAATTAAATCACTCAGCGTAAGCCCCTGAGTGCAGAAGGTGGGGGGGGAGGCAAACGCGCGCAGTTTGGGAGCGATTTCCAGTAGACGCCGCACTTCCCTCTCTGCCCAGCGAGCAGATATTTATCAAAATAGGACGGGCACAGCCATGTGATTTGTGAGTTAGAGGCCTCCGCACCAATCACGGCTAGTTAGTATCCCTTCCCCATCACAAGCCACCGACATCATTACCATTCAACACTCAACATGTTCAACATGCTTTGAATTTTTTTTTTCTCTCTCTCGCGTCTCCTCTCGGGCAATTTAATAATGTTTGTTGTGCTGATAGTACACGCATCCACTCGTGTATTTTGCATTCCACATTCACTAGCGCTACGGCTTGGGGTAATGCATGTGGAAGTGTGTTTCTGTGATCTCATTGCTGTATGCTGCCTCTAGGCTAAATACTATTATTATGTTTTTTTTCCTTTACTTTTGAAACTATTGCAGATTTACTGAACGTACCCAGTGTTATGGAGAGGGCTTGAAATCCGTAAGCACTTTGGGCCTAATTCAAGTTTGATCATCAGGGGCCAAATTCGGCCTCGTCTAACGGTGGAGGGTCTGCGCAAGAACGTATTTGCGCACACTCGCCAAGGTGTTCACATGGGTAGGGGGCTTCACCAGTGGAGCGTGCAGCATTTTATTATGGGCACCCCCATGAAAACGTTGGGCGTTCTCCTGGGATTGCCCCCCCCTTGACTTTTATCTGCAAACGGCAGATCAATTATTCGATTGTGAGTGACCATCGCTGGACTTTTGGGCCGGGCGGCCGCATGCGATTGGATGTTTTCCCGTACACATCCCCTTGCATGCTTCCAACGGGATTTGGGTTGTGGGGGGGGGGGGTTAGCTGGCTTACCCGCTTGCTAGGCAGCGAGTGGGTCTGAATTTATTTATTTAAGGCCAGATGTATCAATCATCAAAAAGTGATAAAGTCGAGATTGATAAACAACCAGCTCCTAACTGTCATTTTTGAAACCCAGCCTGTAACATGACAGGTAGTAGCTGATCGGCTGGTTGTCTATCACTATCCACTTGATCACTTTCTGAAGCTTGATACATCTGACCCTTAGACCTTTCGCCTAGACTTAAGAGAATTACATGGGAATATTTCAGGATCACAGCAGGGGGGGGGGGGTGTTTGTCTGCCCGCACCAGAGAGCAGAGTGTCCACAGCATTTTATGGCGCCGTGTGAGCCGAATTAAGGTTTTCAGGGGCAGCGGAGGACAGCGCTTATAGCATACCCAACACATCGGAAATAGCCAGTTTGGGGGCTGAACTGATAATAATTCCCCTACAACCAGGGAGCTCAGTGAGGCACGAGGTACAACATGAATTGTCTGCTTTGGGTGAGTTCTAGTTATTTAGTCTTCTACTGTACTTTATCCATATGGATCCTGAGGCCTTGCGAGGCAGGCCTTTACTGTTCGGGCGGTGTGTCGATCGTCAGCTTATAGGACGAGCCGTTGAATCTGCCCAGCTGGTTAAGAGAGAGAGATTTTACGGGGGGTTTGGTTATTTCTTCTACATGACATTTCCGGGTCATTGTTAAGTACAAAGATATAATTTGGAGGGTGTCGATTAAAAAATAAACCGTACAAGTCGAGGTGTGGCCAAAGAGAACGAGAGAAATCCATAAAATAATCTTTTGTCCGGAGAACTCGTTAAATAATAATGTGCAGCAAAGAGATACAGTTCTGCAACTTTCCCCCTAATTGTCTACCACGAACAACATAAAAAAAAAAAAAAGTCCTGAAATATATCAATCTTGGTGAATGAATTAATCTCCCCTCTCCGTACACCGACCGTCCTGTGAACATTTGACCCGCTGTCTGTCACTGCGTGGTAAATAGAATTGAAAGATTACACACTCGACTTGTCCTCTGTTTCAGCCTCCATAGAGCGAGAGTCATTGTCCATAACTATACCTCCTACACGGCCATTCATACATCTGTTTTATTTTCCTCCTTGAAGTTGATTTTTTTTTTCCAATAGCGATTTTCTCGAAGAGAAAAGGTCGTCTGCTACCAGTTAACTGTTTGTTCTTGGCGTTTAATAAAATTGAGCGGTTAGCATGACATCTGCTTTATAACACAGAGCAAATTAACTGGAGGCACACCTTACAAGCACAGAATAAGCCGGGCAACCTTTGTACTGCGGGGAACTTATGCAGAATGTCAATAAAATCCATGTTCTGCTTATCTTGCAGAGTTTACATAAACATATGGGGAAGAGCGCGTGTGTCCACTCGCAGGAATTCACCGCCATACATGGACGGATCGTTTACCTCTCTCTAGAGATCAATAGAGAGGAAATGAAATAAACGTTTTACTTTATTGAATATATAAGGGCCTATGTATTTATAATTATGGCACAATCAATGAAGATAAACTAATGTTTTTATATGGAAAGAATATATCCTTGCTGTGTACCAAACGCTCATGGATAATGGTACAGAAATAGCGGTAGTGGCAACCGCTGCAAGTTTTACCCTTTTCGCACCAAAATCCGGAGTCTGATCTGGGATTTGGAACACTCTTGCAGTCCGATACAGACCCCGTTCACTCTGTGGCTCCGTCCCGAGTTATTCTTGTCGGCAACGTTTACACTCCAACACCTACCGTCTACAAGCTCCGAGGACCCGGCACTCCCTATGTTGTGAACAGGGACCCAAGTACGATGATTGGGTTAAAGGGGCACTTTGAACAGGTAAACCAAGTACTTCTTGTGTCCAACCCTGGAAGCTCCTTAGGTTGGATTACCTTGTCACTGAACCCATTCACACCGATCCGTGACCCGGGTTTACCCGGCAATAACCTGTGTTGAAGCTGCAGTGTGAAAAGGATATTACTTTACCTGCATACAGTATATAATTGGAGGAACCTCCTCCAGGGGTATCTAGAACTGCACAGGCGCACATTGGCCCTCATTCGGGTTGGCGCGGTAAGATGCGAACATCGCAGCTTACTGAGTGCCAGAGATGCCACACGCCTAAATACCCATCTTGAATCGGCACCATTGTCTGATTTGGGAGCCGGCCTGAGGAGGCGGAGATTAGTATCTGAAGATCTCTGTCCAGAGAGTAATATTCCATAAAGTATCCACAATCTGAGGATTGTATAAACTCTGAAAAGCTTTGCTTCTTGGAGTTTGGTACAAGGGTAGGGGTCAGATATAGCTGTAGCCATCTGCATGAGATTGCATTAGTCTATTAGTACATAGCAATAACTCTTAAAATGGCAAAGTAACTGCAGCTTTATATCATTTTCTGGTGAAAATTATTTAAAAAATCTTGAGACGTGCGATAGTTGCAGATTTCGCAGTATCCCAACACTTCTTTCGGCCCAGTAAACGGTCACCAGCTGTGGATCTACAGACGTGTATCTGAGCAGCGTGCGGTTTAAAGCGAGGCCAAAACCCACGTAGTCAGCAGTTCCCTGAAAGGTTAAGTGAGTTTAATGCCGGCCACACTGGGGGCGTCCATGCTGTTTGGCTTGAGTTCCGTAGTCACATACCAGCTTGGCCACACGTGTAATAGCCAAATTGAATGATATCCGGCTCTCCTTCATTCACTTTTGGCCATCGCCCAGGACACACAGGGTCCTGTCACTGCATGTGGAACCATAAGTGGTTCTTCAGCAACATGTCTGTAATGATCCGATTGACTTCGATCGGATTACAATCGGGCATTATGTACTTGCCCTTAGGCTAGGCATGGCGACGTTTGGCCGATATTACCGGTGATATCGCCATTTTTTAATATATCTATTTAATTGACTGCTATTAATCTAGATCACTTCTTCTCAAGCCAATAGGATCGCTGTATCGCTGAGAATCTCTAACTCTGTACAACATATATATATATTACTTTTGTGTTTCTTCCGCTCCCCAGAACGTGAATTCTCCTAACGGTAATTTTCCTTTGTGCGCCTACTCAAGACTAACGTTGCGATGGGCTCTTAAAATGTAATTCAGAGACAGAGCACAATTTTCACATCACAGGTGGCATTAATATAGGCCAGTCCCCTAGGCTCTTGTCGCCACGAGCCGGGCAGCTTGTTTAGTGTCTGCATCCATATGGCAATCTGTCCCATTCATAGCAGATCTGCTGTAAATAGCTTTGCCTCTGGGCCCTGTGGTCATTGTACTGAAAAAGATGTTAACTCTCAGTAGCCAACAATCCAGCCGTTTGCTCCATGTGAGTTCCCATGTTTAAATTACAGTGCGCTCCGAGGGAAATGACAAATACATTTTAGTTCTTCCCTTCGTGGATTGTTTCTTTTTTTTTTAGTTTTTTTTTTTTTTTTTTTCAAACCTTGTAACAGTTGAGTAACGCAGCAGGTTCTTAGAGGTTGTGTTCCGGAACATCTCTGTCAGGGAGACTTGCCGCGGCAAAAGACTCCCGTCTCTGTTTACTCAATTAAAACAGAACATTGGAACAAATAGCTCCTATAGGTTTTCTATAGGGGAGATTAATCATTAGCCAGGGTAAAGAAAGAAAAAAATAAAAAATAAATACAATCTCTTAACTATTGCACAGAGATAGCGAGCGACCTTGGATTGTTTATTGCACTAATGGACAACGTCGAAGCGGGCGCCGCGGTTACCAGTGTGTATTATTTATCTTCCTTTTAAAGCTGATGGAAAGCTGATTGGCTGGTAGAGTTCATGGTTCTGTGTGCAGCTGTAGCGGCGATCGCTGCAGATTTTACTCTGTAGTCTGGTCTGTGCATTGCATCGACTGTGCGCGTGTCCACGGTTGAAATGCCGACATAATATTTTATGCCCAATTTAAGTTTGGGGGATAAGATACAATAGCGGGGGGAAAAATGTTGCGTCGACATAACGTATTTGTTGACTTTATGACCATGAATTCATGACTTGTTCTACAGTCGGCATGTAACACACACTATGCTGGCCCACGGGTTTGTCATTCTGAACCACTTGGTGGACCGAACAGGCGGATCCCCTAGGCTTAAGGTGTTTAGCAATGCAAGCAATCGGACGCAGGGGCTGCAGAGAAGGCGGGATTTATAGATGGGACTCTGGGGCAGGTGCAGGATTTCCGGAGGGGGGGTGGGGGTGTTATGAAATGTTTGATTTCACAGTGATAACATAATCATATGCTGGCCCAGTGATCATGGTAAGCCAGATTCTCTCTCTCCGGCTGGGCAGAGGGAAGGGGACGGATTTCCCTGGCAACTGAAAACCCCTCCTTCGTGTGCCTGTGGGACTGGTCAGGAACGTAGAAGGGTGCTAGTGTTCTACTCTTGAACGCATTAAGTAGCTATATTGCTAATTACATATCTGGGACTCCTGATCTACAAAACAGTTTTAATACAGTGTAATGTGCAATGTAATGAAATATAATGTCAATTTTTTGGCATTTATTGCAGGTAAGCCTCTTGTATGCAAAATCGCACATGATAAAAGAAAACAGGTTGTCTCTTTAAAAATACAGTCTTCCACCCTGATTGGGAATAGCGGGGTCTCCTGGACGGTGTAATTCCTAGACCCTGAATAATCTGACACATGTTGACTGTTGCCTCGAATTTGTGAGTCAAAGTCTGGCTCTGCTCATCGCCCAGAGAAGCCCAATAGGGAGATTACAGCCACACAGGAACTGCTAATAATGAGCTCTGTTTTCAGTGTTGCACTTTGCTTATTTTTGGGGGGGGATTTATTGTATACTAAGTCATTGTCTATTTGGTGTCCAGAGAGTCCGCTGTAGCACCAAATCATTGCTTGTTTGGGGTTATTGAAGTTCTTCCAGAAATAATGACTTATCTTGGAAAACAGAAACCTAAGGGAGAATCACCCCCCTCCTGTCTAAATATGGTTTATCACTTGGTGCCGTTCTGTGTTTCTGGAAAGCACGTGTCTGGCATCAAAGCATCTTATGACTTGAATCAGTGCAGCTAAGTCACTCCGTATTGATTGGAAGATTCTGGAGGATTATCCCCTTTCCTGTAGACGATCGGCCTCTCCAGTGAACTGTGTGATGATGTATTAGGATGAGTTCGCTGTACCTGGTTCACAAGACCAGCGCTGGGCAGGGGTGGGAGCTGCTCAAACTCATGCACACATGTTTTATTTGCAATGCTGCCTGTGTGCCGTAACCCATAGCAACCGATCGCCTAGTGAATAGAAGTATCAGTCAGTGAATGAATGTGGCTGGGATCGTTTTCATGGAATGTTGCCCTTTCCCAGTCACTTATCATCATTAACTCATCTAAGGGAATAGCATGCTTTTATGGAACATCTAATGTTATAGAATACTGGGCCAGATGTACCAAGCTTCAAAGTGGAGAGAGACAAACAGCCAGCCAATCAGCTCTTACCACCCATCTCACAGGTTGGGTTTGAAAAATTACAGGTACGAGCTGATTGGCTGGTTGTTTATCACTCTCCACTTTTGAAGTGTGTGAATCTGTTACCATAGATTGCAGATGAGGTCAAAAAGGGCGACCTCTTGTGTTGGACATATCCCGTCCAGATAAATATCTCATTGACAGAGTAGCCAGCAAGCCAGGCGGCACTTATTCCGTTGAGCAATGTACGGGGCCGCCCAGTGCTCAACATTGCTGCCTTGCACCGCTGGGGTCTTGGGTTCAAGTCCAGTGTGTAGAGTTCGTATGCGCTCTCTTTGTGTTTTTGTGGTTTCCCCCCATTCCCGATTGGCCATGAAAACCACTATATGTATGGAGAGCATCAGTATCAATGAATTGTCCCTTTTCTCAGTACTGCAAACTATAACTCGCTGTTCTACGCGTGGGCTAATCGGCTCCTGACTAAAACTGGCCGCTGTGTGTGTTTGTGTACCCGTAGTAAGGAGTGGTGGGACAGTGGGACTCCCTCGCAGCGCTGGGGCGATGGGTACAATTCCGACCGGTGTTCGCGTGGATATCCTCCGAGTGCTCCGGTTTCCGCCCACGGTTTAAAGACTTACTGGTAGGTTAATTGACTTCTGACTAAATTGGCCCTGGTGTGTGTACGTGGTAGGGAAACATTATTGTACTGGGGTTGATAATGATGCGCCTCAATAAGATTCTCTTATTGTACGGCACTACTTAATATGTTGGTGCTATAGGATAATAATAACAATGTGTTTAGATAAAAGTCTTGAATTGTACTGCGCTGCGCTATATGAGTAAAGCGTTCTAAATGCATCAATAGTAAGCAGAATATATTCCCTCTTACCTATAAACTTCCATATAATGTGTTCATCAAGATGCTTAGCTACTCAATAACATACATTGTAATCTAAGGGGTGATTCAGGTTCACAATGCAAAGCACATTTGGTTTGCTAATGGACATACTGTAACCATGTGCACTGCAGCTGGGGCAGATGTAACATGTGCAGAGAGAGAGTAATGCTGTGTACACACGGGGGAGATAGGTGCTATAATCGCTGGGAATATGGTCGCAGGCGACCATATTGCCAGTGGTTGGGAGTGTGCCCCGGCGATAAATCTCCGGGTGCGCGCTCCCGTTTTCTGCCCCATTGTAATCGCTGGCCGCAGGAGCTTGCTCCTGCGACCAGCTAATTACCTCTGCGGCACCCCCAGCAGAGGTTCGTTTTCAACAGCGACCATCTCTGGTCGCTTGTTGAAAAAGAGACACTGAGCAATATATTGCAAGCAATATATTGCTAGCAATATATCTCCCCCCGTGTGTACGCACCTTTAGATTTGGGCGAGTTATTTTGTTTCTGTGCAGGGTAAATACTGATTGCTTGATTCTTACACTGAAATATAGATCTCCGTTTGTAGAACAAACCCCACCCAAATCTAACTCTCTCTGCACATGTTACATCTGCCCCACCTGCAGTGCACATGGTTTTGTCCATTAGTAAACCAAATGCGCTTTGTGAGTGAACATGAATTAGGCCCATATTGTTGTGATGTAAAATGAATTAGCTTGTTTATGGAATAATGTGAAATGCAATAAATGAAGTTACTCCCAGGACTAGGAACTGAATAATGAACCGCTCAGAAAATGTATAAATGTTTTATGTGATGGCATGCTTTACCACCGTGTAGCCTTCTGGTGTTGTGTGCGACACCAGCGCAGAATGGGGACTAGCCAGGAATTCTGAGTGATATGCGTTTCCATGGTGCCACAGATTCCTACAAATGATTCTCTCCTGATTGGGTCTACACTTCACAGATATTGGTTTATTTAGTGTCTCCGCCCATAATATTTCTTTATAGTAATGGTGTACATTTATATGGTTTTCTATATTCTGTTGATGGTTGATACCACCTGCACATTGTTGGCCATAAATCAACTATGTGCACTTTAGTCATTATATATGATTTTATTACAGTATTCAGGTGTCGTCAGCTGTCTCTTTCCACAAACGTTTAGCAGTTACATTTGCCGCTTTTTTGCCCATTTGCATTGTGGGTAAAGACGCCAACCATTATGGCTGTCTAATTTGGAGACTAGATAACCACAACCTGCCAGCATCTGCTATATTATTAGAGATGTGCAGGTTCTGATTTACTCTGAGTTACTCTGATTTCAAAGCAGGATCTTATTGGCTATCCCAAATCACATGACAGTTGATAGCCAATAAGATCCTGCTTTGAAATCAGAGTACATCAGAACATGCACATCTCTATATATTATTATTTATTACCAGACCCGCGATACCCTACTCTAACTAGGTGTCCTCACCCCCAACCATCGCTGTCTGCGCAATATGGCCTAAACGCGTGGGTTGCCCAACAGTCCTTCGGTTGGGAACGTGCTTTCCTAGATACTTGTGTAACATTAAATATGTTTATTGTATAATAACTTTATATTAGGTGTCAGAACCGATTAGACTCGTCCCCTATGTTACTGTTAAATCATATCATTAATAACTAATGGAAATTCTAGTAACAAACATTCTGTACCTAAGATCTCCAGGGAGCCTGGACTGTCCTAAGGGGGGGAGCCGTAATTATCAGCGAGGTAAAACTCAGGTTGTGTACTCGTGCTTCACTGCATTGTTTGCTGAAGTGTGTCTTTTATCCCAAACAGCACAAGCCGGAACTTGTTTCTGCACATCCAGCAGTTCATAAATGAGACTTTTTATATGCAAAAGGAGTTCTTTATAATAGCTGTGTTCCGGCGCGGTCTCCTAGGCTGCTCGGAGAATCTTGCACGTGTTTGTTTGTTCATATTTGATATCAGCTTGTTGATCGGTGAATTTTTCTATCTGATTTTCTTTCTCTTTAGTGTTTCCCATGAAGACTATATGCAGAATCACCCCTTATATGGGCACGGTGTTTGCAAGTGGCCGGGCTGCGAAGCTGTGTGTGAAGACTTCCCATTATTTTTAAAGTAAGTTTTAAGATTTGTGGAACATTTTCTTAGCAATGGGCACTCGCCTAGAGAACATTCGCAAACACCAATATACTGTACACCTACAGTGTAAGATACATAGAAAGATGGATGGCTGTGTTGGCTATCGGTAGCTTGCGGCAGGAACAGCCATCGCTTGTCCAGGTGAATTCATTGGATCATAGTCATAATGCTGAAGTAGTCCTCATTCTATCACCCTGCATCTTTCAAAACCCGTGCAGTTCCTGTTCCCTGCACCGGGTGTCGCTCTCTGCTGTGGTCTGGTCTGCATATCGGTGCTGAAATACAGACCACACTGTGCTAGAAGCATCACAGCAGAGAGTGACACCCCAGGCAGGGAAGAGGAATGGTGCACGGGTCTTGGCAGATGCACGGTAGAGCGACCACTACTGATGTTCATGTATGTTGGCAGAATCAGACCCTAAATATTTTCTCCGGAAAACCGTAATGCTCTATTAACTGTCACAGTCAGAACAACAGGGGTGCCTGATGACCTCCCAACAGTCAGGATTCCGATGGTCATAGCCCGACAGTTAAAACTCTGAAATTCGGGATCCCGATTGACAGGCTATTCTCCCTCGTGGGGGTCCATGACCCCCATTGAGAGAGAATAAAATAGGTGGTGAGCCACCAAGCTCGCAAGGGGCTTCGTTGAGTCCCGGCAGTCGGAAATTCCGATGTCGGACCAATGACTGTCAGAATCCCTACTGTCGACGCGCTATACCACACCCTTTCTGTGTTGGTGTTTCAATCAATACTAGATTTCTGGTTCTGAATGGAGTTTAGTATTTGCAAGACCTGAGAATAACATTTGGAGAAAGCAAAGAGTTAACTGCAACAAAATACCTTGTTGTTTGATGTGAAATTCTGCACATTGGAAATGTTTATTTTGTGGGTGTAGGTTTGTTTTCTAAAGAATGAGGAAGTGCTAATTATGAAAAGTTAAGCGCACAGATGGTTTTCACCTAGTTTGGGATTAACTGAACTTCTCCCTCCCCCGCCCTCGCTCTGTTTTCTTATTTTTTATTTTTTCACAGAGAGATGCGAAATTGATCGGTTTAATAACTTTCCTTTCCATTATATATATATTTTTTAAAGAAAGTGCAGCCTATTGGAGGGGTACTAGTGAGAGCACTCTAATGTTTTCACAAGTGTTTTTATCATGGTAACATCTTGCTTACTTTAGTTGCTTGCCTAAAACTACTTGGAACATGTTAAGAAAACATTTCAAAACGGTTCCTACAAAGAGGCTTTTGTTTAGCAGTAACTGTGAGGCTGTACAGCTCACAAAGGTGTTAACTTTCAACCCCTTAAGCACTTCCACATGAAATTCCAAGATCGATGTTTGTGGTTTTGGAAAAACAAAGTGTATGTTAAAGAAACCAGGTATACGCAAGCACACGCTCAAGCAGCACGGAAATAAGTGCGTTGTTTCATACACATTAGGATTATTTGCATGCCAGAAATGTATTGCAAAAGAAACAAAACGAGGGAACTCATTTAATGGGTGCCCTTTGCTGTTGCACAGTGGAGGCAGCCATCTTGAGAGCTGTCCAAATATGCATGAGAAGAACCTACAGTACCCGTTCACTAGAAAGCCATTATGACATCACATGCCTCCCAACCTATCAGATTTTGCTGCTCATGTCCGGAATGATGTGGCAGTTTGGGAGTTATGGCTTGTTAACGGTGGCATCAGTGAACGCACGGCTAGGGGCGACCGGAGGAGGTGAAGCGGCAACCTGCTCTCCCCCCCCCCCCTTTTGTGGAGCGGGCGGCCCTATCCTATTCTGTGGCACGGTCACTCGCATCTTGAGCCATGACCACACCCCCTGTTCCAGTCCTCTTGTTTAATGTTGAGGGGTACAAATGTTTCAGGGACATTACTTGCTCACGAGAGAGAGACAAATTTGTGGTTCACTATCGGACCAGAGGCCACTTTAAAATGCAGGCATATAGAATACCATTATTTGATACCTACACTTTTTTGGGGAGAATGGGGAAATCCCTGCATGCTAAGAAGTGCAGGATTGGAGTTGTCAAAAGTGGGTAGGGGAGCATATCTGGCCCATATCGGTGATATCCTGCATCCTGGCCACCAGACCCTCAAAGATTTGGTCAATGGACTTTTAATGGACTTTTAAAGAAATAATACAATAAATATATATTAGTGATTATTTGAATGTGTGAGTATTGCAATACTGTAGTTCTGTGCACTCCTTTGCTACTGTCATATATCTATGTATCAAGCTATCTAGTCTGTCTGGCTGCCTAATTCTTTCATGGCTGGAGAGAGATGCTAGTTTAGTGCTAGAATGATTATTTAACCTTCTATATGGAACTGAAGTTGTGGTTGGACACAGAGGTCATTCTGGCCAAAATACCACACTGCCCTCTAGTGCTCCTGAGTATGTAAGGAGCCCTGTTCTTCTGCTCATGTCCAGTGCTGGCTATTATCAGCCACAGTCCAGTGACTGTATATCTCTGAGAGAGCAAGAGACGAGTGCCGGGAGCCATGTAATGTCCTCCTATACTGCACATACTCGGGCGTCAGGGAAAGAGCACTTCATCCGACGAGGTTGCCATGAACGCTAATATTTCCGGAGTGTAATTACAAAGTATTACTTGGAAGACAAGGATCATCTTCAATTCACACTTTTATTGACACTGGTGACCATATTACAGCTATGTCTAAATGTTGAAATTTATTGTTGGACGTAGTGTCACAAAAGTCTGAGACAGCGCTTTCTCTATTCAATAAAAGTAGTTAAAAACCTTTTAGAAAATCCATAATTTTGATTGCTGGTACTTCATAAATGTATAAATGGTACTTTTTAGCTGTCTCTTTAGGGAAAAATGAGTTTTATCACCTGCGGTACCTGGGTTAATGAAA